>NC_090290.1:15300752-15659752 GCF_037392515.1 Haliotis asinina | reverse complement strand
CAGGAAAACAGTAATCACTCCCTCACTTGCGTAATAAATCAGTAACTGCTCTCTCATTTGTGTAATCAGTGAGTAATCACTCTCTCAATTGCTGTTTCCTATTGGTTCAACAAGGCTGAGAATATTTGGATCATCAAATTTCTTCAGATGTCACACTCATGTGTATGTTTCCATTTTGTGCATATTGATTATCCTAAAACAAACTTTTATAAATCTGTTGCTATTATGTTGCTGAAAAAATGTAAGCAGCGTAAAAGAGTGCTCAGTTATGCCTCACTGTACAAGATACAAGGAATGGCATTACTGCCCTTATCAGCAACACATTTGATGCCAGGTTTCCCGATGACCTTTATATGTCTGACCTGTATTAGTACATGGTAAAGAATCTGTGAACCAATCAACCCATGTGCAACCTTTGACCCATTTACAGAGCACCTGTAGGCACCATATATTCAAACATCAGAGTGATCTCCCTTTGTTGACATCCATGACATCAGAACACATATTTAAAAAAAGACAAACAATAATTTCAGTAAAAAATATTTAACAATATTCAAAAGGTATATCACAGAGCACCATCTTGTATAAACACAAGTTCAATAAAATCACAGGTATCAAAACAGGTACACGATTCTTTGCGTTCAAAAATGGATGTCACAATGACAATGTTCATATGAGCCGCAGACAACTGCTTCAATCAGGTGACAAAGAATGTTCTGAGTAGTTCATAATCACACAGCAAAATCAGCCAATCAAAATTCGTCTAGGAAGGATGCCATGGAAGCTGAAAGAATCTAAAACAACCTTCATATTAGATAATACAATCACCAAATACTCTCTCCACAAAAAAATAAAAATTACTGCTCTGAAACCAAAATGTTAGTCTTTGACACAGGCTTAGTACACCATATTATAGAAGAGGCACATAAACTGAGACAAATGGATATATCAATAAATGTATTCTTAAAGGAGGACTAGACTCTTCAAACTGGCAGTCCTAAGTTCAAATGGTTAAAAAAACTTTCAGTCCGCTTACTTCAATTTCAGAATATATATGTATCAATCTATCAGTTAATTATTTCTCACAACAAGAAAAACATTACATTTTCACACAATCATTACATCGGGAAGAGTGAGTTAAGTTTCATGCCACACTTTGCAATATTCCAGCTATATGGCAGCGGTCTGCTAATAATCAAGTCTGGACCAGACAATCCAGTGATCTACAGCATGAGCATTGATCAATTGGGAACCAATGACAACCAAGTCAGCGAGTCTGACCACCCGATCCCGTAAGTTGAGTCTTTCGACAAGCACAGTCGCCTTTTATGGCAAGCATGGGTTGCTGAAGACCTATTCTACCCCGGATATTCAAGGGTTCAATGCGGAAGAAAAATAAAAATAAGCGCCAGATGGTGAGCACAGTCCCCCTTTAAAACACTCTAAAATGGAAACAATTTGGCTAACAGGACTGGAAGAGTTTTGGGTGGCTTTCCATTGACAAAATTGAATCATTTGCTTGTTGATGCCAAGTAGTAGCTCAGAATATATAGCATCATATTATGTAAAAAATTTGCCATGCTGATTTGCCTAAGAATCGATCAAACAACTTGACAAAACGCAAATTGGTCTATTGATTTATAGATTTTGACTTGAACACTTAAAGAAGAATTGGAACTAACCAGGACTAGTATTAACAAAACTAAGCCAATAAAGTTTACGTATTTGTTGAAAAAATACTATTGTGAAAGTCCCCAAAACCAAGATATCAAATATACATTTTTGAGACATTCCAAGAGATCAAGATGTCAAATAATTAGTTTTGAGACAATCCCCACAAGCAAGATGTCAAATATGGAACATATTCTAACATTCCCCAGGCTGTCTCTTCATACTGTTTGAGTATTTGAAGGTGCAGGTATTATGTCTAAATGTCATGGAACTATCTACATGGTGTCAAACACTGTCAACGAAAAGCTAACCCTGAACTCTCTACATCCCTGAAACACATCACATACCATGAAGAAATGTGTGCAACATAAATGACCAAAGTGTGAATTCATTGAGTGATTTCAACTCAATTTCAACTTTGTTTGATAGATAACTTTCTCGCTATCCATGTGCCACAATAACTGTAAAGAGTGCTTTGACCAATAATTTGGTAATTAGAGTCTTTCAGTTCAGCGAAGCAAGTAGCAACTTTTTTCAAACCTATGAGTGATTGAGTTTGTTTTTTAGCAGTATTCCAGCAATATCACGGCCGGGGACACCAGAAATAGGCTTAACGCCACCCCGAAAACAACTTTCAATGAGCTGTGGTTGAATTGCTCCCTACAAATACATAACGTCATCAGACCATTCCACTTAGCTCAATGCCATTCAGAAAATATGTAAGTTTGTTCGTATTAGGGAGTAGAAATTCACACTTTGTTCAAATGGTTAGTGGAACAGCAACAAAACACATTGGTTAAGATGAAACTTATCTCACAAAGGACAGCTAACATGAACATTTACCATCAAAACAAGATCTCTCACAAGAAACTACATACCCAGACCAGACCAGATGCTTGTTTTACAGTTAAGTCTAGTCTGTCACACAGTCCCGGAACATTATTTTCCCTACTGCCTAGCCCTCTCAGCAGTGTAGTCTGTCGCACAGTCCCTGAACCAAATTATTTTCCCTACTGCCTTGCCCTCCCTGCAGAGTAGTCTGTCTCACAGTCCCCGAACCACATTATTTTCCCTACAGCATAGCCCTCTCTGCAGTGTAGTCTGTCACACAGTCCCTGAACCACAATATTTTCCCAACTGCCCAGCTCTCTCTGCAATAGTCTGTCTCGTAGTCCATGAACCACATTATTTTCCCTACTGCACAAACCTCTTTGCAATAGTCTGTCTCGTAGTTCATGAAGCACATTACTTTCCCTACTGCACAAACCTCTTTGCGATAGTCTGTCTCGTAGTCCATGAACCACATTACTTTCCCTACTGCACAAACCTCTCTACAATACTAAGGCCCTGCATGAAGCAAGTCCAGATTTCTCCATGTGGTCAGCGTTAGTCCATAGATCAGTCATTCTCTGTCTTCACTTAAGCTAAAATATCTTCCGTAAAAGTGATACTACACCAGGAAATACAGCACAAAGTACCACAAGTCAAATAACTTAAAACTGGATGTTGGTGTTTTTACACCTAAAAGTATCTTTATATTTCTAGGTTTTAAAACATAATCCCATAAAACAAGCAATGTAACTGATCTGGCCTGAAAATGGGGCAAAATACTTACCATAACGTAAAAGCCTTGAGGCCCCTAAATAGTGGAGAACTGTATGAATAACTTAGCTGTTTAATACTCCTCTGAATTCTACTGGATGTGATTCAAATCCACAATCAAAGGTTTCTGGAATATCTACTAGACAGGATTTAAACCCAAAATCTAAGGTGTCTGATTTGTGTCTGACAGAACCTTTCACAACAAACACATGACTGGTGCACCCATTACAAACCCTTTGATATGAGGAATATACGGTAAGTGTTTCCTTTTTCTTGTTTAACGCTGCGCTCAGCAATATTCCAGCTATATGGCAGCGGTCTGTAAATTATCCAGGTTTGACAAGATAATCAAGTGATCAACAGCATTAGCATCAATCTATGTACTTGGGAACTGATGTCATCTGTCAACCACGTCAGCCAGCTTGACCACCTGATCCCATGATACGTCTCTTACAACAAGCATGGGTTACTGAAGACCAATTCTAACCTGGATCTTCAAGGGTGAGAATATGTGGACAAATAATTCAGAGCAGTATATGAGGCACACACTTACTGGCAACAGTCTGAAGATGACTGCTTCTAACATCTACACATGACGTCACTGACAAAAATTTGGTTGAGAGATGAAAATCCAGCAGACAAAGGTTGACAAATAGTGCAACTACTACCACCACTGTTAAGACACAAGATTATAGCTGAAAATGAATTTCATGAGATCACAGACTTGATTTTCGAAGCTCTTTTAGCGCTAAGATGGTCGTAACTTAATGTTAATGTATGGCATCTTAGTGGTAAGAAAGGTCGGAAAAACAAGGCCCAGGTTAATACACAGTATGAAATGTGCACTTTGCTCCATTCAAACAAGACAGTGAGTATAAGATTTAAATGTGTCATATAACTTATTTCCTGTCCTGGTAATGAAATATCTTGTTTAAGAGCGCCAGCTGTCAACATATAAGATGCATCCTACCTGTTAAGTTTGTGAAAGTACAAAGAATGTTTGGCACAACCATCCAATATCTCACACAGCTGTTTGAAAATTTCCAACTTGTTCTGATCATGTTTTAGTTTTGGTCTTACACCTGATTATTAACAGAGGGTGATTCTGTTCCCTGAAGAATTCCCAACATTCTTTCATATGATGTCTATGTAATCTTCACCAAACTAAGGACTCATATTGTGCTTGTTTTTTCTTTTTTTGCACTAAGAAGAAATATACAGTACTACACACACGCGAATCCAGAAACATTAATGCATCAATTTCCTCATTTAATGTCAATTGCTCATGTAAATAACTTCAATGTTGCTATGGAAACAAGAAAATGCCCTCACATACTGATAGTACTACTCCAAAAAGTACCCCAAATTATCAATTTCATCATGAACTATACTTCATCTGTCATGTTTACCTATAGCCAAATGACTAACTGGTTGTATTTTCCACTTCTTGAGGGTTCCAGAAGTTCATATGCTGGACTGATCATTATGTGCAGTCTTGCAGTCTGTGCATTTGTTTTTAATGTCTTGTTCACTGATTACAAGAATGACAGGAACATTTCTAAAACAATTTCTTAAAGTGGTAGTCGACAAGGATATGTCACTGGTCATTTGTGAAGTGGTTGGGTGTTTCTGAATTGTACAGGTGTTTCTGATTTGAACACATGTTCCTTAATTGTGTGGGTGTTTGTGAAGAGTTCAGGTGTTCCTGAATTGGACAGGAGTTTCTGAATCATATAGGTGTTGCTAAATTATACAGGTGTTTCTGACTTGCACAGGTGTTTCTGAATCATGAAGATGTTCCTGAACTGTATAGGTGTTCCTGAATTTTGTAAGTGTTCCTAAAGTGTATAGGTGTTCCTGAATTGTGTAGGTTTGAGGTGAGCGGTGTCTGATGTCCGAGTTGTTTTGGGTTTTTTTAGCGCAACACTAGAAGGTCTAACACACCTGAGTCTGATTTGAAAGGAATGAAAGGCACACTTCAAACAACAGCAAACCTTGTTTGACAAACAAATTCTGGGCTTAATCTACTAAGAATTTGTAATGTTACGAGCTATCACAGACATATAGTTCATCACAAGCCTGCAAATGTTGTAGTGTTACGAATGCTTCATACATTAGGCCCAAGTAACTTTAGGACAAATACATTTGCAGTGTTTGAGAATTACGTGTTGTCGTCAACAGTTCTGACCAGGCCCCACAAAGCAATCTCTCTGCTAAGGTGATCGTAACTCATATACATATCGTACATTACAGAGTATAAGTTGACCCCGTAGATAGGCTGACCTCTCAACTTGACCCTCTAAATCAGTGTCAAAATTGTATCTCTCACAGATAGGCTGACCCCCACAATGGGTTGACAGAGACCAGGTTAGAGACATCTTGGACGTAAGTATGTTTGGCGAGGATATTACATACTGGGAATAAACATTTACTGGTATTTAGTGGAAACGTATGTTTGTCTTACTTTATATATGTCAACGATCCCAACGATCACTGTATGCATCAACGAGACAAGACCTGTGAAATCTTGGACGTAAAATGTAAGTTTGTTTAGTAAAAGTATTACCATTGTCCTTGACATTTGACTTATACACGGTAATATACGGCAACAATATGATTTCTGTATAGTTTTAGCACTGCAATAAAATGTGGGAGTTTAAGAGGATCATAACTCATTTCCTTAAAATGTGCCTACTGTATACTTGTGGCACTGTTGAAATACAGGATTTTAAGATGATCATGAATCAATAATTTAGGCTTTGCTTTCTACATAACTGCAGAAGTATGTCTAAATATGGGAGTTTAAGATGATCGTAACTCACTATTCTAAAACAAGCTTTCTACATAATTGCAGTAGTACGTTTAAGTAAGAGTTTAAGATAATTGTAATGCATTACTTTAAAATATGCTTACCATATAGTTGTTGCAGTATGTTTAGGTACATGAGTTTAAGATGATCGTAACTCATAATTTAAAAATATGCTATTGACAATGACATAATTTCACTAGCAGTATGTTTAAGTATGAGTGAGTGAGTGGGTGAGTTTAGTTTTACACCGCACTCAGCAATATTACAGCTATATGGCAGCCGTCTGTAAATAATCGAGTCTGGACCAGACAATCCAGTGATCAACAACATGAGCATCGATCTGCGCAATTGGGAACCGATGACATGTGTCAACAAAGTCAGCGAGCCTGACCGCTTGATCGCATAAGTCGCCTCTTACGACAAGCATAGTCACCTTTTATGGCAAGCATGGGTTGCTAAAGGCCTGTTCTACCCCGGGACCTTCGCGGGTCTGTTTAAGTTTGAGTGTTCAAGATGATCGTAACTCATTACCTTCAAATATGTCTGTTATATAGTTGAGGCACTAAGTTTATGTACAAGGGATTAAGATGATCATAACTCTTTACTTATAAATATGCCTAGTATATAGTTGTAGCAATATTTTTCAGGATGGGAGGTTAAAATGATTGAACGCATTACTAAAAAATCTGCTTTCCACATAACTGCAGCAGTGTGTATAAGTATGGGTGTATAAGTTGACTATAACTCAGATCCTTTAGGACATACTTTCTATTTAGTTGTAGCAGTATGTCTAAGCATGATAGTTTCAATCACCTTAGACCTAAGATCTCTTTTGATACGGTACCATTTCACTACAGTGCATAATTTTAAAACAGAGCACATCTGCAGGGGAATTGCAGTCTAAAGATCTGATGATTCAACCAATGGGCTCCTAACACCCTTTCCCTATTTCCAGAAATCTGTAATTTCAAACAAGATTTACTGTTAACATAAACAAGTGTCAGTAGATAGAAACAATCACAAACAAACAGTAACCTCAAACGAGTATCAAACAATGGGACAATGCACATCCAAAAAATTTCTAGTTGAATACATTTGAAATGTGATTCTAAATCACAAACACATTAATACATCTGCACAGCATTGTTGAATATTTTATCAGATACGATACACATAACCATATGGGTTCCAAAAAGCAGCATTGATTAATGAATTTCATTTTGACAAGTCTTTATCGTACGTTAGAAAAATATAAATATATAACAAAAAAGCTGCAGATAAGCTTTGGTGTATGGTACTTCTAGTTGCCAAAATTAGAAAAAAAGCATGACTTTATGGTAGAAAAACAAACATTAAACCCCCAAGATGTGAAAATGAACAGCAAACAATGGGCAGAATATTTAATAACAATTATTTCAGAGTGAAATGTCAGCATCTTTAAGAGCCTTCCAAAAGTGACAACCAGTATGTAATAGTCTGACTATTCCCCTCCTGTTGTTCCTTTCATTTTCATATCTTTACTGAATGAAATATAACACACCAAGAAAATTGCTCAAAGTAACAATGTATATGTCATATATATGAATACAAAATATTGGAAGAACATCAACAAATGTCAAAAACAAATAATTTAACAATTGTAAAAATATAAAAAATATAAATTAATACTCACCAAAAAGGTCAAAAAGGACCATTATCTGTTAACTAGCTCTATGTTGAGTAAAATTGTCTTATATCACATCTCAATTTCTGCGACAAAAGTCCCTGGACTGAGACAATATGGACATCTTGAGGAAATTTCACCATTCATCTGGGTAAAATCAGTTCTAGTATTCGTCAAGAAAATAGCACCTTTTGATTCCCTCAGGTTTACAGCAGACGTTAACATTCTTCAGGAAAGTAGTACATATCTGATGAGGGTGAAGCAAACAGTATGGCTGGCGATTCACAATCTTGAGCATCACTCTTGTGACAATGAATCAACATACATCATCTACAAAAGACTTTGCTGACTGAAATAATTGCCAAGTACTTGTATGGCACATTTACCAGAAACAAGTTCATACAAATCTTTCTAGACAGAGTACTGGCATATTGTCATTCTGCTATAAAATTTAAACACTGGTGAAAAGGTATACATACATTTCATATTGTATAACCATAACAGAACCTTAATTCTTTCACCAGAGAAAAGAAAGTGTAGGAATTGATATTAATAAAAGATGTCTTTCATTATTGATATCTTATCGTGTGTGTTATTCATTTTTATCTTATAGTATCAAGAAACTTCCTTCATTCTTCCAAGCAGTTCACAAAATTGACATTTTCAATAAAAATTTTACAAATGTCTGGCACAAGAACAAAGCTGAATATTGGGATAACCCACATGACCGACTTGTGATGCACCCGTCACTGACAGACATTTGAGCTATGAATGATGTAAAATAGAATTCACACAGGGTGTATTGGTGTATGAAAAGAACTCTGAAGTCAGTGTCATGAGCTGTGAATGGAATGTGTACTGAAGTCTTATAATGGAATGAGATTTATAGGGTGATTCGGTATACTAACTCTATGCTCTGGGGTCTGTCAGTGAGGCTTGAAGCCATAAAATTATGATCAAATTCAAGGATTTGTTGCTTGTTCTAGCAAAATGCCAGCTATGTTCCTGTGGCCTGAGACCCTGAACCAGACAATCCAGTGATTGTTAACACAGCAGCAATACTGAACATAAATCAGGTCATAGAGCCTAATCAGGAAAGTTGCCTCTTATGAATTCCTACCTAGTGGCCAAAAAGAAAATCATAAATATAGTAAAATCATAACTTTTTAAAATAAGCTCAGCAAGTATTCTCGAGACTAACATTTTATTTTATTTTATTTTTTTTCAAGAAATAAACAACTGTCCTGTGAATAATCTTTTAAGAATTATTTATCCTTTTCTTAATTTAGGGAGTGGTAAAATTATCCTAATTATTGGTTATTTGAGGCCATTTTATACACATATAATCTCAAGGAAACAAATAAGGGGACACATGAAAGTACAAGTGTTCATGTATTCTTTTCCAGGTTTCTACACAAGGTATATATTGCACTGTAGGTGAAATTCTGGAAATAAATATAGGAATAACTGCACTTTCATGTGTTTCCTTATTTGTTTCTATGAGTATGTTTCAAACGAAATCCAAAGCCTCCTAAAAGCATCCAATGATTTGTTCGATTCAAACAACGAGGTGTAGATTTGTTCTGTAACCCCTACAGCAGTTTTGACTACTCAACACCCTTAACAGGAGCTTGACAATGATATTATACACCAGCCCCATACCTTCCGATCAAGTGAATCTGATGCCAGATAAAAGACAATACAACATCAGAGATGCCAATCCCAAAGTGTTGCAAATAGTAGTTTCGAGGATCAGCATTAGTAGTTTGAACATATCATTAGTAGTCAACTCAATACTTAAAGTCGTGATGGATTCTGGTAAAGATGATATGATACCAATCAAAGGTGAAGCTTTAATTCCAAATACCTCCCAGAACAGATTTCCAAATTATCATTTCTTCTTGTCGCCTTGACAAAAATATTTTTTGTCTATATATATCCAAATTTTAATGAATTGTCTTCAAATTTTGTACAATTTCTGGAAACGTACTGGTGTAGAGGCTAAAATTTGTAGAGACTACAATAAAATTGTAGATGTTGGCATCTCTTCAACAATGACAGAGTATTACCTGTTAAACAAATCAACAAAGTAACTGAAAAGTGACTTCAAAGAGCTGCCAATTTGGACTGGAGAATGCATCAGGTTTGTTATCACACAGAGGCGAGGTGAGATGTACGCATACTTGCAACTAGGATTTGTCTGAACACATGGGCAGGGACCATAAGTGACGTAAACCACAAGTACTCACAGGCACATTTCGAATGTGTGTGCAACTGAAGCAATCAATGCTAATGAATCTACATAAAATGTCATAATCGTGTTGCTGTCTTTCTGTACTGCTTTTGCTCAGACTAGACAGAGACTGTTATATTTTCAAATGAAGTTCTTGAAATGCATTTAGAATTTGGCGAACATGAATACAATGATGAAGGAGCAAGAATGAAAGAAATTATCTATGAAAACATCATGTGTTATTTTCTCATTCATGACTGAACATAAATAGACCAATGGATTTCAAAACTAATGAACGATCTGGAATTCATTACCGATTCCCCAAACTGTTGTCCTTACTGTGAAACAAAAACATGCATCACAAAAAAAGAAATCTTCTGATGACAAAATGACAAACATGCCAGCACTCTGTTAATCTCAAGGAGAGGGATGACTTTCAGCTAAATGAAATCAGGCATAAAAAACACAATAACTGGATAATTTGGATACCGGAAAAGTAAAAATATATTCCCCATACTGCATTAGAAACCGGAGCACAGTCCAGTTCAATCTGAATTCATAGTAGTTGAAAGAGCTATACATTGTGTTTTGTACTTACAAAGTTAAAAATGGACAGTCTTTATATCCCCACCATCAAAAATAGAGTAAGCAGTTCAAGCAGAAATGAATTTTTTTTTCACAGTAAAAATATTACTTTCATGCTTTATTCTAGTACTGATGGTGACTGCTTTTGTCATCATTTTCCCACAGTTAACTTGAAACTGAGCTGTGTTCTTCAAGAACAGTGAAAAACATCTTACCCAAATACACCTGAGATTTTCATCATGAGGTAAACTTGTTCTACCACCTCATCTCTGACTAAAATGCAATCAAGTATCCATCTAAGTGACCTCCTTATCAAAGTTCCAAAGGCAAATACTACAGGAAATACGGTGAGTCCCCCAAATTACTGGCAATTAAGATGTCTTGTTCTCCTACAGATATAACTCTGCATCAAAAAACACAAATCCACACAAAATGTGTGGATGTATGAAGACTTGATTTAATAAGGAACCTACTTCTTTCAAACTTGTCAACTCCCATTTTTTGCCGTAAGTCTCGTTCTTTTCATGAAAATTGTATTCTCATGGTAATATGCTAATTTCATATTTTTTCATAAAAGTGCTTTCTAAATTACCATTTCTGATTGCTTGGAGCCAAAACCTCAGCCCAGGTACAAGGCAAAAGAGCTAAATGTAAAAACTAAGCTGCCAAACTACAGTCAGGCAAAATACAGCTACTTCTTGAGACACATTTTGGGTCGACAGCTATGTTCTAGAAGTGAGTTTGATAGAGCCATTTTGAAAATTATTTCAGTTAAACTGAGGCAATACACAGAAGAAATGCCCAAATGGTTACAGTTTTTCGACATTTACCATTTTTGCAAAACTCACAAGCCCACAGTACTATTCGACAAACAAAGAAACCCTAGAGCACCTATCTAGGATTCGAACATACAATTCTGGGCTTCTTGGTGCATAACGGATGCAACTCTATGACATCTGTTCCTTCTTGATAACCTTTGAATGTACATTTAAGCAGGAAGGTGATAGAATCATCCAGTGAAAAAACTGCCGAAAGCTACAAATACATAATAATTGAGACAAGGTCAATTGTGATCTTCATAGATGATACCACACCTCAGAGCAAAAATATATAAATAACAAATATAATCTCTATGCAAGTTTTTCCCTATGAACATATCTAAATAATTTGGAGATTCAGGATAGCTAATTCCGCAAATGGGGTATACAAGAATATTTGACAATAAAATATTCTAGTGTGAAATCACAGATGAAAGCCAGCAGCTGCATTATTGGCAAATTCCTTATTTCACATTTGTTAACAGTCCATGTTTATTTCACAATGCAAATTTTTAAGCATACCTGATTCAAATAGTCATCCCAATCCTTGACAAAATATATATTGAACATTCTCAGTGTTTCTTACCACCCACAACACTGATCAATTAGAAAACCAATTCATAAGTACAATTCTGTTTTTTATTTTACAGCATATTTATCAATATACATCAGATTTGTTTGTCTTCCAAAAATGTACATCAACCAGGTTGAAAAAAATTAAACGTACACTCTCTGTGTAATGCGACCATGATCTCTTCACGTACAGTTTGGGATTCAATGTCTATAGGATTCACAATCTTTGGGATTCAATGTCTGACAGATTCAGTGACTGTAGGATTGAATGTCTCTAGTCTCCAAGATCTGGGACTTAAAGTGCAATAAATAACGTCGTATCATCACAGTATACATACAAGGTAAATACACTTGTTGAAATGATAACCTGTTGAACAATCAAAGTCCATGCTTGCTGCCTCTATAATTAAACAGTCACCTAAACAGTTCAAATTTACTGCAAAGGCATCTGAGGACTTTCGCTTCCTTTCAATAGCACTTTATCAATCATTTTGAAATATTACATTCATAGGAAGTTTAAGCGAATCCAGTATAGAAAACCACTCCTATCTTTCAATATTCAATACTTACTGTAGTTATGAAAATATGACTTAGAACCTGGAGATTCTTCAATGTAAAACTTAATTCCGATGCACAATCTTCTCTAATACAGATCAGTTACCAATCACAATAGCAGTCATCCTACTAGTTGTTTCAATTCATACAAATATTCATTGCTCTTAATTTAGAGGGTACGTGGTAGAGGATGGAGGGTTGTCTCTATTTGAACATGAAGACAATGAGTACCTTGAATGCTATTCAACCATTTCATGGTGTCTATGTTTAATCTGTGAGAAAAGCCAGAAGGTAATAGATGGTGATAGACACGTGTTCCTTAGAAGGTAAACATATTCGAATGAGGGGCATTGTGACTTGAAAGAGGGGTTATATTGATTGACTTGGAGGGTGTAGGGGGAGGTGGGAGAGGAAGAGAGAAAGAGGGAAGAGAGAGAGAATTGAGAAAGAGAGAGAGAGAGAGAGGGGAAGGGGAGGGTGGGCAGGCTTCACTTGATGGGGAGATAGTGAGAAATAACTTGATTGGGGGTGTTTGTAACTTGGCGGGAGGACATCTTCAATATATACTGAGTTGATGATTGATTTTGGGCAATATTTGTTTTTACTACGAACTAAGAGCATCTACACTCCGCTTTGAGGAATAACATTACCCTTACATTTAGGAGAATGATGAGGATGTTCCATCATCAATGGGGTTTGGGAGCATTTGCATGGACACTATTCACTTTGTCTGGAATGGACGTATGCTTAAAAAATACCTATCAAGTCTTTAAATTATTCTCAGTTTACTGATATTCTTACAATTACTATTATTTCTACAACCATGTAACTAACACAGAGCTTGAGTTTTGTATCATCTTGCCAGTGTTTGATAAGCTGACTGTACCAGAAACAGATACTGATCCCCAAAGTTTTGATTTCTTCCGGTTTCCTGTTCATAGCACTTTTAAACAAGAATAAAACATGGAAAATTTTATCTCCTGTGATAATTAAAATAAACAGGATGGACACACAGCTGAAATGACATAAAATCAGATCAACAGAGTCCTTCATAAAATACTGTGTCAAACTAAAACTGAGGTCAATTCAAAATGGATTCTCCTTATCTTCATATTTTCACACATTATTTAAATATTTCTGGGGTCTTGTCTTCTGTTTACAATTATTTACACTAAAATAGTGAAAAATAGGAATCCATTCAGACATTGGTTCTATTTTTGGTAAGAATTACTAACTCTCATGTAATATGTAAATGTCACAGATCTTCACCAGCAACACAACAATTACCGCTGGTGCTGAGGAAATTCTTGGATCAGACACAAACCATGTCTCTTATTCACAGTCACAAAGGTCTGACAGAAGATCAGAATGTCTTCATCTTCAACACATCTGTGATATATTCTTCTAAAACAGACGACCATCTTTCAACAACAGCCTCGACAGTCGAACTCATCCAACACAAATCTTGGGTTGGAACATTAATTGGTATCATTCAAGGATGAAATGTTCTGAATCACCCAGGATGCAATGTTCCAATTTGCCATCTGATCAATCACAAACAAGTAAAATGCTAAGATGCAGTGTTACAATTTGCTAACTGACCAATCACAAATAAGGGATATTCCAGTTCGTGGTAGCTATATGCAGTGATTGCCCTGATAATACTTTTGCTGGTTGTCCTGTCTTCTCTGTGATTATTTCTGGCCTTGTTCCACTGTCTCTTTACCCTTTTCTGCTGATCCTTTCTTGACAATCCAAGAGTCACATCAGTGCTGACATATTTTCTCATTGCCCAACATACTCTTTCACAGGTATACATGTACCCCATCACAATGATCATTGCAATAATGACAAACATTTATCATATCAGCTTTTCCAAAACCAGACCAGCAGACATGATCTATAAATATAAGAGCAGTGTGTCTGAAAAGAGAAGAGACTTGAATCTGTTCCAAGTCCCACATCAGTTTTTTACCTGGTGAGTCAGGCAGCAGTCCATTTATTTCCACAACCAGAAACTTTGCATCGTGTGAAGGAAGGGGAACAACTCTGACTTGTCAGGTGAAGAAGGGGGACAACTCCGTCGGAGCCCATGTGATGAAGGGGAACAACTCCACCGGGTTGCATGGGAAGATGGCTGATCCAACTCAGTTGACAAGTTCAACATTGATGTGGGACAGATCAATCATGTGTCTGGAGAGAAATTGGTAGAGTGAGTGAGCAAAAAGTGTTTAAATCAATCTGTTCTGTTGCAGCTGCATGGCAATTCGTATCCCTCCCAAACCATGTGACTCAACTGTTCTTGCTCAGTGAGACAAACTTTTGTTCACTTCTTCCTTGCCCTGCACATACTGCCACTCAATATCATTCAGTGAGGTGGTTCAAGGCCTGAAATCCCTTTGAATCTGTGCATGTCTATAGTACTCACAAACCTTAGAATTAATAATAATAGTAGTAAGATTAGTTCTACACTGCACTCAGCAATATTCAAGCCATATGTCAGTATTCTGTGCAACCTATCATATTGCAAAGTGCAACCTAGTTATTAGTCAAACTTGCACCGGGTGCAAGTCAATTTTTGAGTGGGTAAACTTCTGAATAAACATCTAAATAATTCAAAAGCATATTTCTTTCATTACACATTGCAATAAAAGCAGTGCATTTGGAATTTGGTACAGCTAGTTTTGTTATCACAGGTTTCAACCAGTGCAAGCAGGTTTGAAACCTGCTTAGCACTGCGACTGATGTATGCCCATGTCTTACCTGTTGTATCTCTTGGCGAAGATGGACGCATGGTTGGAGTTACAGAACTTGATGGTGGCCTTCTTCTCCGCTTTTATCAAAGAAATGCTCTTTAAGAGAAACAGGAAATGACATGAGTCTCCCTTCCGTCACAGTGAGAGAGAAAACTAGTCATGAAAGGCATTTACCATATCAGTGGAGCCAAAAGTACAGATATTGAATGAATTTGGTTTTCTCTGCTTTTATAAAACGCCTCTTGCCAAAGGAGTTACAGAACTTGATGGTGGCCTTCTCCGCTTTTATCAAAGAAATGCTCTTTAAGAGAAACAGGAAATGACATGAGTCTCCCTTCTCTCACAGTGAGAGAGAAAACTAGTCATGAAAGGCATTTACCATATCAGTGGAGCCAAAAGTACAGATATTGAATGAATTTGGTTTTCTCTGCTTTTATAAAACGCCTCTTGCCAAAGGGTAAGTGACTTCAAGAAAGCAATTTGTCTTGACTAAATTTCCATTTGCCCCCCTTTCCATGTATGACATTTGATGTTAATGTTTACTAAGGCTGTTATGACACACTCACTTATTCAGTGATTTGAACTGTACTGCTTTATGAATTCAATTTGATATTCATGGCCACCAGAACCAAATATGAAAGAATATTTACATTTTTATAATGGAGCATGTTTTACTTGAGCCCTCATGCAGAAAATGGGTATCCTGTGAGATAAAGTCATGTGACTAAAACCTTCTAGCGTGTAACAGGCAGCCTGGGTTATCCGGGGTAATAATAATGATGTTCAGTATGTTATGCACATAGAGCATGTCCCTTAGTGATGTGGATGAGGCGCCATAAAAGTACTCTTATTATTATTATTATTAGTCCTTTTTCAAAGTGACATCTGAAAGAATGGAACATGTACTAGCCTTGCAGTAGTGCCAGTGATGTTAGTTTGCAATGCCTGCACATGGCACTGTGGACTATAACTATTAGTCTATTACATACAAAATTTGAGTGTCATGTCAGATTGTTTCATGAAGTGCTATGAGTGAGTGAGTTTGCTTTTCTCCACTGTTAGCAAAAATGGAATTTTCTGAATACAAATTGATATTTTGTACTTATCTTGACTTATGCTTAATTGCTTATCTCCTCTTCCCTGATGAAGGTAGTGGAATACCTGAAATCCCCTTCTAGGAGAAGCAGACGTAAAATACACTCACCCACCGGGAGCCTCCCTTTACCACAATGCTACAAGTGGAGGTGACAGAAATGGGCTTCACACATTTTACCCATATGGGGAATCAAACCAGGGGATTTGGCATGACAAGAGAACACTTCAACCACTGTACTACACTGCCCATGAAGAGTTATGAGCAATGTGCATTGTGTGACTCACCTCCACTGGGCCGACAGTTTTGCACAGCTGGTCTAGGACTTTTTGGGACGTTGATGCCGATAAGTTAGTTATCCGTATTGTCTGTGAATTACTCATCACAATTTTCTGTAAGAAATGATAAACATTAACAACAGTGTGTCCATTGAGTTCACATGTTTGATGTTTTAAGGTGTCATGAAAGATATAAAAGATGTATGATGAAAATTTCAGGAATGATGAACCTGGACAAAAAAATTGAATATGAACAACTTGGTCAGGAATGGAAATTTTACTAAAAAAATTACCAGTGCAGTTTTAACATCGAACAGCCGATAATTTAGGAATTCTCTGCAATGTCTGTTGTACATGCTATGGACTCCTTTCAATGATTAACAGGATGTTAGAAACAAACGTTTAGATCAGCACTAAGAAATTACAACCTTGTAAGTAAAATAAAATGCAGATTCAGGTAATTTGAATGAAATTTATGGATAAATATTTTGAGGCTATTTCGTGTTGCTCCCTCCAAATGATTAACATGTACTCACCCTGCTCTGATTTGCACCAGGTTGAGCACTACCTCCACGACCTCTGCCTTGACCCGCACTATTTGCTGCTCCTCGCCCTCTAGCAACAACTTTCCGAGTCTGACCTTCACCTTCACCTTGACCCTGCACCACTGACCTTGTCTGGGGTGGTGAGGTTAGTACTCCATGATTGTTCCCATCGGGTTCACCTTGACCTTGGTTTCTAGTAACAAGTCCCCGTCCACCTCCATGCATTTGTCCTCTGCCACGCAGAGGCCCACGGATGTTGGTCTGTCCCCTCATGGACATCTGACCCCTCATACTTGGTTGACCTCTCATATTAGGTTGACCTCTCATATTAGGTTGACCTCTCATATTTGGTTGACCTCTCATATTGGGTTGACCTCGCATACTGGGTTGACCTCGCATAAGGGGCTGTCCTCTCATATTGGGTTGACCTCGCATATTGGGCTGACCTCGGCCCCTCATCATATTAGGTCCCATCATGTTATTATTGCCTTGCATATTTCCTCTCATGGGCATCCCTCCCCTTCCTCTCATGTTGGGGTGTCCAAGTCCTCCATGGTTAGGTCCCTGCATCAGTGGCTGACCTCGACCTCCTGGTCCACCTCGACCCATAGCTGGACCTTGACCTCTATTTGCAGGACCATGACCTCTATTTGCTGGACCTTGACCTTGAAACCCAGGATCATGAAATCCTTGGTTTTGATTCATCCTAACCTCTGGGTTGACGTGTCCATTTGGACCTCCTTGATGATGACCTCTTCCACGAACATTCATCTGTCCTCCTCTCATCTGGCCACGTCCTCTAGGATGCCCTTGACCCCTGATCATCTGTTGACCTCTCCCAGCATTCATTTGATTTCCCTGCTGAGAAATTCTGGTATTTTTGGCCTGGATGGGTCCGTCACCACTCATCTGCCGTTTTATACCAACATTCTGACTTCCCTGGTCATCACCCACACCGCCCGACATCTGACGCATAGGGGGCCCTTGTTGGTTTCCTGACCCTGATGTTCCACGGACAGGCTGACCTCTGCCCGTCGTCTGACTGGCCTGGTTGCTTGCTACTGCCTTAGGCTTAACTGCTGGAGATCCTATAGCTTGTATTGGCTGACCATCTTGGATGCCAGTATCTTGCCCAGAATCAGAGGAGGGGTCAGCAATGTCATCAATGGTCATTCCTGTAAGAGAGGCAAAGTGAGTGAGTCATCTTTTAAAGAGTGAGTGAGTTTAGCTTAACCCCGCTTTTAGCAATATTCTGTCAATATCACATTGGGGAAACTCCAGAAATGGACTTCACACACAGTAGCCATGAGGAGAGTGGAACCCAGATCGTCAGTGTGACGAGTGAATGCATCATGTGTTACTCCCAAACCTGGAAAAGACTAACTAGTAAGTTCAACGTTTGTAAACACTGTCATCTTATACAACATGGCAAAATTCAAAGTCTGGAGCTAACAATCAAACAAATGAAACATGGGCTTGAATCAAAACAAATAAGTTAACTGACACCAAAACTGACGCTGACCAACGTGTGCATTTAGCTGTGTCTTATGGTTCTGAAGGTCTAGGTTAGAATAATGGCCTTCAGTAAGAGGACACAGTCATCAATATCCCCCGCAATGGCAAAATACTCTTTATGAATATGTCTCTTAGTTATGATAATGTAAAATGTAATGGTGTGCATATGGCAAAATGGAAGGAGAGTACTGAAAGGAGCACTCCCACTAAATTCACTTCACCACCAGACCTATCCTTGTGCCAAGCTTGGTGAAGAAATAGTGAACAGTTTTAAGTTCTGCCCCGGAAAAGAGCAGTATCACCAATATCAGTCAAAGTGAAATGTGTTGGTATGGAAACAAGAAAAATATTTAACTCAGAATTCCAACACTACAAAAAGTCCACCACAACCAGACCTATCCAATGGTCAAATTTGGTTTAGAAATAGTGAACAGTATTAAGTTCTGCTCCTGAAAAGAGAACACCCACCAAATTCAGTCAAACTCTAACTTGCTGGTATGGAAATGAAAAAAGGTATTGTATTCAGAATTTCCAAACTACCTTAAGGCACCAGTATCCCTCCAGACCAACCAAGTTTGGTGAGGAAATAGTGACAGGTTTTACAGTTCTGCTCAGGTAGAACACTTCTACCAAATTCTGTCGAAGTCAAACTTGATGCTATGGAAATGCAGAAATATATGTTATTCAGAAATCTAAAGCTACCAAAACCAACAAGTACACCACCAGATCTATGTGCTAAGTTTGGTGAAGAAATAGTGAACAGTTTTGAAGTTCTGGTCTGGAAATGATAAATCTGCATGGGGTGGGCTGATGGATGAAGTGTATTATATTGTAAACCAAAAGTTGCTGTGTTCTGCAATCTGATTGGTTGAAAAACATGATTAAATGGTATTAGATTCCCGGAAACTGAAAGACTATTCACCGCGTATTGACACGTAAACAATTGTTTTGTTGTGTCATCAACAGTGGTGACGTCATTCAAATCATATTGTGACGTAAAGTTAGAATGACGTCACAAATGAGCAACACCAGATGCTACCATGTGAACCAGCTGAAACGGCCAGCTGATGACACTTCACTGCTGTGTCCGTATTCGATGTAAACGAGTGCAGACACTAAAACCCCTTTGGTTTACTTTTGTGTTTACAATGTCGATAAACATCATGTGTTGGCCAATTTCGGAGTGTTATTGAGTATTTGAAGCACGGGAATATTTCATTTGAAACCTCCGGCTGACGCCGTCGGTTCCAAATGCATTCCCGTGCTTCAAATACTCAATAACACCTGGAAATTGGCCAACACATGATGTTTATCTCCTAAATAGCCCCTGCAAAACGTGTTGCTGGGGATAACTAACAGGATCGGGTGGTCAGGCTCACTGACTTGGTTGACACATGTCATTGGATTCCAATTGTGCAGATCCTTGCTCATACTGTTGATCACTGAATTGTCTGGTCCAGACTTGATCATTTACAGACAGCCATCATATGGCTGGAATATTGCTGATAGCGGCGTAAAACGAAACTTACTCACTTAATGGTTTTGGTTTTATTCCTACCAAGAGTCCCCACAGGGCATTTTCTTTTTTCAAATGTGACACAAAACACAAGTGGTCTTAGGGGCAATAACAATTTTAATTGTGCAAAATGTCACATCCAAGGAGTTTTCATGCTTCTTAGAACGGTTATTAGAAATTCTGAACTTTGACCCAAATAGTAATCTCTACACCATTCTAAACCATATTCCAGTAATATCATGAAACAGGACACCAGAAAAATTCTTTACACTTTGGACATACAAACCTAGATCTTGTCATGAGTGTCATGAGTGAAAGCATTAACCAGTAAACTATTATTCCGCCCACGTGGTATGAGTAATGACTGAATGAGTAAGTTTGTCTGAACAAATCAAGAGCACTTGGGCCAATGGACTTATTCTGATCCAGTGTCTGAGCAGATGTAGAACACTAGGTCCATGGGGACTTATTCTGGCCCAGTGTCTGAGCAGATCTCCAAGGGTCCATGGGGGCTTATTCTGATCTGGTGTCTGAGCAGATCTCCAGCACTGGGTCCAAGGGGACACATTCTGATCTGGTGTGTGAGCAGATCTCTAGCACTGGGTCCAAGGGGACATATTCTGATCTGGTGTGTGAGCAGATCTCTAGCACTGGGTCCAAGGGGAATTATTCTGATCTGGTGTCTGAGCAGATCTCCAGCACTGGGCCCAAGGGGACTTATTCTGATCCAATGTCTCAGCAGATCTCAGGACTGGGTCCAAGGGGGCTTATTCTGATCCTGTGTTTGAGCAGATCCTCAATACTTTGCCCAGTGAACCTAGTCTGTCTAAGTGTCGGAGCAGATCAACAATGTGTCATAGGGACTGATCCTGATCAAGAGGAGAGTATGAATCTACACAGTTTTTAGCAATATTCAACATCACAATGGGTAACACCAGAAATGAGCTTCACACATTGTGATCATGTGAGCTATCAATCCTAGGTCTTCAACATGATGAGCAAACACTTTAACCACTAAGCTACCCCTTTGTCCATCTGATCAAGATAATAAACTGGGTCATGTTTCACAAAGTTTTCGTAAGATCTCATATGTTACAGTATAGGAGGTGCAAAAGTTATGAGAAAAGTTACCAGATCTTAGGCTTACGAGAGCTTTGTGAAATGGGCCCTAGTTGTCTACACTTCATTACTTGGGAAACCCTTTACTGATTCCTGTAATTTACCTTTCTC
Source organism: Haliotis asinina (assembly GCF_037392515.1). Lineage (NCBI taxonomy): Eukaryota > Metazoa > Mollusca > Gastropoda > Lepetellida > Haliotidae > Haliotis > Haliotis asinina. Next base: position 15,638,310 of record NC_090290.1, on the reverse strand, counting down.
AGCCAACTTCTTCTCAAGTTCCTTCCGTCGTCTGACTGCCTCCAGGCGGCGCTTCATCTCCTTCTTCTTGATTATCTCTTCCCGCATCCGTTTCTGCTCCTCCAGTTTCTTCTTCAGCTCCCGAGTCTCGTCATCCATTGGCTCCTCCTATAAATGAATCAGGTTTTAATCAATGTTCAACCCATTGGGCAGCAAGGGACACCTATTGTAGGTTCCCACACTGTGTCGGTGTGAGGCATTGAACCAGGTGTTCTTGATGACAAGTCCAGTTTATTTACAACTAGGATATCCAATTCCTCATTTTCCGGAAAAAGACTAAATGACCTAGGCAGAATGGGGATGGCCTTTCATTATGCATGAGGACTACTATGACTCCCCTTGTAAAGGAATCAGACGTTTTATGCTCCATTTACCTGTATTGCGTGTGTGCGCGTGTGCGTGTGTGTGTATGTAGGGGAAGAAGAGGCCGTAATGAAATCCCAAAAGAAAAAGAGTGTCTTATAACAAGTTCAGAATGTTGATGAAGATCAATTCTAGCCAAGTGCCAACTTACTCAAAGAGATTGCCGCGCTAAAATGGTTGCAGCGTTATGCTAAATCTGCTGGTCTAAAAGTAGGTATATGCTGAAGGAAGCATAGACAAGATTCTCCATCAGTGTTAATGTCCAACCAACTGTTCAAGAACAAGCTGACATATGCTATTTTAAAGTGGAAGGTATGAAGCACTGGCTTACCTCCACAGTGCTTTTAGCCTGCTTTGGTCCACTGACTCCTTCCTCTGAGGAGGTCGATATCCTCTTCTGGGGCAAAGGTGTGATCACCTTCAGGTTAGAGTTGGTTGTCTGGATCTTGTTCTGGGTGAACATTGGTTTACTCTGAAGCCTGGAACAAACACACTTACACTGTAAGCACCAATAGCTGTTCCTTCCTTAAGCCGAATAAAATCCTGCTCATCCTCTTGATGCTTCTGATGATAACAGGAATCTACCTTCCACTTAATGGTTGACATAGTAATTCCAAAGCTATGAGTGAGCTGTTTTACACATTGTACCTATGAACGAAATCTGAGTCTTTGGCATGGTGATCAAACGTTTTTAACCAATAGCACCCCCCATCTGGTTAAGAGTAAATTTGCAAGGGTTATTGTCAAGTCCACAAGTCAAGGCTACAAACTTTCCTATTGAGGACAGCTACTGGCAAACAAGGATAAGATGCGCACCAACCTGACAACTGACCTAAATTGGCATGTATGTGAGCCACCCACTGGTGCTTGCCATAGTGAACAAAGGGGCCCCAGGATGCCAGTGATGAAGTGTAGTGCGATGGGTGAAGCCCATGAGACTTTTATGAGCATGGCGTGTGCAGCTACGTGCAGAATCAATTTTATTGTCAAACACTACACCTGAACTACCCTACATAGGCTCACCCTTTCACACACCAAATGGGTTTGCTTTTTGTTACGCACAGCCTACTTCTCATTAACGAGTTCACTGGGCCGGTCCTACTTATCCTCGACTGCCAGTAATCTGTAAACAACTACTGTTGCTGTTGCTGCTGCTGCTGCTGCTGCTGCTGTTACTACTACTACTACTACTACTACTACTACTACTACTACTACTACTACTACAATATACACACCTATTGCCTGTATTTCCTTGTTGTCCTATTCTGCCTTGCTGTTGAAGGCGATTTCCTGCCTGACTGGTTTGAATTTGTTGGTTGCCTTGTCCGAAATGACCTCCTGAATGTTGAGGGCGCTGACCTTGATCTTGACCTTGAAGGCCATGAGGTCGCACTGGGTGTCGCGGTCCTCGTGGTTGGAATCCTGCTTGCTGCTGAAAGTTTTGAGGCCTGACATTCTGTTGAACAGGGGACCTGTTAAAATTTTGGTTTTGATTTCTGTTCATGGGTTGCTGATTCACCAGATGCTGGTTTGGAGCACGGTTAAAGCCGTGCATCTGCTGGTGTTGCAGATGTTGTTGTTGTTGAGGAGGAGGAGGCATCAGCTGCTGCTGCTGCTGCTGGAACGGATGGTTGTGGCCTGGTTGTTGGAAACGCTGTTGCTGGTTGCTGGTGGTGGGAATCATGGAGCCTGGCTGCTGCGTTTGGTGCTGCTGTTGGTGCTGCGGTTGGTGCTGCTGTTGAACTAGGGGCTGATGATACCTTGGCTGGCCTGCAGTTGCCGAGTGAACTGGGTTTCAGTTTTATCAGTATCATTATACATTAGCTTGTGAGGGAGTTTGATTTTAAACTGCTTTTAGCATAGGGATCACAGCAGGGGCCTCACACTGTGTCCAAATGAAGAATCAAACCCAGGCCTAAGACGCAATGAGTGAACATTTTAACCATTAGGCTACCACTGAATCATAAGATTAAAGCCCTCAGTGATGCAGAACTCTGAAACACCTAATGAAACCCCAAAATACAGGTAAAGTACTGGCCAGAATTTTAATAGGTAAAACTTGAATTTCAAAGCTATGATCATAGGACTCTGTCCTGGCTTAGGGGAGCGATTGCAAATAATAAAATTGAAATTAAAATTGGAATTGAAGAAACCTATTCCACCTTGTCCAAAAGTACTAAAGATTTTCGTTTGTTCTCAATGTGAATTGAGAAATTGTCTAGGTTCATTTAGTAAATAGATCTACCTAGAAGTTAGTTGTTTTACCTGGTGGGCCCTGTGGTGTCAGGAGAGGTCGGGGCTGACTTGAGACAGACAGTAGTGGCTGGGGAGTCTGGGGGTACGGCTGGGGGTAACCAGGTCCTGCAACAAATAGCAAATGAGTTGAGTTCTGCTCTGCTTCAATGACATCAACCAAGTCATTAATCAATGGTTTGTCTGGTCCAGGACATTTTGAAGTAGATCACAGTTGACCAAGACAGAGTGTGTAGCGTTACACTGCTGTTAGCAATATTTCAGCAGTATCACAGCATGGGACACCAATTGCAACCATGTGGGGAATTAACCTGATGTCTTTGACATACTGAACTAGAGCTTTAACCACTAGGCTACCACACCGCCTCAACCAATCATCAGAATTGTTTTATTCCACTTACATGGAAGCCAAGCAAGCAAACAAGCTTACCTCCAGAGTGCTGTGCATGAGACGGCTGGGACACTAACGGCTGTGGCTGACTTGGGCCTGTCTGAATGAGGGGTGTAACCATCGGCCGAGCATGTGGGGGACCAGTGTGCTGAGAAGGATAGGAGCCTTGCTGAGGAGGATGTGCCTGCTGGGGTGGATGGTGTTGTTGCTGCTGTTGGGGTTGATGTTGCTGATGCTGTTGAAATTGCGGGTTCTGACCTGTGTGGACTAAAATTAACGGAGACATTCATTGAATATTCATATCAAGCAGAAACATTATTACCTGGGTTACAGTTTATACTCAAAATTCAACTATCTATTGGAAAATGGAACAGTAAATTTAAAGTCTTCGAGTAACCATATCTCAATGACAGGAATTTTGAAAGCAATCATATCTGGTCATTTAACAAAGAGAAGAATATGTAATTTTTATGATAAAATTGATATTTTATGCTTATTCTGAGTCAAGTTTATTTGCTTATCTCCCCTTCTGTCCAAATGGCTGGTGGAATTTTGAATCCCTTCAATTCCCTTGAAGCGAACGTACAATCACTCACCCTAGCCTCACCCTTTACTTATTTATTTGTTTGTTTGTTTGTTTGTTTATGGGGTGGGGCTTGGGGGATCCTCTTATTCAGGCATGTAATCTTTCCAGTCAATTTCTACTATTTCCTGTATGTTAGGTATGAGCACATGATACATCGGTCACAAATCCCATTCAACAAAGAAGCAAACACCCCAGTGGTGAACAGTGACAACTCCATACCTGGATATGGCTGTGATACTTGATGCTGAGGAGGTTGGTACTGGCCCTGCACAGGAGCTTGGGACTGATTTCGCCATGGTTCTGATGCTGGTGGCTGGTAAGGTGCTACCTGCAGGTTGACAGAAATGTTGAAAAACTTTGACAGAAGTGAGCTGACATTGTTCTACTGTGCAAGTGTGATAACAACACACAACTCTCACTAAACTCCCTTTATATCTGATGCAAAATCAACACATTCTCCATCTTGAATGAGTGACTTTAATTTTATGCCACACTCAGCAATATTACAGCCATATGGTGGCAGTCTGTAATTAATAAAGTGGACCAGACAAGTGATCAACAGCATGAGCATCCATCTACACAAATGGGGACCGATGACATGTGTCAAACAAAGTCAGTGAGTCTGACCACCAAATCCCGTTGTTGCCTCTTTCGACAAGCATAGTCGCCTTTTCTGGCAAGCATGGGTTGCTCAAGACCAATTCTACTCTGGGAATTGGTGCCCCCCCTTAGAGGCAATACTCACTACAGAGCCCCCATGCTTTCTCACCTGTGTAGCACAATATCCCCTATATCTCACCTGTGGGGCTACAGTTGTAGGCTGCGGATGAGGCATCTGAGGGGGTTGATACACATCAGCTGGGCCTCGCTGTGTCGTCCATGATATGTTGGTTGACGCTGGTTGGGGGGCTGGCGCTGGTGCCCGGGCCCGGAAGTGAGGGTTAATCAGGATCTTCCTGGATGATGGCTGTGACGATGGCGGTGCCTGGGATGACGATCCCAGTGCTTGTTGTTGACTGCTGTCAACACCAGTATGAGCAGGATGTGCCGAGTGAGGCAGGGCATGAGATTGAGGTGGTGGTGGCTGTTGATGCTGGACAAACAAAAATGCCACAGACGTAGTTTTGTGTGTTGCTTTTCATAGCACAAATTTTGAAGGCAGCACATGGTGGCCTGTAAATATTTCATCTGAATGAGACAATCCAGTGAATTATATTGTGAGCATCTCAACGAGCCTGTCAACATGATCCATCTGTAAACCTTTTACAGTCACCATTTAGTAAACATTTACGCAAATTTGTCAGAGAAAGGTGAACTCATCTGGAAATCTGCTATCACACCTCAATCAGCATATAACCAAGTGTGAGTGAAAGAGTTTAGTTTTATGCTGCTTTTCGAGATATTCCAGCAATGTCATGGCAGGGGACACCAGAAATAAGTTTCACACAGTGTACCCAAGCGGGGAATCCAGCTGGGCTTTTTAGCATGACAAGCGATCACTTTAAGAGAAATGATATATTCTACATACATCTGTACATGGCATCTAAGAATTGTGAACTGATTTTGAGGTCACTCTAGAAAGGAAGGGGTCAGACAAACACATCCGTCCACATTAACTTCTAGCAGCTTTAAGAATCTGCTAAACATGTGGACAACTTGGAGGACTATCCATAGATTATTGCTCATGTTTTCAACCTCTAGCTTGCCTAGTCCACACTTATTTTACAGGATGTAAACTACTGAGATAAGACCCGTGAAGGTCCTGGGGTTAAATAGGCCTTCAGCAACCCATGCTTGCCATAATAGGTGACTATGCTTGATGTGTGTATGTGTGTGAGTTTAGTTTTACGCTGCACTCAGCAATATTACAGCTATATGGCGGCGGTCTGTAAATAATCGAGTCTGGACCAGACAATCCAGTGATCAACAACATGAGCATCGATCTGCGCATTTGGGAACCGATGACATGTGTCAACCAAGTCAGCGAGCCTGACCACCCGATCCCGTTAGTCGCCTCTTATGACAAGCTGAGTCGCCTTTTATGGTAAGCATGGGTTGCTGAAGGCCTATTCTACCCCGAGACCTTCACGGGTCCTATGCTTGATGTAAAAGGCGACTAACAGGATCGGGTGGTCAGACTTGCTGACTTGTCATTGGTTTCCAATAGCACAGATCGATGTTCATGTTGTTGATCACTGGATTGTCTGGTCCAGACTCGATTATTTACAGACATATAGCCATATAGCTGGAATATTGCTGAGTGTGGCGTAAAACTAAACTCACTCACTCACTGAGATAACATTAAGGGAGTGATTAAGGTTTTAAGCTTTTTTCGGCATTCCCACATCATATTCATTGCAGGAATCAAACCCTAGTCTCAGGTATAACGACTGAATGCTTTAACCACTTGGCTACCCAACTGTCCCTCAACAATATGGACAATATGTATATAAGGACAATTGTGAATTTACAATACCTGAGGTTGTGATGGGTGTTGTGAATGAGGTTGATGATGTTGATGTTGCTGCTGCTGCTGCGGCTGCTGGTGTTGCTGATTATGTTGCATGTGGTCTGGGGGTCCATGCTGGTGAGGCGACTGATTCCAGGCCTGTCTTGGAGGACCAAACCTATGTTGAGGATTGAATGGCTGCTGCTGTCCAGGTCCTCCTTGAGGTCTAAACTGTTGCCAGGGTCCTCTTGGTCCGAACTGACCTCGACCTCTAGGGCCCTGCTGTCGCCACTGACCCCCACGACCTCGACGACCTTTCTGGTTGCTGGACAAGAACTGGTCAATCTCTTGCTGCTGTTCTTCACTGATTTCTGAAATCATCAAAATGTAAATAAGGATCAGCCCAATAAACAAGAAATTTTAGAAAGTATCTGAAAAAATCTCCTAAAATACCCCAAAACCAGAGGAAAAAAAAATAATCTAAACACCCACTTCTCTGAGTGGCATCATTTAGAAGTTGGATAGTAACAAACTAGTTTAATGGATGAAAAACGTCTTTTTTTCTGATGCAATGTTTTGATACTAATTCTTGTATTGTTGTCAAGCAAATTTGTATCAAAACTTCACATCATTTGAATAACGAAGTTGTTCATCCATAAAACTTGTCTGTATATTACTAACATCATCCCTCAGCAAATACTTCAAATCACAGAGCACAAAATTTCAAAATTGACAGTGACAGCATCTGCATTTGCAGTACATATAGGAATATTTACAGTTGCTGTCAGGTATTGAAATGGTGTAGTGATACTGTCAAGTATTGAAATGGTCTAGTGATACTGTCAGGTATTGAAATGGTGTAGTGATACTGTCAAGTATTGAAATGGTGTAGTGATACTGTCAGGTATTGAAATGGTGTAGTGATACTGTCAAGTATTGAAATGGTCTAGTGATACTGTCAGGTATTGAAATGGTGTAGTGATACTGTCAGGTATTGAAATGGTGTAGTGATACTGTCAAGTATTGAAATGGTCTAGTGATACTGTCAGGTATTGAAATGGTCTAGTGATACTGTCAAGTATTGAAATGGTCTAGTGATACTGTCAGGTATTGAAATGGTGTAGTGATACTGTCAGGTATTGAAATGGTCTAGTGATACTGTCAGGTATTGAAATGGTGTAGTGATACTGTCAGGTATTGAAATGGTGTAGTGATACTGTCAGGTATTGAAATGGTGTAGTGATACTGTCAGGTATTGAAATGGTGTAGTGATACTGTCAGGTATTGAAATGGTGTAGTGATACTGTCAGGTATTGAAATGGTGTAGTGATACTGTCAGGTATTGAAATGGTGTAGTGATACTGTCAGGTATTGAAACGGTGTAGTGATACTGTCAGGTATTGAAACGGTGTAGTGATACTGTCAGGTATTGAAATGGTCTAGTGATACTGTCAGGTATTGAAACGGTCTAGTGATACTGTCAGGTATTGAAACGGTCTAGTGATACTGTCAGGTATTGAAACGGTCTAGTGATACTGTCAGGTATTGAAACGGTCTAGTGATACTGTCAGGTATTGAAATGGTCTAGTGATACTGTCAGGTATTGAAATGGTCTAGTGATACTGTCAGGTATTGAAATGGTCTAGTGATACTGTCAGGTATTGAAATGGTCTAGTGATACTGTCAGGTATTGAAACGGTCTAGTGATACTGTCAGGTATTGAAATGGTCTAGTGATACTGTCAGGTATTGAAACGGTCTAGTGAAGTGTACATGCTAATGCCAAGCAGTAGGTGGAGTCTTGTGGCATGGCGGTAAAAGCGTTCCTCGTCACACCTTATCCCCAAGTTCCATTCCCCACATGGATACAATGTGTGGAGACCATTTCTGGTGTCCTCCCCATCCACCCCGCCATGATATTGCTGGAAAATTGCTAAATGCAGAATAAAACCATACTAACTACCTCACCCATCTATTCACCCATTCAGTAACAATCCACTCACTCACCCATCCACTCACTTGCCCACTCATCCATCCACTAACTTATCCATCCACTAACTCATCCATCCACTCACTCACCCATCCACTCACTTGCCCACCCATCCACTCACCCCTCCACTCACTTGCCCACCCATCCACTCACTTGCCCATCCACTCACTTGCCCACCTATCCACTCACTTGTCCATCCATCCACTCACTCACCCCTCCACTCACTTGCCCACCAATCCACTCACTCACCCATCCACTCACTTGCCCACCCATCCACTCACTCACCCATCCACTCACTTGCTCACCCATCAACTCACTTGCTCATCCATCCACTCACTCACCCATCCACTCACTTGCTCACCCATCCACTCACTCACCCATCCACTCACTTGCCCACCCATTCTCACACATCCATCCAACCACCCACCAATCCACAAACTTGCTCATCCACTCACTTGCCCACCCATCCACTCACTCACTTCACTCACTCACTCACTGTTATAATGACGACATACCAAGAGTTTCTGGGATGTCCTGTCTGGACTTCGTGGTGGCAATGGTGATGATGTTGGACCTCTCGGACTTGAATCTGCCACGACCAGACTCCCCATCGCTATCACTCTCGCTGTCACTCTCCTCCTGCAGCTCCTGAGTGGTCTGTGTCTCATCGCCCTGTACACAACGGTTATCACATCATAGGTCGCCATATCGACAATTATTACATACCCATTAAGATCCCGAAACTGAAATCCTACATGTAACGTGTTATATGCAGATGATGGAATTGATGAGGTCTCCAATACCACTTCGGTTCCTACAACTAACACAAAGTTCGTTTCAAATGGTTCTGATGTTCTACGGTAGCCCTTCTCTTTTTCATCAGAGTGGGTCTGCAAAATTCAAACAAACCTACAGAGGTTGCAGATTCTTTGAATATAGTCCTCCTTGGGATACACATAAGTAAAGTCCATGCAAAAATCCCTACGACACTTGTAACAATATTAGTCTAGAGTTACCTGCTCTTAGCTATAGAGGTCCAAGGGGGGCCCTGTAGGGGTTGTCTCACAAAGCAAAAACGTAGTTTTGGTTTAGTAAATATTTTATAAAAATATGGTGACAACTGTTGTAGGGATTTCATATGGACATTAAAATGCTTATATGTACCCCTAGGAGGAATATATGAAAAGGCCACATGAGTTAAAATTAAAGTTGTGTGCTAAGAATAATTAAAAAAAAAAAATACCTCTTGCTCTTCTGCATCTTCCTGTGTCGTGTTGAACTGTCCTTCTTCCCCCTCCTGATTGAACTGCTGGGCTTCGTAATCCTCCCCCTGGTACTGCTGTTCATCTTGCGGATATGATTCCTCACCCCCCTCGAAGCCCACATCACCTTCCTGGTAGAGGATGCCATCATCATACTGTTCATTGTAGCTATCTGGGTTGAAGTCATCAAGACCTTCGGCCAGGTCCTGAATCTCTTCATCATCAACAGCTATCTCTAAAGCCTGTAAGACAAATAACGAATGTCAAAGCAAGAAAGTTATAGCTTGGCAGTGAGTGAGTGAGTGAGTGAGTGAGTGAGTGAGTGAGGGAGTGTGTGAGTGAGGAAGGGAGGAAGGGACGGAGCGAGCAAGCGGGTGTGTAGCAATGTCACAGCTGGGGACGTGCAAACGCATCATAAGCATTAAGCACAACCTGCCAATATATCCATGTAAGTTGCAGTCTCTTGAGCTTACCCTTAGTCAGGAACCATCACAATCCCTCTTACAAATATACACGCAAACTTGAATCCACTGACGTATCTTAGCACTACGATGATCACAGCTCCTGTACTGTGACACTGACTTAAAGTGATAATAGCTTGTTTCTTGTAAGTGAAGTATGTCCATGGGTAATAGGTATTAAGACTGCTGAGTAGGAATGTTTCTTATCCAGAATGGGGTACTGGAAGTACAAAGATATCTTAGTGCCAAGGTGATCGCACCTATGATTGTACCTATGATTGACTTACGAGACTGTGGCACTCAGGTGATTGTAACTCCCATTCATTAATACTGACTTACAACAGTCGTAGCACTGAGGTGATCGTGAGTCCCATACCTTAGCACTGACCTACAACAGTCATAACACTGAGGTGATCGTAACTCCAATACCTCAACACTGTCTTACAACAGTCGGAGCGCTGAGGTGATCGTGAGTCCCGTACCTTAACACTGTCTTACAACAGTCGGAGCGCTGAGGTGATCATAACTCCCATACCTTAACACTGACTTACAACAGTCGTAGCACTGAGGTGATCGTGAGTCCCATACCTTAACACTGACTTACAACAGTCGGAGCGCTGAGGTGATCGTAACTCCCATACCTTAACACTGTCTTACAACAGTCGGAGCGCTGAAGTGATCGTAACTCCCATACCTTAACAATGACTTACAACATTCGGAGCGCTGAGGTGATCATAACTCCCATACCTTAACACTGACTTACAACAGTCGGAGCACTGAGGTGATCATAACTCCCATACCTTAACACTGACTTACAACATTCGGAGCGCTGAGGTGATCATAACTCCCATACCTTAACACTGACTTACAACAGTCATAACACTGAGGTGATCGTAACTCCCATACCTTAACACTGACTTACAACAGTCGGAGCGCTGAGGTGATCGTGAGTCCCATACCTTAACAATGACTTACAACAGTTGGAGCGCTGAGGTGATTGTAACTCCCATACCTTAACACTGCCTTACAACAGTCGTAGCACTGAGGTGATCATAACTCCCATACCTCAACACTGTCTTACAACAGTCGGAGCGCTGAGGTGATCGTGAGTCCCGTACCTTAACACTGTCTTACAACAGTCGGAGCGCTGAGGTGATCATAACTCCCATACCTTAACACTGACTTACAACAGTCGGAGCGCTGAGGTGATCATAACTCCCATACCTTAACACTGACTTACAACAGTCGTAGCACTGAGGTGATCGTGAGTCCCATACCTTAACACTGACTTACAACAGTCGGAGCGCTGAGGTGATCGTGAGTCCCATACCTTAACACTGTCTTACAACAGTCGGAGCGCTGAGGTGATCGTAACTCCCATACCTTAACACTGTCTTACAACAGTCGGAGCGCTGAGGTGATCATAACTCCCATACCTCAACACTGACTTACAACAGTCGGAGCGCTGAGGTGATCGTGAGTCCCATACCTTAACACTGTCTTACAACAGTCGGAGTGCTGAAGTGATCGTAACTCCCATACCTTAACACTGACTTACAACAGTCGTAGCACTGAGGTGATCGTGAGTCCCATACCTTAACACTGTCTTACAACAGTCGGAGCATTGAGGTGATCGTGAGTCCCATACCTTAACACTGACTTACAACAGTCGTAGCACTGAGGTGATCGTGAGTCCCATACCTTAACACTGTCTTACAACAGTCGGAGCATTGAGGTGATCGTGAGTCCCATACCTTAACACTGACTTACAACAGTCGTAGCACTGAGGTGATCGTAACTCCCATACCTTAACACTGACTTACAACAGTCGTAGCACTGAGTTGATCGTGAGTCCCATACCTTAACACTGTCTTACAACAGTCGGAGCGCTGAGGTGATCGTGAGTCCCATACCTTAACACTGTCTTACAACAGTCGGAGCGCTGAGGTGATCGTGAGTCCCATACCTTAACACTAGCTTACAACAGTCGTAGCACTGAGGTGATCATAACTCCCATACCTTAACACTGTCTTACAACAGTCGGAGCGCTGAGGAGATCGTAACTCCCATACCTTAACACTAGCTTACAACAGTCGTAGCACTGAGGTGATCATAACTCCCATACCTTAACACTGACTTACAACAGTCGGAGCGCTGAGGTGATCGTGAGTCCCATACCTTAACACTGTCTTACAACAGTCGGAGCGCTGAGGTGATCGTGAGTCCCATACCTTAACACTGTCTTACAACAGTCGGAGCGCTGAAGTGATCGTAACTCCCATACCTTAACACTGTCTTACAACAGTCGGAGCGCTGAGGTGATCGTAACTCCCATACCTTAACACTAGCTTACAACAGTCGTAGCACTGAGGTGATCATAACTCCCATACCTTAACACTGACTTACAACAGTCGGAGCACTGAGGTGATCGTCACTCCCATACCTTAACACTGACTTACAACATTCGGAGCGCTGAGGTGATCATAACTCCCATACCTTAACACTGACTTACAACATTCGGAGCGCGGAGGTGATCTAACTCCCATTGCTTAACACTGACTTACAACAGTCGGAGCGCTGAGGTGATCATAACTCCCATACCTTAACACTGACTTACAACAGTCGGAGCGCTGAGGTGATCATAACTCCCATACCTCAACACTGTCTTACAGCAGTCGTAGCACAAAGGTTGTTCATACAAAGGTTCCAATGTATGCATACTTTTCGGCATAGTTGTAAAAAGAACCAGAGTAACACTCACTTCTGCATCTTGAGCCTCGTCAAATCCCTCTGCATCGTGCCTGTTGAAGACATGAACATAAGTTATCACTGATCTTACATAGGGGAACCCCAACAGAATGTTAGATAGCAAAATATCGCCGAAAAATTGGGTTTAAACTAATTCAAACTCAAAAACAACACATAAATGCTGCTCAACACGAAGCATATAGTACCGTAATCAAACATAAAAAGTGACGACAAGAAGCAAGCAATTTCCAACTTCCAAGCAGAATGTGGCTTTAGACGAATATCTTCAAATGTTCATGATGTTATCACATCTGACACAATTGCTACTTTGAAAAACTTAGTTGTTTCTTTACCTTATGTTACTGGTGATTAGCTGGTTTCACTGTGTGATCTGGCTGTTCCCACGTCACATTGACCCAAAAGTTTGAATTGCTGCTCATAAGATTAACCACTGCCTGACCTGACAGGTCATTTGACCTAACCTAACTATTTACAACTGTGCAGCCTTACTCAATAAAGTCTCCTTCCATTGAGTCCCCGGCGGTCTGGTTGAAGCTCTCTGATTCCTCGATAAGAGAGATTCCCTCTTCTGTAGTGTTGGCATAACCTGACTTATCTCCCTTTTCATCATCAGACCCTAGTAGGGCTTCTTCGTCATATTCTTCTTCGGATTCATGGCCCTACATGAAAAAATATGGAGCAAGTATTTTCAGCAAGATACCGACATATAGAATCAGTTTCTATCAATTTCTATTCATCACCCCAAATCAATCCTGAAAAAGTCAAATGCCATGTTAAGCAGATCCTGTCACAGGTAAGGGAAGCAACCCAAGGAGGAATGCCTGATGGAACACATGCAGTGGACAATTACCACTCAGTACAGGGATAATACTCACAAATGGAAGCAAATGTTTATTTCTGGAATCGCTTGGATATTTAGGTGGTTAGAGTCTTCACTCATCAAAGACCCAGTTTTCGATTCCATACACAGACAATGAGTGAAACCCATTTCTAGTGTCTCCACTGGGAATCGATGACATGTACCAACCAAGTCGGACCACCCTAACCCGTTATTAGTCACCTCTCTTGACAAGCGTAGTCGCCTTTTATGGCAAGCATTGGCTGCTGAAGGTCTACTCTACCCTGGGGCCTTCATGCGTCTTGGGGTTGCGGAATATGGACCGCCTGTTAAAAGCAGGAAACTAAATTCACTCACTGTAGAATGCCTAACAGAAGCAACTCTACAAAGCAAACTGCTGCACTGATAATGGGGCCTGTCTCTCCTGATTCAAAACGAACACATCACAATGGCAATGCTCTCTTGGATCACAAACAACACTGAAATTCACAAACCACTATTCACGATGGTAAACAGTGTTAACGCTGTAAATATTCGTACAGAGAGTACATGTATGATCATCTTACCATGCTCACCTTGCTCTTGGGAAAAGCATTGATTCCTCCAATATCTTCCTGAAGAAGGTCATCATCACTTCAAAAATAATGAGTCAAGTAAGTTAAACATACATGCACATATTCAATCATTTATTTGTAACATGGCTGGATTGAAGTGTTAAAACACTTTGTGAGTGAGTGGGTTTTAGTTTTCACGTCTTACAACAAGCATTGTTGCCTTTTACTGAAGGTTAATATTCTAATCAAGACCTTTGCGGGTCAATCAATGTATCTATAAGTAATCAAAGACTATAGAACAAGCAAACATAAAAAGAAACTCAATGAAAAACTTAAATATGTTTCTAGGGAGACAGATGCAATCTCTGCTAAAAATATCTGCTAAGAATATCACATGACATTTATATTCCAGTTACTGCAACATCTGAAACAATTACTAACACATTTACGACAAGGGGACCTTTCAAATTCAAGTCTAATTTCAAACACTTTACCATATCATCAGATTCCACAACCGTGCTGAAGCTACTCATGAGCAAACGTTGCCTACCTGTCCCAAGATACCTCGGTAGGACGCCTCTTCCCACTTCTGGTTGTCATGATGGCGGTTACTTCAGAGACACAATCTGTGGCATATTCTTGTCAATGTCATCAGCTGCTATGGTATAGCATAACATATCTGGAACACCAATACATGCAATGATTAACCACTGACACCATGACTGACAAAAATCAAATGAAAAACATGGTAAGGAAGTTAAACATGTGTAAGTAGTGATTCCTGCAATAAATAAAGCATAAAACTCAACAAAACAGCATGATCTCTACATGGCTTCATGCTCAAGATGGAGGTTACGGATTACGTCCCTTTGTAAGTGCTCTCTATAGAACAGGCAAAAAAAGGGTTGTTACGTCACAGGAAGGTGGGGCTGTTTCAAAGCTGTTGCTAATGTGAATATGGCGTCTCATCACTGTTGTGTTCCGGGTTGTATCACATCAACACGAAAGCAGCAAAAACTTTAGGAGTGGCCATGGCTATAAGGGGGTGACTTTTTTCTCCTTCTCAGACAAGATCAGGGCATCAACTCTTCGGAGAAGATGGATTAAGCTTGTCCAACGAGAGCCTACATGGGCAGCAAACAAGTACAGTCGGATATGTTCAAGACATTTTTTGCCAGGTGGTGACTGTGTGACACTTTTTTGCTTTAACAACTCTAAAATGTCCTCCACTCTCACGTAATGACCATTTACATATATACCTTATTTTTCACTGATTTTTTAAAAGTCTTCTGGCCTTTATTTTGATACAATTTAGCAAGTTTGGCAGCGGATCTATAAATAGATCTGTGGTTCTTCATGGAGGACAAGACTCAGTATTAGCATGATTAGTACAGAGAGGAAAAGCAGACTGTCTTAATTATTTGTTTAGTTAAATATTATTGTAAAGCTGTCTGTACTTCTGCTAAACATAAATATACAAATTGTGAATAATGGTAAGGTAAGTATTTAAATATCTAAAATATTTAGACGTTAATACATTATTTTAGATGTTTATTCTATTTTTGCAAATAAAAAATATTCTGTTCTAAAACACTATGCCACAGAAAATTATCAATTATATGTTTTCATAAATCTACTCAAACCTCATTGCTCAACCTGGCCTTGGATGAGAAGAAACCCATCAAAGAGCTTCCACAGACTGCCACAGTTGGAAAGATCATAGTCCTTCACCCAACAAGGAAAATAAGTTTTTCAAAAGGTCTGCTCATAATAAAAACAGCCCCACCATCCGGTTTGTTGCGCAACCCATTTACGCTTCACTGTGCAGAAGAGTGATAACTCAAAACCTTCGTATTCCTTCACAATGTCAAGTGTATATCTGGTATAGAAACTTGTTCCACTCCCAAATCTAAGGTTAGTTCTGAACTTCTTAAGGGCTGCTGTTATGAGTCATGGTTAAAATCAGGAACCTATGACAAAGAATTTATGACAAATTGGTCATTATGTATATTAAAAGGTACCTATGCAGACCTTGGGTTAGATCTTGAGCAGCCCAATCTTGTCATAAGAGGAAACTAACTGGATCAGATGGTCAGGTTTACACATTGTATCACAATTGCTTAGAACAATATATATAATGTCAATCATTGGATGTGGAAATGTGATTTTTTTTTTTTTGACAAATGCAACCTGTAGACATAGTAGATATGCCAACCCCTTTAAAGGGGCACTGATGCAGAGCAATTTTCGTGGACTGGTGTAAACTTTTGTTATTGTTTTTCTCCCCTGAGTACCCGGACGATATCCCAGAATTCGTGACTGGTTCGTGACCTCTGCTGCGCAGTCCGTATGAGAGTTTAATCATAGACAGATCAACTGAGGTGAAGTCATTTTTACTTCATCACACATGTATTATGAAAACAAATGAAACACTTTGAAGGTTAATCACCTGCCTGTGGCAGAAATGGTAAAAAACTATTAGGACGGAAAAATAACGAAGCCAATGTACATCTCTGAATTTTGTCTCATAACCCTCATTAGTTAGTTGTCATATTTGTATGATTTTGAAAATTAATAAAAGAACACACGGTCTGCTTATACTTATAGTAAATTTCTAATATGACAGCAACATTTATACATTGTATAGATTGCCAATGTGGATCCTATTTCACACACACAAGCAATCTAGTGTGTGTTTTCTGTCGTATAGATTCTGTTGAATGCTACAACAAATAAATTGAAACAAAATGCAAATAATGAATGTAAAACAGACTAATTTTATAACAACAATGTCAGGCTACTACCTTGTTCAGGAATGTATCCATCAATATCCACATAAAAGAACGATATTCCAAGCTAGTAAATAATCCTGCTCTGTGTCGTGTTTCTTACAACAGTCTAATTTGCGAAAAAACTGACACATTGTTTCACGTCTTCCACACTGGTGAAAACCTGATAAACCTCTCATTTGTCACCCAAGATAGCACACCTGGCAACTAATTGTATGATGTGCACCATTCCAAGTAATTTAGTTATCCAATAATGAGCAATCAATCAATCAACGCAAGGGTGGTTAATTCTTTGAAGGGAGGGTGTTGTTTTTACACTCGCACTTTACAACAGGGTGTAGTCAGTATAGATTATTACATCTACACACACTGCCTTTTGACAAATCCGCTGTAGAAGATAAAAGTAATTAATCAATCAGTGTGTTATCGGTTAATCCTTTGATCGGTTTGTTTTTGTAACTCAGCTGATAAACCCTCATGCATCACTTACATGCACATATTACATAACATACAATAAATTTGCCATTACACACCTTAATTTATAATGTTGAGTTTTTAGTCCAGGCAAGAGAAATGCCAAATGGGAACCTTTGTTGAGTAACCGAAGTGGTGTTACTACTAATTATACCTGTTATGAATTCATTAACTGACCATCCAGAGAATGATGACAAATAACACGTGTAGGTTTACACCATCAAACGCGACTTACAGCAAGGAAGATATAATCTCTGTGTCGCATGCAGCCTGAAAACACTTTTGGGCCGCAACTGTTTTGAGAATACCAACGGAACTTCATTACATAAGGAATACATACGGGCATTTACTGTTTACTTGGGTAAATAGTTGTAATAAGTTGTTTTTTTTATGTAAGAAGATTTTCAGATTTCTCTACCAAAGGCAAAGTCAACATCGTTTTTAGTTTACGAATAGAAATAAATCAACTGTGTGTTCTTATTATCATAAATAATAAACCAGGGTAGCTACCACAGCTATCAAAATTTACGTATGATATTTGCTATTACAGCTGAAGCAACACTCAAAACTATTTCAATAAAAGGCTTTGCAATCTTTCGGACTGAGACAAATGCCTGTAGACATCATATTTTACACATAGCATGATTAAATATCAAGGGTAAACACACAGAAATAGGATCAAATTGGATCAGTCACTATACCATCCAAGCATCCGAAAAAAACTACACTGCTGGGATATTTTGTTACGAACAGACAAGGAATACCATGGATATTTTGAAATAATGACATATGATGGGCATCCGGCCTCCTGACTGTTTAGGAGAAGAAATTCTGCTATTATGGACAGAGGCCCACTCCCTTTGTCCGAAACGGTCGAGGGAGCGGGCGCTGACCAATTTGCAGTTTGGTTTCGTAATTAGACCGTTGGCGAGAAACATTATTCGCTCCTCATCAGTGCCTCTTTAACAGACTGCTTTATCAGGTCCTAAGAATTTGGCTTTTCTTCGGCCATGGTAGTCAAATGCAAGGCAAATATAACCCCAGATCATCCTTTGTCATGTTTGGTGCATTTTTTCCTGAATGCTTGTAATTCACAAGATTATCATATATTTGAGGTGTACATTACTTTGTCGAGAGGCATTCGGCTGAGACACTGAAGGCTTATCATAATGAAGCAATAGACATTTGAAAAATGGTAAGAGACCAAGAAATGCTATAACTCATTGGAATATATGCATTTTGGATAGTACTTATGTTTATATCATAGAAATATTGTTAATTAGCATATCAGCAACAGGACAATACTTAAAAACACAACAAAATTCTCACTAGGCAATGTGCTGCATATGTGCATAGATCGGGGTCAACAGATCTCTTTTCTTCAGAAATCTGCTTGACAATTGCAAAAATGTGATGAAAATTGATGGAGACAATGCATAATATGTTGAAAACTTCTCCGAGTGTGCTGGTACGTGCTACTCACAGAACATCTTAAAACTCTAGACACTACATTTTGGACAATTAACAACCATGAGCTTCTAAATCCCAGTCAACTTCAAGCATAGTGCTCGAAAACAGGGCACCTGTTGAACAGATACCGGAGCATTCCCATTTCCATAACAAACACTTTCGGTTTATAAAAACAAAGGCATAGCAGACTTTAACACTTACAATTAATGCACGCCTAGTTGCATTTTAACAACGTATCCGAAGAATATTGCAGTTATCCATAACTATTTGGAGATATATTTTCAAGCCAATCACGCGCAAAATGGCGTCTTTGGGTATAACAAAATGTCGGATTGTCTTCCGAAATAGTCTAAGTTTCCATATGCACAGTTCAAAAGACATTAAAGATGTGTGTGTGTGTGTGTGTGTGTGTGTGTATGTATGGATGGATGGATGGATGGATGGATGCATGCATGCATGCATGTATGTATGTATCGATGTATGTACGCATGCACGCATATAAACAAAGAAATATTGTGACTAGTACAGTTATATCATGACTGATGTGTCTTCACATATTTGTTTTTCACATCAAAACAAAGATTCTTTTCTTTTCTTATGATGCACTACACTTTCCCTAGTGTATTGAATCAAGCAGCACCCAACAAACATCCTGCTTGGAGAGTTGCTTAAAACAATTTCAAAGAAAAAACTTTGGTATGCCATCAAAAACAAGCTTAGAGGGTAGAAATATAAATGTATAAAGTAACAGAATTTATTTTAAATGATAACACCCATGGACAATTATCATAATTCTTGCACTGTAATACACCTTATCCGCATATTGATATATGCATAGTCCGTTTTAAAACTAATGCATAGTTTTATATGTTACATGTTAACTGTCATTACCTTTCGGATGCGCTGCCCCTTAAAAAAACCTTTAAACTGGTATTGCCTTAGAAATGCAAATTCTCTACTGTAAACATCCATAGACTAATACCCAGTTATTTGTAGCTTGTAAATTTAATGTTAACAATTACAGGGACAATATAGCTTCACGACATTGGATAATGTGTTTATCAAACTGCTTAATGTCAATATTGCGTGAAATATGATAGAAAAGTTGTTGTCGTGGCTTCCGATGTAAACAAACGCCCCCACAACTCCGCACGACGTACAAGCTTGGCAAAATGTGATCTTCGGTTTGATTCGTACCCTGCTGTAGAGCTCATTTTAGCACGTGCTGGTAGTGATTGTCAAACCAACGACAATGAATTTCAAACATAGTCACCCGGCCCTTTATTCTGTTCTTTAGGAACAAAGTATGAAAGCTGACATTGTACTTCTACAAACGACCACAACCTCTCGAGACCACCGCATCCATCACGCTCTTCTCATCACAGCAGTTCTGGTTTCAATCGATGAACTTCATGACCTCGCCCCCTTCTGTTAAAAATACCCAAACAAACAAAACAGCCAGCTTTTCTGAGATTCTGATCGATCAAAAACTCGCAAGCATTTTACTGTTTCCCCTACAAGCTGCTGTCTTGCCGCCTCTCACTTTGCTGCGCATGTCGTCTGATGCAAACTTCGGAAATATCAAGCTTGCGAATTTGACCCAGTTTTCAAGCTCGTTTGTTTATGAACTCTTGCACAACAGGGCAGGGTGATGAAATGCCGCTGTAAATTGACGGGTATATAAAATCAAGTGAATGCTAAATTCCATTCAGAATGCCTCATAGGATATAAATATGATAAGCCTGCAGTGTCTCAGCCGAATGCCTCGCGATAAACTAATGTCCTCCAAGGAAATGTTACTAGGAAAAGTTTAGAGACTGAAGCTGTTTTCTGTTTTGCTGCACATATTGTTCTAAGGAACCTGATATTTTGTTTCTCCTGTCCACTATTGTCCCCGGATCACTGAAAAACAGGTGAGACAGCTTCATTGTTCAGCTTCCTTATTTGTTTATTGGTTTATTTATTTGGGTAATGTGACGTTTCGAAGCAGATGGACCCGTGAAGGTCCCGGGGTAGAATAGGCCTTTAGCAACCCATGCTTGCCATAAAGGGTGACTATGCTTGTCGTAAGAGGCGACTAACGGGATCGGGTGGTCAGACTAGCTGACTTGGTTGACACATGTCATCGGTTCCCCATTGCGCAGATCGATGCTCATGTTGTTGATCACTGGATTGTCTGGTCCAGACTTGATTATTTACAGCCTGCCACCATATAGCTGGAATATTGCTGAGTGTGGTGTAAAAGTAGACACTAAGTGAAGAGGAGATTTATAGTCTAACATTTTCTTGGTAGCTGGTTATTCGCCTGTAATTAGAATGATCAACATAAGAATATGTAAATGCCGTTCTTCCCTCAGTCATCATACCAGATAGACAGGTGACAATTTGATCACTTGCCATGGATACCCAGGTATGGAAGTGCAGTGATTCATGGGTACTTTTAGTTTTTATGCAGACACCAAGTGTGTAATCTAACAGCGGTGTATTTCATGTTCCCACACAGTGATGGCTGTAGACAGTTCTTCCTTTATGTCTTCATTAAGTAAGTTGTATACCAACCATCAAAATGTCAAGAAATAGATATGTTTGATATGATTTCATGGAAAAATGTGTACTGGATCTAATTTTGTGAAGAGGGATTATAGGAAGTCATCACAGCATTTATTTGACATTAGAGCCCCCCACTGTGACACCGTTTGTAAAAAGCAATATGTCAGTGAAAGTTCTTCATTTGATATGTGCTTTTCAGGCAGTTTTCAGGGCAGTATATAGTATTTTTCACATTCATCAACTTCTTAAAAAACAAATTAAAAAATAATATTGATTTATCAATGGAAGAAAAGATGTTTATGATAACAAGATTTTTTTATAAAATGTATTTTCATGTAGCAAATTCCCACTAGATTAATGTTTGAAAAACCCAAAATATGTTACCAGACAGCATCAATATTATCTCCAATTGAAACATCATACTTAAGTTGAATTTGATAAGGGGGATAACTCTTGCCCAGGTTTACCTCAGGATAAATGCAGCTTGTGTGGCCAAGCTATTATGAAGTATGATGAGAAGCCACTTAAAGGGAAATTGACTACATAGCATAAATACGCACTCCTCCTGTCACGTTCAGTCGCATACAACATGCGTACAAATCATGGTGTCCAACCTCTTTAAGAGACGGAATAAAGTGCTTGCTGATCACATTACTTATGATTTTACACAATATTCCAGCCATAAGATTGCAGAAAAGAGTTTCACTCTTTGCATGCTTGAGAGATTTTAACCTGGGTCTTGAGCCAGCACCATTCAGTACTCTTTGAGGACCCATGTTCATGAACACACTGTGTGAAACATATTTACAGTATCATACAGTTAGATTGATGAAGCTTGAAAATCATTGTCATCACTGAATGCATCACTCATTGCATCACTCAGCATCACTTACTGCATCACTCACTTCATCACTGACCCACTGCGTCACTCACTGCATCCTTCTTTCACTGCACCACTATCTTCATCATTTGCATTCTGCATCATTCACTGCATCACTCACTGCATCATTCACTGCATCATTCTGCATCACTCTCTGCATCACTTGCATTCTGTATCAATCACTGCATCATTATGCATCACTCACGGCATCACTTGCATACTGCATCACTCTGCATCAATTGCATACTGCTTCACTCTGCATCACTTGCATACTGCATCATTCCATGCATCACTCACATATTGCATCATTCACTGCATCACTCACTTCATCACTTGCATACTGTATCTTCACTGCATCACTTGCATACTGCATCACTCACTGCATCACTCACATACTGCATCATTCACTGCATCACTTGCTGCATCACTCTGCATCACTCATATACTGCATCATTCACCACATCATTCACTGCATCATTCATTTCATCACTTGCATACTGCATCATTCACCACATCACTCACTGCATCACTCACTCGTATGGGTTGACTTAGTAAAATAACCTCCCATTGTTGCTTTAGTGACATCAACATGGCGGCCAGTGCCAGCAACATGATGACCGACACCTACATCCAGTTCCTGGAGGAGGAATTCACCAGGAACCCCCTGAAGGCGTCGGTTATCATTCAGGCTCTAGGGGAGGAGGCTACAGATCAGGATGCAGGTGAGTTTTGCCAGCAAGATAATCATGTTAGGCATATTGCATTTTGATTATAAACATATTGCAGGTCATGGGGTCGTCTCAGAGATGGGATTGGCATCAGTTTGCTGATAGGATTAACAGTGCCATATCTGTGTTGTGACAAAATGTCATGACAAAGTGTTGACGATTTCCAAAGCTTTGTTCTAAATGTTGTCAAGTGACAGGAAATCAAACATCAAACAAGTTCATACATTTACAAGAGTGTTGCGATAAAGTTTTTCCTTGTCATGCTGAAGATCGGTGTTCGATTCCCCACTCTGGCACAATGTGTGAAGGCCATTTCTAGTGTCCCTAGAGGTGACATTGCTGGAACAATTGGCTATAAGAGGCATAGAACCAGATTTACTAAATATTTTGATGTAAAAACGCTCCCAATATCATTGTGTAATCATAGTTTTCAGCCATGCCAATTAACACTTATCAGAGGGATACACAAAGTCCGCAGTCTAGACTACCATTTGTCCGACTTTCAATTTTGTGGGAGCTTTTGTAGCTGAGCAGTTATGGCGGCTCACTTTGAGTGCTATCAATTAGGCACCTGACTCTGAGGGTGTTGGTTCAAATCTCGGATGGGACTCAACTCAAAAGAGAATGAGAATACATTCGTGCCCTGTTTATCCAAACACTTGTGTTTTTATTGAAATTGTCCAGATAAGCGAATTTTCGGATATCTGAATCACGGGGCATATGTACAAAGAAATGTACAAAGAAATGAACATAGTAGGCATCAGACATAATCTTTATTGATTATGGTGCACATAAACAAATATCAGTGCATACATAACATGTCTCATACCTCTTCATGCAGTTATGCTCACTTCAAGAAATCAGTCATAGCTTTTTGCACTGGCTGTATAGAAAATTAAGAGGGCTTTCGCCGGTCAGTTCATCACTGTCAACATTCACAACATCATCAGCAGTAACAGTTCTGTTGTTCCCTGCCATGAAACCTGACTCTCTCACTCGCTTATTCACTCGATCACTCGTTCACTTGTTCACTCGTTCACTCACTCGTTCACTCACTCACTCACTCACTCACTCACTCACTCACTCACTGTTTTTCAGGTGCTCAGAATGAGGGAGGTAAAGGGAATGAGCAGAGCCTAAAACTGTCAGTGTGTCTCCCCAGCAACCTGACGGAGCTGCTGAATATGCCCAATGACAGAACTCAGATCATCCTTGTGGCCGACAGGAGTGGGTCCATGTCTGGAAACCCATGGAACCAGGTAATGCACAATATCAGTGTTCACATAAATGCGAAAACATACATGTTTCACGCAAATAAATCTGCATTTCACACACAATATTTTCTACCTGAGTGTTCTGCACATGAAACTGAGCGTTCTACACGCGAAACATTTTGTGTTCTTGTTAGTTTTTAGGTTACTTCTTTAATCATCAGGCCATGGTGATGTTACCATAACTTGGAATTCCACACTTTTATGAATAGTGACCTCTCTAGACGGCATGCAAAACTTTGAGTTTCAAGTTCAAACCTCAGCTGCCTCTGTGATGAAGTGGATAGAGTGTTACCCTTGAGAGCAGAAGGTTGGTGGTTCAATCCCCAACTGTCTCTGTGGTGAAGTGGATAGAGGGTTAGCCTTGAGAGCTGAATGTTGGTGGTTCAATCCCCAACTGTCTCTGTGTTTAAGTGGATAGAGGGTTAGCCTTGAGAGCTGAATGTTGGTGGTTCAATCCCCAACTGTCTCTGTGGTGAAGTGGATAGAGGGTTAGCCTTGAGAGCAGAAAGTTGGTGGTTCAATTCCCAACTGTCTCTGTGGTGAAGTGGATAGAGGGTTAGCCTTGAGAGCAGAAAGTTGGTGGTTCAATTCCCAACTGTCTCTGTGGTGAAGTGAATAGAGGGTTAGCCTTGAGAGCAGAAAGTTGGTGGTTCAATTCCCAACTGTCTCTGTGGTGAAGTGGATAGAGGGTTAGCCTTGAGAGCAGAAGGTTGGTGGTTCAGTCCCTCTGTGGTGAAGTGGATAGAGTGTTAGCCTTGAGAGCAGAAAGTTGGTGGTTCAGTCCCTCTGTGGTGTAGTGGATAGAGGGTTTTCATCTTTCAATGTATACTCGGTATCATGAGTAGTTACATTTGTGGCATGTGATATGTTACGGTTAAGAATTTTGCCATGACAAATGGTGTATGAAATCCCCTGCGAACCAGCAAAACAGAACAAAGACAAGTCTAAAACGCACAAATATTATTATTATCAAAGAGAGCAAGATATACAAAGTCACAAGTCAATTTCACAATACGGATTTCAAATACAATGCAAATGAGACAAAATCAAAGCAATGGGTCACAAAATGTAATATACCAAACCCACCAAAGTTTCAGTGTGAGAGAGAAACAGCCATGTAGAATGTAACTCGGCAAGTGGTCTGACTGATTTGTTGATGTGAACTCCTGTGAATGTGAATGTGAATATGTGTGTCCCCAATTTTCTTACAGTTAAGAATTTTGCCGTGACAAAATTCTTACTCGTAACAAAATTGGGGGTTTGTCCGGGAAAGAATTCATTTGACAATTGAGACCATTTGAGAAATCTATAAAAAAATTTTGCAATTTTGCAACAAGTTAAATTGTGGAACTAGCAAAATGGTGTTTGATCTTGAGAAGTTTGTATTGTCCCCTTACTCTGAGACAATTAGTCAGTTGAGGAAATCAGATTTATTGCAAATTTCTTCAAATCTCAAACTTGATGCCAAACCTGCAATGAGGGAATTTCAGATTTTGAAAATTGTGTTGAATCATTATATTGATGAGGGAATTTTTGAAGATGATGTTTGGGAAATGGTGCCTAAGGAATGTTCAGACCTGTTTGAAATGGAAAGGAATGGCAATTGACAGAGAAATTAAGTTGAAAAAAATTGAAAACCCTTCTCAGCCCTTAGATTCTTCCTCATTTGCGACATTGCAAGGCATGCTAGGCTTGTGCCCCCTTTTAATGAGAAAGAAGTAGACAAATATTTTCTACATTTTGAGAAAATCTCCAGTGGCCTAGGGAGTCATGGACTACGTTATTGCAAACTGTTTTTAAAGGAAAAGCTCAGGATGCTTATTCAGCCTTGTCAGTACAACAAAGCTCAGATTAGGATCTTGTCAAGAGTACACTTTTGAAAGCTTATGAGTTAGTGCCTGAGGCTTATCAGAAATTCAGAAATGCTCACATAAGGGACAATGAGACTTTTGTAGGGTTTGCTAGGGAAAAGGAAACATTGTTTGATAGATGGTGTGGGTCTAAGGAAGTCACAGATTTTGATGGTTTGAGACTGTTAGTGTTGATGGAAGATTTCAAGCAGAGTGTTCATGCTGACCTTAAGACTTATTTGGATGAACGAAAGGTTGATGACTTACATAAGGCAGCAATGTTGGCAGATGATTATTGTTTGTCTCACAAGAGTTCTTTTAGGTCTCCGGATAATACAAAGTTTTCTGGCCAAAAGGGCTTTTCCCCGGTTAAGACTTCAGGACATGCAGGTTACAGTGGTGTTGGAACAGGTTCAAATTCTAGTGGCAAGCAGTCACATACTTTCCAGTCTAAGCCTAAGACTACCAGTGGTTCCGATCCTATTTGTGCATATTGTAAGAAGCCAGGTCATTTGGTTTCTGCATGTTACAAACTCCAGTTTAGAAATCAGGCTACAGGTTCCCCAAATGGTTTTGTGTCCATCGCACCTATGCCTTTCTTTCCAGGTGGTTTCCCAGGGAGGAGAGTTTTGTCTGTAAGAGTAAGTCTCCAGATTTTGTAGTTCGGAAGGAGTTTTTGCCCTTTGTTTTTAAGGGTTCTGTGTCACTTATGTGAGATAATTCTACTCCACGGCCCGTTATTATCTTGAGGGATACTGGAGCTCTTCAGGCTCTTAGTTTGAAGGATATTTGCCTTTTTCTGATGAGTCTTCAGCTAACTCAGATGTTTTGCTTCAGGGTATAGGTGGCAGTTCTTCTGCTCCTCTCCATTTTGTGAATTTGACTTCAGATCTGATTTCAGGTGAGGTGAAAGTTGGTGTTCTTGACTCTCTCCCAGTTCCGGGTGTCGAATTGTTGATCCTACGCCAAAGTTGGCGCTGATCCAATTGTCACTGATTTGCCAGAGAGTTCAGTTAGTACAGATGAATTTCCGGGTATTTTTCCTTCTTGTGCAGTGAATTGTTCAATGTCAAAAGGCATTTCTTCCATGACTTCTTTTGCAGAATGATACCATTTATGCTTTGTCCGGTACATTCATGGATCATTCTTTGTATGAGGTAGAGACAGATGACTTATCTTCAGAGTGTAGTAGCTCTTCAGGACTTCTTGATAAGTCAGATAGTTTGTCAGGTGGTGAACATGTTCTTTCCAGAGAGCAGCTTATTAGTGCACAGGGTGAGGATGTAGAAGTGCAGAAGTTGGCTAGTAAGGCTGTTTCTTTTGAGGAAGTTAGCAAAGTTTGTTATTTCTACAAGGATGGTGTTCTGATGACGAAATATAGGTCATCGGATGTTCCTGTGGAGGATAAATGGAAATTGTACCATCAAATTGTGGTACTGAAAATATTTCGAAAACATGTACTTTCATTGGCACATGAAAGTCCCATGGCAGGTCATTTGGGTGGGAAAGATTTCCTGATGTTTGCTTTTTTTGTAAACAATCCTTTCAAAACCTTACAGTTAAGTGTGTTACTGATGCAATATGATATCAACCAGGGCACTTGCCTTACAAAGACATTTCACATGTTCAGAGACAAGTTCTTGATTGTGTCAGTACACTAGTGCATGTGTGTTGAATGTTTTATACAAACTTCAGCAATACTACAGCTGTGGAGCTTTGGTTGTATCATGTTAGCTGTTGTGCAACTGAATACATTAACGGAGATACCTACTCATATGATTTCTGTGTAATTACTGCAATTTTACCTTCTAATTACGGCATTATGATAGTATATAGCAATACTACAATTTCCTTAGTGTCAACAATTCCAAATTACTTTTAAAAATCTTTACAAGTTAAAATTTTAATCTAAAACAATTGGCAACGATCCATAAAGCTTTCTCCAGTTACTGCACTTTCTGTAATCAGGTGCAACAAATATTTCCAGAGTGCATCATGAGGTAATCATGTTGGCAAAAATCGTGGAATTCTGATATGTGAATGAACTGCCTCTTGACACCCATGCTTGTTCCTGATTGTTTGTTGAAGTAGGTCGGCAAAGATAGTATATTTCTGCAACACAAATAAAAATTACTGAAAAAACTTTTAATTCCAATCACTTATTGCTGATGGGGCACTTCTAGGGCAGGCACCTGTGCATTAAGACACTTAATCAGCAAATTTTACTTTACCAGAATGTGAGGGTTTGGGAGGTTGTAAGAAGCATTGAATATATCTGATGACTATTGACTCAAGGAGGATGAAACTACTGCTCACACGAGTGAGTGAGTGAGTTTTATTCTGCTTTGATGAGCATTCCAGTGATATCAAGGGAGGTAAGCTTTATGTTGATAGAAAACCTAAAGTATGTAAGTTTATAATTTTGTTGAAACAGATATGGTGCCTTTAAACCATAAACATTTGTGGTCAACTCATGCTAATCATGGCTTACCTAAGGGAGACACACCTTGCCTTAGATGACTTGCCCGTCCATCAAAAACCTATTGAGATTGACTTCAATTTTCACAGGTGAAACAAGCTTTGCTGGATGTCATCACTGACAGCCTTGAGGACAGCAGTCTCCAAGTAGACGTCATCACATACGACACATACGCAGAATATATTGACTACACTCGGAGTAACTTCAAGGATGTTATTGGGAAGCTTAATAGCAGAGGAAGTACTAGCTTTGAATCTGCTTTCAAAATGATTGATGAAGTAATTGCTAAAAACTCTGGTAAGATTTCATGGTTACCTTACCCTTTAGCTGTCTACCGACACTGTCTGCACTCTGTACCTACATTGTCTGTTCTCTGAACTAACTCTGTGTGCACTCTGTACTGACTATGTCTGCACTGACTTTGTCTGTGCTCTGTACTGACACTGTCTGCACTCTGTACTGACACTGTCTGTGCCCTGTACTGACACTGTACCCTGTAACGAAACTGTTTGCACACTGCACTAACACTGTATGCACTCTGCACTGACACTATCTGCACTGTACTGACACTATGCTGATTGCAAATGTGTATTGTATTGATTGTCCATGTTCTCTTCTGTTTTGATTATGTACTGTCTTCATTCTGTACCGACTGCCGTGTACGCTGTACCGACACTTACGTGAGCAGTGTACTAACAGTCTGCACTACATTCTGTACCGACTGTTCTGTGCTCTGTACTGACACTGTGTGAGCACTGTACTGACAGTCTGCACTATATTCTGTGCCGACTACTCTGTGCTGTGTACCAACTGCTCTACACTCTGTACCAACTGCTCTGTACTGACACTGTGTAAGCAGTGTACTGACAGTTACTGACACTGTGTGAGCACTGTACTGACAGTCTGCACTATATTCTGTGCCGACTACTCTGTGCTGTGTACCAACTGCTCTGTGCTCTGTACCAACTGCTCTGTACTGACACTGTGTGAGCAGTGTACTGACAGTCTGCACTACATTCTGTACTGACTGCTCTGTGCTCTGTACAAGCACTGTGTGGGCAGTGTACTGACAGTCTGCTCTATATTCTGATGAATATATGCACGCTGTAAACACAAACCAGCCAGGTGACACAGGAAGCACATGTTCACACTGGTCTGTATAACTTGGTCAACGATCTGTGATTGCTTCATACATTAAATTAGGATGGTCACTTTGCATCTCATCATTTGCTTTCCAGCTAAAAGATTCACCAAAGTGGTGGTGATCTTCCTCACTGACGGACATGACGGACAAGCAATGGGCGCGTCACGTGTGTGGCAGACGCGGCTGATGGCCCTGGAAATGGACATCGTCGTTCACACCGTCGGATTCAGCCAATGTACAATTATATTTTTATCACTTTTCACCTGTAACTTAACAATTTCTCAATTTGGTAACCTATTTTAAAATGTTATAAGATAAGAAAGAGTCTTCTGAAAAGATGTAAAATGTCCAGTTGAGGCCTCCATTAACAACTTTATCTGGAGTTTGGTTCCAGAATTGTGGCATGACATTTTTATAGATTATATTAAAGGCTCAATTTAGTGCTTTGTTACTCGCACTGGTGCAACCCAAGATTACAAAGTGCAACTTAGTTACTTGTCAAACTTGAATCAAGTCAATAAATGAATCAACAATAAATCTAACGTTATAACTATTAGTATGTCAGCTCATTTTTCTTCTGGACTTTGAATTGCTATTTATAGACACGTTTTGGCTATGACAGCTCTTATAAACAGGGAGAAGCTGCATCTCTGTGTTGCTATGGTTTCATGGGTACTACATCACAGAAATATGTTTATTAGCACTAAAACGTCTAACATTTCAACCCTGTACATCACAACTGGAATTTAACTGTGGTAACTAGCTGTTTATCATAGGTAGCACCTGCTGCAAGTAGTTGACTTACCTTAAATCGAGCCCTGATATTTTGTTTTAAAACTTTACAGCCCATGACTTCAAGTTCCTCCAGTTTTTGAGCACAGTTGGAACCACAGATGGGATGTTCCGCTACTGCGAGCCAGGAGATGGACCTGTGGCACTCAAGGCTAAGATTGAGGAACTGTTTCAATACATCTCTTTGAGGTATATGTTGGCTTTTTAGGATGTCAGGGATACTTGTTCTTCCAACTGACAAAATAGTCTGTTTCACAGTCCCTGAAGTGCACTGTTTCACAGTCCCCGAAGTGCACTGTTTCACAGTTCCCGAAGTGCACTGTTTCACAGTCCCTGAAGTGGATTAATTACAATATTTTCCCAACTGCCTAACCCTTCCTGCAATGATAAAGTCCTAAATGAAGCATGTATAGATTTCCTCAGGTTATGAATCTTCTATCTCCATAAGGTTCCACTCAGTCTAAATGGGATTTTGTTACTGTTACACTTTCATAAAGTGGCGTTAGTCTTGTGAGTGAGTTTAGATTCACGTCGCACTCAGCAATATATCAGCTACATGGCGTCAGAATCTAAATAGTCAAGTCTGGACCAGAAAATCCAGTGATTAACAGCATGAGCACCGATCTGCTTACTTGGGAACTGATGAGCCTGACCACCGTGAGTTGTCTCATACGACAAGCACATTCGCCTCTTATAGCAAGCCTGGGTTGCTTGATTGATGTTATCTTTCAAGGATAGTATAGGTTCGGGCTCTTGTTCAAACTAACAAAATCCAGTGTAACCAGAGCTGACTCATCTTCCTCTGTGTCAGTGTTGCTATTTTGATTCCTCGCAGCTCTGGACAAACCATTGACCTTGACCTTGAAATGGAGGGTGAAGACAAGATTGTTGGTATGGGTTCAGTTGAGCAGAAATCCACAATTCAAGGGCAGATAATTGAGACAGAGACTGATGGAACTCCAGTTGGTAAGATTGTCGTACTTAAATTTTTTCATAGACAGTATACTGGCAGAAAAAATAAGGTACCACATGAAAGGATATGTGTTACTTTATTTCTATCGAAGGTTTTTTCACATGCTTTGTACTGCATAGCCTGTGAAGAAACATGGATATAAATATGGGAACACTTGTGCTTCCATGTCATCCCATATTTTTTTCCCTGAGTATATTATGAATTAACACATATGGAAAAAAACTTAAAAGAGTTTAAAATGTTTATGTGTATTCTACATGTCTAATTCTTGGTTGGATCATGCATAATAGAACTGATCATTTGGATTTGCTTGTTAGAAGTTGATGACTAATAAGAGAGGTATGATAATTTTTGGATGCCAACTTCTGAATTCTTTTATAATATGACATTTCGGTATAGCTCCTTGTTCCATTCTCCAGTAAGAGTGAGAGCGACAATGTTTTTAACAAACCGTAGCAAAATGCTGCGTCATAAAGAAGTTGGTATCCATAAGGTATGGATCCATATGCTTTTGATAACACTGGCAAAGAAAATGTTTAAAATGTTGAATGCAAATTGTTTATAAAATTGCTTGATTTCTGGTGTAGGCCAACTGGAAGTTGTTGCAGAAAGTTGGATATACATGAAGGACCCCAACAGTCTCCCAAAGATGAAGATGAAGATGAAGAAGACATTCAGGAAGGTTTGTGTTTTGTTGTTTGTTTGTTGTTAACACCACACTCAGCAATATTCCAGCTACATGGTGGTGGTCTACAAATAATCAAGTCTGAACCAGACAATCCTGTGATCCAACAGCATGAGCATGGATCTGTGCAAGTGGGATACAATGATATGTTTCAACCAAATCAGTGTGTCTGATTACCCGGTCCCATTAGTCGCTTCTTACGACAAACATGGGTTACTGAAACAGTTTTTCTGCAAGGCCAGCTCATCACGGTTGTTTGTATTTTTAATTTTTCTTATCCAGAGACTTATGCATTTCTGTCTTGACTAGGATTATCTTTTCTGAATCCATGAGGCATTCCAGAAACCTATGATGTTTTCCAATCTCTCACTGATGGACTCATTCACTGTATCTAATTTCAAGCATAATTTTTTAATTCATGGCATATATTTCTTCTTTTTCAGGATAAAAAGGTTTACACCCTAAATATTGCTGTGGTTGTTGATGCTATAAGCAGAGAGATGCTCACTACGGCAACAGAAAAGGTTGACTGGGCAATGAGAATTTTGTCCAGAAACACTGACATCCTGACAACAAAGCTGGCTGACAAAATTGAAACCAATGGAGGTGAACAAGATTTATATTTAATGGTTGTCAAGTCTTTGTGGTGGTTATAGAATAGCTCATGTTTGTGGTAACTAAGTAAGATTTGGGCTGGAATTGGTCTTCAGTAACCCATGTATGTAAGATTCAACTAACAGGATAGGATGGTCCCACTTAATAACTTGGTTGACACATGTCATGGTATCCCAGTTGTATCGATTGATGCTCATGCTGTTAATCACTGGATTGATGTGGTTGTGGGTTGCTTCAGTGCTTCATGAGATGACATTGGTTCGGTTTGCCTTTATGGATGCAATGTGTGTTCCAACCTGAGATATTGCTTGAATATTGCTAAAACCATACTCACCTCAATAACATTGAAATGCTCTGCCAATGTAGTGTCCTTCCATATTCAATTTGGTAAGCACGTTGAAAAGTTTGGACCTGCAGAAGCCAAGCCCTGTCTTGTAGCTGGTCCCCTGTTTAATGCATATCAGATCTCATCCTTTAGGTATCAAATATGGGCTGTAATTCACTGTTTGACTAATATTTCAGTCTTATATTGTTATTTGCTAATTACCTTTCACTGTTACAACTGAAAATTACCACAGACAATTGGATGCTTACAATTTCAACTAAAACTATCACAGACAATTACTGCTTACAATTAAAACTGAAAATTATCACAGACAATTACTGCTTACAAACCATGCACTTGTGCATGCCGAAAACACTCAGACATTATTAACCCTAGCTGTCTTCAAGGTGCTTGAAGTTTATAGTCTATTTGGCCCAAAAGTGGACTGATGACGTGCAATTTGAAAACTAATAAACATGTAATACTCAATGAAATACTGATCATAATCAAAACATCAGACCAACTCTGTGAGTCTTTTTCGCACAATTTAATCCCTGAAAATATAAAAGTTGTTTAGCAAACTATCATTTCCCTGACAGGTACAATTACTGCTTACACTTACCCCTAATAATTACCATGGACAATTACTGCTTACAATTACCCTTTATAATTGCCATAGACAATTACTGCTTACACTTAACCCTTATAATTACCATGGACAATTACTGCTTACAATTACGCCTTATAATTACCATGGACAATTACTGCTTACAGTTACCCCTTATATTTACCATGGACAATTACTGCTTACAATTACCCCTTATAATTACCATGGACAATTACTTATAATTACCCTTTGTGAGTGACTGAGTTTAGTTTTATGCCACACTTAGCAATATTTCAGCTCTATGGAGGCGGTCTGTACATAATCATGTCTGGACCAGACAATCCAGTGATCAACAACATGAGCATCGATCTGTGCTATTGCGAACTGATGACGTGTCAACCAAGTCAGCGAGCCTGACCACCCGATCCGTTAGTTGCCTTTTACGACAAGCATAGTCGCCTTTTGTGGCAAAAATAGGTCGATGAAGGCCTATTCTACCAAGGACCTTCACTGGTCACAATTACCCTTTGTAACTAATAATAATAATAATAATAATAATAATAATAATAATAATAATAATAATAATAAAAATAATAATAATAATTAATTTATAGAGCGCCTAGTTTCCAGGCATGGAACTACTATGGACAGTTACTGCATGCAATTATCCCTGAAAATTACTGCTTACAATTACCGCTAAAATTTACCATGGACAATTAATTACCCTGATAAGTACTGCATACAATTGCCCATGACAAATATTTATCACTGCTGTGTTAAATAAACCACTTATATCAATCAATTACTGCTATGTAACACATTTACCATTGTCAAAACTCCAGATGTGAGCAAACTGCAGACTCGCCTGAATCGACTTCAGGCACGAGTGGCCAAGACGCCTTTGTTCGGTCATGGTGTCACCAAGGAGATGAGGCAGATCCTGATGGACCACATCAAGGAGATCCAACAGAAGGTGAGACAAGGGATTGAGGGTGAAGGTCACAGAGCTACAGTTCTCAGTATTGGCAACCATTTTGTGGTCGTCTATAACATTGTTGAATTCTTGATTTTGTGTTTACGACTTTATCAAAGTGGATTTTTTAAAATGATATTTATTGCCATTTCACAACAATTATGTATCTATGCAAGGGAAATATTCTGCCGGGAACCAGAGAGAAAGAAAAAGAAAATGTGTGGTCTGTGATTTTGAAAACAAACTCAGGTGAAAGATATGGTCAGAAAAATACTGAAGAGGTGTGAGACCAACGTGCAAGAATATTCATGAACTTCAGCTGAAAACTGTTGGTGAGCTACTGTCCAGGATTCGGACTATTCGAGGCTTTTGTTGCGAATGTAAGAGACCAGTCTTCACCTACAATCCATCTGCCATTGTTTAAGGAGATGGAAAAGACGTGCAGTCTCTCATATAAATTCTCAAATGTTCCCCTGTTCACAGATTGATATGATGCATGGTATGATGGCTCGTTATCTCCGCGGGGAAACACAGTCTGTGTCCATGCTGGCTAGAGCTCACGACCTCAGATACGAGGCCAAGGTAAGACTGTTGTTATAACCTCTGGTTTGTGTTGTTCATATGTTGTTTATTGACATACTTCCTTCTGTATAAGGGATGGTGGGGTAGCCTAGCAGTTAAAGCGTTTGCTTGTCTGGTTGAAGATCCAGGTTCGATTCCCTACATGGGTACAATGTTTGAAGCCCAGTTCTGATGTCGCCTTCCATGATATTGCTGGATTATTGGTAAATTTCGTGTAAAACCTCACTCACCCACTAGTACTATATGTTGGTGGTCTGTAAATAAGTCAGTCTGGACCAAGCGACTCAGTGATTGACATCAAGAACACTGAATTGGAATATGTTAATATATGCTAATTAACTCTTCTTGCTGTCATAGATAAAGTGAAGTAAATGGTTTTGGGTCCATTAACAAGATAAGGATCACTGATATTACCTTCAATTTTTCATCAAAATTTCTCAATAAATCCATGAAGATAATTGATACTGTTATATATCCCCTCATAAAGTACATTGGCAGTGTCTGTTTCCAACAAATGCAGATGCAAAGTGTTGTCAGTTGTATTGTTTCTTCAATTCATTCCTCAAGTTAAAATGGTCTCATCAGCTGAATTTTCTATTTGGCGAGTGACTATTTTTAGGAGGGAGGAGTGCAAAGAAAGGGACAGTCAAGTGTGCAAGACGGCACAGGTTAATGAATAAATAACTTGTGCACATGCTTCTTGTTCACCTGTTTCGCCAGCATGTGAAACTTGGTTGAAAATATCACTGTTGCCAAGACAAGATAACCTGTCGTGGCAAGTTTGACCAGAATTGATACTCAGCTGTCAGTGTGTTAAACTGTGGTAAATTCTTTCATTATCAATTTCTCTTTCAGTTCAGTAAGAACAGACGTCAACGACTTATGGATCAGCGTGTGTCCAAGAACATCACGAAGGTCAAGGCCGATCAAGAAAAACTGAAGTCACTGGTTGTGAGTGCTGCAGAAATTGACCAGCTATCCCAAGATGCAACTGACTTCTTCTTCTGTGTTCTGTCCCAGTGTTCAGTTAAGGATATCCTGTTGAGTAAGGATGATGTTGAGAATGCAATCGGGTTCGGATTGGCTGTGAAGCGACCTGAGCATGCGCTGGATGAACCAACAGCGGTAAGCTGACTCATACAGGTGATTTCTGGAATGGAAAAGTTTTCAATTATGAGAAGGGCAGACTAGAATGGCGAAGTGACTCCAAGGTATTGTGATCCAATGCAAAAAGAGCGTATTATTGTCTGATAGAAGTATTGTTGGCGCCTTTGATCTTTCACCGAAGTATCTTAGAAGTATGATTTATGCCTAGGTGTTAACCTTAAAAAGTGCTTCTTATTTGAAACATGTCTTTTTCTATAATTTTTAATTTTTAAATTTCATATCGGATTCTGTTGTATAACTGTTTATCTGATATTTCCACAGACTCGGATCCAAGTGATCAGTGGTACATTGGTGAGCAGACAATCCATCTTTGATGCCCTTGAGTACAAGATATCGGTTGAAGGTCACCTCAACGCTCATGGTGGATTCGAGTTCTCTGACCCTCTTGGCTGTGCAACTGTTGGTATGGGCCGTGAGCCAATCAATGCCTGGCTTCCACTTTACATCACAAAGTCTCACTGGGAAAGGGTCAAGGTGAGTTGGAGGTCATTCATGATATCTGATTCTAGAGGCTATTCAGGTGTTGGTTTGGGCGAACTGGAGGTGAGTTAGTGAGTGAGTAAGTGAGTGAGTGAGTTATAGTATATGAATGAGATTTAATGAGTGTTTGAGTAAGTGAGTGATAGAGTAGGAGAGTGTTTGTACTAGTGTCACTATTCATTATGTAAGCTATATCCTGACGTGTCAAACATGTTTGAGGAAATCCTGAAAAACTGAAAGTCATCACCACTCTGGCAAGAGCCCGGGGGCAGTGAGTTTGGTTTTAAGCATTTTTTTGCACTGTTCTATCAATGTCCCAGCATGGGAGACCAGAAATGGGCTTCATTTACCAATGTGGAAATCAAAACTGGGTTCTCGGCGTGAAGAGCGAATGTTTTAACCACTATTCTACCCCACCGCCTTTGAAAATCAGTGATCGCCTGCTTGGTGTAGTGCTTATAGGGTCCACCCAGAGAATGGAACATCCTGGATTTGATCCCTGTCTGCATCGTACCAAAAGATGTTAAGATATGGTACTTGTTAGCCCCAACATGGAGCTTGCCATTCATGGGTACAACAAGGACTGGTCAGCTTGGAGTCAGTATAATATGTCTGGGTAGGGTAATCATGCTTAGACCCATGAAGGTCCCTGAGTAGAATAGGCCTTCAGCAACCCATGCTTGCCATGAAAGGCGACGATACTTCTTGTAAGAGGCAACTAATGGGATCGGGTGACACATTTCATTGGTTCCCACTTGTGCAGATTGATGCTCATGTTGTTGATCACTGGATTGTCTGGTTCAGACTCTATTATTTACAGACCACAGCCATATAGCTTGAATATTGCTGAGTGCGGCGTGAAACTAAACTCACTCACTCATTCACTATTTGTGCTTAACTGTGGTATGGTGTGTCAGTGAGCTAGCTCCATAAAACCAGCTAAAGTCTGTGCTAGTACTAACAGTCACACACACACATGCACGCACATCATCATGTAAGTGAAATATTCTTAAGTACGATGTTAAACCCCATTTCATCTCACCTCACCTCAAAACCAATAAGCACTGAAATGGTGTTGTTCAACCCAAACACAATAAACAAGGGCTCAAGTCATTCATTTCCCCAAGGGACACAACTGCATGTCAGATTATGGAGCCATAGAGAAGTGGACCACCAAAAATCCATGGAGGTGATGTTGATGATGAATATGTTGATGTTGACCAGGTGATGCTGAAGCCAACACTGGGCTACTTCTGCACACTTGACCCTCTGGGCTACGACTTCAAGCAGATGGACATCCTGTTCATGGTCCTCGGCAATATGATAGGTCAACTCAGTGACATCACGGCCGGTGAACATCAACTACGACTCTTGTTTGCTATGCAGAGAACTTGTGCAGGTCGGTTGCATAGATTTAATGTTGGAGAAGATTCTTTCTGTTCATTTTGCAGCTGAAAAGCTTTGTTATTGGATAAATTGGTTGATAGATTTGTTTTTTTCTCATGCAACGCTTTCTACAGAGGGGTGTGTGAAGGTTATTATTTTGGACTTTTTGGTAGTGAGTATGGTGGTATGGTAGTGCCTTTATCTGGAGCGGGAATTCGACAACCTTTCACCACTCTTCTTTTACTTTGCCATATACCATAGTCATAACTAGCACAGACATATTCCTGAAGAATATTTTGCCATTGTAGGGGATATTGATAACCACCTTCATGTTTGGATTACAGTTAAAACAGTTATTGCAATTAGATTTTATGAGTTACGGTGAATTATGTAGATATCCCATTAGAATATCTGTAAATGTAACAATTGTATCAAACTGGACTAAAATGCCTTGCTGTAATTTCAAATTGTAAACCATTTTTTATTATCTTATGTACAGTTAATATTTTTCAAATGCTGATTCTGATTTTCCATTGTTATCAAGTGTCAAGCATATCATATCCTACAGGATACTGTATTGGAAATAACATGTCTGTTTTGTTCTGTTCGCAAGGCTCAATTACATAGTCAAACCTTAATCAGCTATGGTTAATTCATTCTATCAGTTAAGGGAGTAGGCTGTGTTTTTCTTGTTAATTACCTACACCACTGTCTCACAAATGGGAGGCTCTTTCACACCAACATCAGTAATATGCAGCCAAGTGAATTAATCTTTTTCCACGTTGTTTTTCAGCCACTGTGGTTGACTTTGACCTTCTGTCTCAGATCATTACTATTGTGAAGAACTTTATCTCCAGCCCAGAGGGACGAACAAAAGACGTCATTCCTAACCTCTCTACCCTGATTGGCTATCTGGTTTCCATACCAACAAGTGTCAGCAGACCACTCTTTGGCTACGATCAAGGTAAGTCAACCCCATTAACACTGATGCTGCGAAGAGTAATAATTTTGAACCTAAGAGACAGGATGGTATAAGGGCTATGTTTTATGTCCTCATCATGATTGTAGCATCGCTTCCAAAAACTCAAGCAAAACTGAAATAGTACAGAGGATACACCTTTCTCCAATTAATAGCAAGGGAGATTAGAAAAGGTGGTGTTTAAGATCTTTAGCAGCCTTTATTTTTTTCCAATTTAAGCTACCTGTTTATATTTTTTTTTGAGGAACAGCAACCAAATATGTTTCTTGAAACATTTCTTTAGCTAGTGTTGCTAAATTGGAAATATTGAAGCAGATTGCCTGAATAAAATGTTCAAGTGACGTGCTCTACTGGCCAACAAGGATAAGCTGGACTGGCACAGAAAATGCGTTTATGAGGAGTAGGCTGTGCACAGCAATGAGTAAACCATTTGGTTTGTGAAGGTGGAGCAGATGTAGGCTAGTACATGTGCAGTGCATGATGATGAAATTGATTCTGCATGTAGCCGCTCACGCCCTGCTCACAAAACTCTCACAAACTGATGTAACAAGTCTGTTACACTACCCATGACTACAGGTAACCCAGGGCCCCAATGGCAAACGTTGGTAGGCAGCACTCATACATGCTAAATTGGGTCAATTGCCAGGTCAATGCTCGACTTATCCTTGTTTGCCAGTAGTGGAGGAGTGTTTGTCAGATGTCTGTACAGATAGGAACTGCACTGGAATAAATGCTCTGATTTAACTATAGCAGAAAAAAGTGAGCTTATGAAATAAAATTCAAGGAAATGACAGATATCTTGTCCTGTCGCCAATATTGTGTTTGTGTTAATGCTACATGCATAGACTATTGGTTGCATTATTTGTGAAACTCTGTATGTCTTCTTCTAATTGGATCCAAACTGAACTAACAAAATTAAAAAAATCACTTGATGATGATGATGATGATGATGATGATGATGATGATGAAAATGATGAAATTAGTGAATGTGCAGAGTTTGCTTAAGTTATTTGCTAAGTTGTTTTGCTGAAATAAAAAGAAACATTATTAAATAGTTGTGTGTCACTTTCAGTCAAAGATGACGAGATGCCAGAGCAAGCCCGCAGCTTTTGGCTGGCATTTATCACAGAGTGTATACGTAGAGGTGGTGGGTCACTCTTCCACGCTATCAGTGATGCCAGGGTGGATGGTATCATCGACCATCTGGTCAACCCAAGAGGTATGTTGAAAGACCCTGTATATGTATGTGGATGTCCCTGATACTGTTGACAGGAAGCATGTGGTTTTCTGGACCAGACTAGCAACCAGGTGTTTCCTCAAACAATTCTTGCGTGGTATTTCGGAGCAAAAAATGTTTGGTATAGTTTGTGGGCTTGAAAAAGTCTGAAATTTGATTATTTTAACCTGTAAAGGGTCCTAAATATAGGAAAATTTGTCAAACTATGCAAACAAACTGATACATAACAAAAAATACTTTGCAACGACAGTCAGCACTAATTAATATCCACCTCAAAGAAAAATTTTGCCAGTGTAACAATGGAGCTATTACCTCTGATGGTCGGTCAACCTTGTGTGTATGTGTTATACATGTGTTATATGTGTAGGATATAAAATGACCCGCAGGCATTATTGAAACGTAAGCCTGCTTGCCGTTAGGAATGCTCAAGGGAAGAGTGCTTTCTTTTCAATAATGCCCTCAAGTCATGTTATATCTAATTCATAAACTGACCAAATGTATATGCTGTAGTGTTAATATTTGGTTTTCGCCGATGAAATCAAAACTAATGAAATCAACTTGCATGACCTTGCAAGTGCAATATGCGCTAGCCGTGCCCTACCTATCTGTCTTGTGAGAAACACATTGCTCATACCGAGAAACAATCTCATTCTTCACAGCTATCCTTTATAGCCTAGGGGATAAATTCGCCAAGCCAGTAAGCAAAGAGTTACGGGTTCGAAACCGAGTCTTGACACTACATGTTGAAAAGTGTCAGTAATGTCATATTTTACAATCATATTCAGTGATGACAAGACAAAGTTGTATCAGTCTTCATGATAAGTAATAATTCAAAGTTCCAGAACAGAGGGAAGTTATTGAGATAATGGGTGGAGCAGAGGGACATTAGTTAGATTATTGCCTGAGGAAACAACATTGTATCAGACTGGAGGGATTTAATGGAAAAAAGTGTCTCCCAAGAACAATAGTGTGATGTCACTGGAGGTTTATAAGTTACTATAGGTCCCAAAAATTATTCATTGGGCCTTGGAAACCATTAAGATGATCTCAAGGTTGATGGCTGATAATATGTATAAACCCTGTAATTAGGATACAGTGATCAGAATTGCAAGAAACAACCTTGATAAATGGATGTAGTTTGTGTTTTTTTCACTTTGAAACAAGTCTAGAAGTGCAGTAAGACGTCATAAGGATATGCTGGGAAAAACAGAGATCTCTTGCAACTTGCACTGGACCTCGCAGACATTCCATTCTGGTGAAATTAG
Source organism: Haliotis asinina (assembly GCF_037392515.1). Classification (NCBI taxonomy): domain Eukaryota; kingdom Metazoa; phylum Mollusca; class Gastropoda; order Lepetellida; family Haliotidae; genus Haliotis; species Haliotis asinina. Next base: position 15,596,652 of record NC_090290.1, on the reverse strand, counting down.
TTGATCTGCTTGTGGCTGATTTTTTGCAAAGACGTGGGGAAATGAATTCAGTCAGTCACATTTACAATGTTTCAATGATTTACAATGTTTCAGTGATTACTCAAACAAATTAACTGATAATGGTTGACCCTCTGCTTTCCAGCCACCACGTCTGCTGAGAAGAATGCAAGGAAGACAACTCAAGCCCGGCTGGTGGAACAGTGCAGGTGTCTCCAAGATGTGGACACTGCTAACATAAAACTGAAGATGACAGACTTTGACCCCACAGCTGGACTGAAGCCACCTTCTGTAGAACTGAAACACTCAGTGGCAATGGACAAAGCCATGGATATCTGGGGCCAGGCTAAGTGTGGAGCCATAAAGGTAGGCATTGTAGTCTTGTGTGATGGGCCTTATTGTTGTTGAGTGAGTCTTGTTGTTGAGTTATCTTGTCATTTGGAGAATCATGTTCTCAGTGGATGTTTGTTGCAATATTCCACACAAGTGATGTCAGTCTGTAAATAAGCAAGTCTTCACCAGATAATCCAATGATCAACAGCATGAGCTTTGATCTAGGCAGTTGGGATACAGTGGCATGTGTCAGCCATGTCAGAGGACCTGACCACCCAATCCCTTAAGTCACCTCTTACAACCAACTTGAGTTAATGAAGTTCAATTCTAACCCAGATCTTTATGGGTGTGTGCCTTCTGAATCTGTGTTTATGTCTCTGAGTAAGTAGTGTTTTAGAGGAATCTTCTTCTTGTTAGTGAGTGACTTGCGGCCTAACATGGAATCAGCCATAGAACCAAACACTGAACCAATCATGGATTTGAACCTTGGGTTCAGCTTGTGAAACTGTGTTCAATGTAGTCTGATTTATTTCTTTTGGTTTGACTCAAGCAAACTGGACCTGCAGATTTCATTCAGGGCCTGTAGATTTTATGGCCTGCAGGCGGCAGCAGGCGCTGATGGCCATCTGGCAAATTAAAGTATTGCAAACACTGCTAGGTTTTCCTCTTCTGACACATGTTGGGGTGAATCAGTCGTTGTCGCTCATCTCAACACCCATAGTGGTTTGATGCCTCTCATGGGTTTTATGTTTTATGGTTTCATGTGCCATGATTTTGCTGGAATATTGCTAAAAGTAATAAAACTGAACTCACTGACTCACTCCTTCTCACAGAACAAGAACAGAGATGAGCAGGTGTCGAGAGCCAAGAAGGAGATGAAGAGATGGTTGAAGGAGGGGAGGGTACAGGCTGGGGTGGACACTGAGTCGGAACAGACAACAAAAACTGAAGAGGGTGGTAATAGGATGGAGGAGGCAGAAAATCGGTATGACGCCGATGACATTGACTCAACAATACTTGAAGTTACAGCTAAGGTAGGACATAGATTTCTGATTATCATGTTGGGGTCCAGTGCAGGAGAACTTGCAGTCTAACAAAAGTTTACTACCATGGGCACTGCCCTGTAGTTCATCCATAGTTACCTCCCTTAGGCTCCTCATGACGTTACAATGGTTGCTAATGTTTAGTCTCTGAATATATAATTTTGATAGCAACAACACACCTATTTAAATTGAAGTAGATCCAAAGGCAGACCAAGGATTCAGATCCTGGGGAAATCTACACTTCATTTAGGAAAGTCTAAACTTCATTTTTGGAAAATAGTATGGTTCAGGGACTGTGAGACAGACTATGGTCCCTTCACCAGCTTCTCTTGCTGAAGAGTTTTTAGAATATGCTGAAGGAGAGCAGTTAGATTACGTGATAACTAATTATGTTACGTGATTGTTTTCTGATCATTATCCCTTCAGGCCAAGGTTGGCAGTCCTGTAAACCTCCAAATTAAGAAATGTGCATGGAAGCAAATCTCATCACAAACTTTTTATTTCCTTGTTTTATGATGATATTTATGAGTTAAAGTTTAGGCTTACATTAATATATTATGTTTTCTGTGTCCATTATCTACACTTTTCCACATTTCCTGTCAAATACTCTGTGTCCACAGTTCACCAGTGTCTTTAATGTCTGCATTATAGTAGGCTTCATGTCCACAGTAGCTGTCATGCTATGCTAACACTGACATGATGTATATAACACTAAACACATATACTAATCGTGACTGCTTCTTTCTTCATAGCTCCTCGAGAGAATCACAAGGAACAGCTTCCCAAGTCTGAATTCCGTCCCAGGCTTCATGGCTTTCCTCCATCACTGGCTTGTGAAAGAGAGAAGCTATGAACACATGGACAAAAATGGTGGCTTGGCACCCTACATGTGGATCGGAGGGGTCAAGGTCGCTGTTTCGGAGATGTATGCCAAGATGAATGGTGAGAAGAATTTTAGAGATGAGCAACGCTACAATGTTTTTTGACTGGCTGATATTTTGTATGTAATTCTTAAAGCGATAATGATTGTGAGATCTTATTCTATTGTTGTCATGCCACAGGCCTGGGTTTGATTCCCCACATGGGTACAATGTGTGAAGAACATTTCTGTTGTTCCCCACCATGATATTGCTGGAATATTGCATAAAATGGTGTAACACCATATTCATTCATTCATTCCTTCATTCGCTCGTTCATTCGCTCGTTCGTTTGTTCGTTCGTTCACTCACTCACTCAACTGGCTTGGTTCAGTGGTTTAAACCTACAAAAGCAGTTTCTGATTTGTGTTTGACGTGAGTTATAAAATGCCAGTTATAAATGCCGATAACTAGTAATGGAAAAAAATCAAACATTTTCAGAATTTCTTCACACTTGTGAGGCTGAAGTAAAGCAAACTGAAACATCAGATCCAAATACTTTGGTTGTCATGGCAACGGATGAGGAGCTGATAGCAGCTTCAACCAACACAGTACCTGAAGCAGACGTGTCAACAGGGGAGGTAACTGCAGCTGACGATGTCAAGGATGTTGATGATGCACGTGATGATGCAACAGGAAGTGACAGTGATGGGTTTAATTATGTAAGTGATGATGATTCTGATGACTATGCCCGCACCAGGCAGAAGCGTGCAGTACAGCAACACATCAGTCTCCCCATGATCCTCCACTGTGTAAATGCCAATATGAATCAAGTAAACATGATTCGAGCTATGCTGTGTCAGGCTGTTGCCTTCCACTCTAACAGCCGGGCCAGGGCGGGAGCCAAGGAAGGACAACTCAAGGACCTCAGCTGTGAAGGTGAGTATCAGCATAAAGGGAGTTGAGGGCAGCAGGGAAGAATAGTGACAACGCACCTATTTAAATTGTTCCTTGCCAAACTTAAGACATGGGTTCAATGTCTGAAGCCCATTTCTGGTGTCCTCTGCAGTAATATCACTGAAATATTGCTAAAAGAGGCGTAAGGCCTCATTCATTCACTTACACCATAACAGGTTTCTGATCTTTGAAAGTCAGTAAGAGGACTGTTTGTGAAAGCAGCACGCAACAAAGGAATATGATTACACAATGCCATTTAGAAAAAGGTCACATGTAACAGATGTTGTATCTGGGGTTACATTTTCTTAGTAAAGGACCCGTGAAGGTCCAGGGGTAGAGTATTTCTTGAGCACCCCATGCTTGCCATAAAAGGCGACTGTGATTGCTGTAAGAGGCGACTAACGGGATCAGGTGGTCAGGCTCGCTGACTTGGTTGACACATGTCATTGGTTCCCAATTGCACTGGATTGTCTGGTCACCACCACCATATAGCTGGAATATTGCTGAGTGCGGTGTAAAGCTAAACTCATTCACTCACTCATTCTTAGTAAAGTAGAAGTCAGGGTGGTGGTATGTGTTCTTGTACATAGAGCTCAGGTTGCAAATCAGTTAAAGTCAAGTGTGGAGAGTCTTTAGATGGGTGAACATGTTTGGCGACTTGACTCTTGGGAATTTTTTGGACTTCGTCCTTCCCAATATCAAAGCACATGTAATACATTTGGTCTCACCAAAGTGCATTTGATCAAATTGCTTCTGTCCACCCAGCAGAATATGGGTACCCAGTATATGGCTTGTATAGTTAGGAATAATGAATTCTGCTTTCAGGAAATGCTATTGTCACCCTCCGTGACTTCCATGTACTGCTAGAACTGCGTCGAGATGGAGCTCTAAAGTTTTTGATAAACAAGGTGCTGTGGGAGAGAGCTAACTACAGTATGCTGCATGCAGAGACGGTGTGGGCCTTTATCGGTAAGTCGGGAACACCAGGCCCTGTTTGTCTCTCCTGCATGACAACATCAACTGTGAAAATCTGTTAGAACTGATCCTCAGCAACTCATGTTTGCCATAACAAGAGACTAACGTGATTGGGTGGCCAGGCTTGCTGACTTATTTGTCATCGTATCCCTATATTGTATTGATTGATGCTTGTGATATTGATCACTGGATTGTCTAGTCCAGAGTTGCTATTGTATAGACTGCTGCCATATAGTTGGAATATTGCTGGGTGTGGCATTAAACAACTAAGTAACCAACTATATTAGTCAGTATCCACTGGTTGTATAACGTAGTGTCAGCAATATTCCAACCTCAGTTTTCCAAGTTCCCCAAACCTGAGGTCAAGCTTAAAAAATCTTAAAGCTATTTGGGTCTTGTCAATTGATCATGAAATGGAAAGTGTAAATTTCCTCACGATTGTAACATAAGGCTTAGTATTGTGTATAGAAGATATTAGTGCAATCTTATTGTTGTCCCCAAAAATATTTGTCGTGCCATTTGCCACGCTGACTCAGCTAACTTCTGTCCACTGAGTGAGTGAGTTAAAATTTAACATCACATCGGCAATATTGCAGCCATATAGTGACGAGTAATGCTGTAGATGCACAAAACAATACAAGTAATTAAAGAACCAGTCATTGACGGACTGTACAATAACTAGAGTATCACAAAAAGAGTTAAAACTAGCTAGAATGTATTTTTAAAAGCAGAAAACTATGTTGGACAATACCACGTAAAAATTGCCTATTGATCACCAACAACTGGAGGTAGATCACCATACTAGGGCACTTCTGACCAGAAGGGACAAAATTGATATTTCTATTCCTCTTTGGTTTTCTAATCTGAAATTAAATCCATTGTTTGATGGAAAGGAAGCTGTTCTGGTTCAGTCCCATAGCTGTGTATTACATGAAGACATAAGCTATCGTTATAGTGCCTGGTGTTCATCAATAATAGAATAATACAAGGACCCCTCATGTCAGAGTATACTATATCTGTGTAGGATATCTATGTTAAACTGTTGGACAGCAATGGATACATATCACCTCAAAACCTTTTCAAGTCTCTCCTTAAAACCCATCTCTTCCACCAAGCATTCTCCTAGACACAATTGTGTGTATGTACATGTATGTGTATGAATTTGGTTTTAATTTTGCCATTGCACTAGTGAGCATTGGTCAATGGATACTTGGCGTTTTAGAAATCAGTTATTGTTATCATGATTAGCCGCATTTAACAACTGGAACCATAATTTTAATCACAAAGTCACCTCACCATGTGCAACATAATTCCTTAACTACAACTTTCACAGTCCTGACCAACACCTGAGTGCCTAGTTTTGCCTTTGTCATAACACTGACAGTGTTCTGCCTTTGACAGGGTACCTTGTCAGTACATACAAGGATCGTGATGAGGGCTTCCGTATCCTAGTGGAGAGCATCGTGACATGTGACAATGCAGCCTCAATCCCACTCCTGGCCGACAAGCTCCGTGTAATTCTCAACGGAAAGTGGCAGGACTGCGTCGTCTTCGCTAACGGAAATATCTGGCTGCCTGAAAAGAAACTTGCCAAAAAGTTTGAGGAATTGATTGGCACTGAGGTATGTCATTTGGTTAAAGCTGTTAGAAAGATGATGTGAAAAATATTTGCTAGTTTGTTACTGTTTAAGCTGTTGAGTATTATCACATTTTCATTTAAATGGAGATGTGTTTTCTTTGAATCCTCAGTATATTTTTGCTGTCAGATGCTTTTTATTCGGTATTTTAAACCAATAAGATGGCTTTAATTAAGTGCTTTCTTTGGTCACAGCAGTGATACATTGTCACGTGGATTCCATGTCATTGTGCCCTACATGTGTGGATCGATGCCCATAACGTCAATCATTGGCTGAACCTAGCTTCAAATTGATCTTCAGTAAATCATGCTTGTTGAAAGAGGTGACTGACGGGATCGAGTGGTCAGGCTCACTGGCTTGGTTGACACATTTTTTATTCATAATTAAGCAGATCAATGCCAATGCTGTTCATCACTGGATTGTCTGGTCCAGACTAGATTATTTACAGACCACATCCTTATAGCCGGAATATTGCTGAGTGCAGCATAAAATTAAACTCACTCAATCAGTGGATGGTCTGGTCCAGTCTCGAATATTTACTGACTGATACCATGTACATGGAATACTACTGAATGTGATGTAACAACAAACAAACAAACAAGCAAACAAACAAATACATTACATTGACTTTAGCAGCAATTCATTCACCTTTCAGACATGGAGTGAGATTGAGGTTGATCTTCGCTCCAATGTTCAGATCCACGTTTATCGGGAGTCGGACATCCCCAACCGTCATGGTCATTGCAACTCTAACCCCTACATCCCCAACGTGTTGAGGGCAAAACTGGGCATGCCACTTCTTGATGGAACCACTGCTAGAAGAACCGACCTAAGATATATTAGGGGACTCACCAGTTAAAACTTTGTACTCAATGCCGATGACATGTTAGAGATGAACTTTGGAAAATTATGACTGCAATGAGTGCCAAATATTGTGTTGATGAATTATTTCTAAAGATGTGATGAATGTCTGAGATTTTATAGGATCATTTGTTGTTGTTTGTTATGATTTGTGGTGAATGCTGGAGATGAGAACATCAGAGATGCCAACAAGTGTTGCAAACAGATTGGCGGATCTGGAAGGGGGGTTTCAGGGGTGCTCACCCCATCTTTTTTCCTGAAAGTTTGTTATATGGCCATTGAAACCCAGGTGAAGATGAAAGATAATATGATACTCGTACCTCAAACAGAAGATTTCCAAATTGTCAGCATTACATTTCTTCTTGTTGCCTCTTCTTGATGAATATGTATATATCCAAATTTAAATCCAAATTTCGTAGCATTTCTAGCCCAATCGTTTGGAACTAAAAATCATAGCATCTCAGGAACATTGCCATTTGAAAGCATCACTGGTGAATTCCAGAGGTGAGATCATGATTGTGTTTAGAGTAAACTCATTACTAAATCTGGAGTAGTAAGTGTGATGAATGACAGACATTGGCAAATGTTTGTCTTGAAATAGCAAAACACCTCCATTGATGCCTTTAGACTGCACTACTCTGCAACACATAACCTTTGAAACGGTTTCAGGATCTTCTGTTATCAGAATGTGTTTTGCAAATGGTTGATTTCTTGACTATAAAATGAAATAAACTTATCTCTAATAGTGAGTGAGTGAGTGAGTTTGGTTTTACGCCGCTTTTAGCAATATTCCAGCTATATCACGGCGGGGGACACCAGAAAATGGGCCTCACACATTGTACCCATGTGGGGAATCGAACCCGAGTCTTCGGCGTGACGAGCGAACGCTTTAACCACTAGGCTACCCCACCGCCCCTTATCTCTAATAAGTATATGAGTACATTAATCATGACACACTAGTACCTATGTAGCTATGAGAAGTCTTAAATGATCTGTATATGTATAATGTATTCTCTTCAAGAACGATGCACCCATGAAGATGCATGGCAGAATAGATCTTCTGCAACCAGTGCTTGCCAGATACACATGTTGATGGTCATGCTGTTGATCACTGGATTGTCTGGTACAGACTCAATTATTTACAGACTGCCACCATATAGCCATAAAAAAGTGACATGAGAAGCACACTTAACCCTAGAACTCAGATGCCTCTATCATTTATTATACCTGTGAAGGTCCTGGGTAGAACAGGCCTTTAGCAACCCATGCTTGCCATAAAAGGCGACTGTGCTTGTCATAAGAGGCGACTAACGGGTTCGTATGGCCAGGTTCGATCACTTAGTTGACACACGTCATCAGTTCCCAAATGCGCAGAATGATGCTCATGCTGTTGATCACTTGATTGTCTTGTAGAGACTCAATTATTTACAGACCGCCACCATATAGCTGGAATATTGCTGTGGTGTAAAACTAAACTCACTCACTATCATTTATTATATATGCTGGAGGCAGACCCAAAAAAATACTTTTCTTTCAGATCCGCTTATCACGTCATATATTTACAATATTTTATCTAAAACTTTACAAGTACCTTCTCTCAAGTGTTGAAGTTTTTCTTGCACAGATGTTTGTACTGTTCTCTTGATCTGGCTCCGTACCAGAAAATGTGATGAAAAATGTGTGACAAAAGTTAAGAATATTGTTAACTATATTATATTATTAATTATTATACTTCAGTTCACTCAAGAACATACTACAATGTGCATAATGCAAATTTGATTATTCCACATTTTTTGTAAATGTAATCAGTATATGAAACTCCTTCAAACAAACATTAAGCCACGGTGCTGATAACTAAAAAATGTTGCTGGACCTGTTAATGTGTAACCAGCCCTGTACTAAATATAGAAATTTGAGGTATGGTGTTAAAAGAAAGTAATTAATGAATATCTTGAAGTGAGGTACATTTAAACATGTGCAAAAACTAATTTAATAAAACCATGAGTTGGTGGTCGTTGTTAATTCATTTAGTGTCATTGCCATCAGAAAAGAATGACATTATTCATTGGCTGAAAGTATTCTCTAGACCAGTCACATTTAGTGTTAGATAAATGGGTAGGTTGATCTGTGGAAGTTACAGTTTGATTGATCATGAACAATACAGACATCATCTAGTTACCACAATTGTAAATTATTTTCAAGAAAATTTCCTGTAGTCAATGACATGGTCAAATATGTACCCTTGGAAAATGTATTAGCGCACAGGACCGGCTATAGAATGAATTTGTAAGCCTACCATGTAACCAGCAAGCAGCGGGTTGCTGGGCAGATACTGTTTCATACACTGGTGTCATTCTAATTTAACAAGGTTTTTGTTGAAAAGATTATGTAAATTATGTTTCATTTAAACCTGCTTTTATGAAAACACAATGTCTTTGCCAAACTGGTCAAATGCAACGTATGTTATATCAGGAATTACAGTTTCTTAGTACAGCACCGATTTTAGTACTTTTTGGCATTATTTCAATTTAAGGGTTTTAGAGGTTGGATTTGATTGGGATGAATAATTGAGGAAATATTTTTTGTCAGCATTCAGACACTTAAACGGTTTTGCATGATTGTTCTTGTACTTTGAAAGTCTCAGTAGAGAAAAATGTTCTCAAATTTCTGACTGTCACAATCAGCCTTTCTTTTTGATGACAAGCTGTTTTGTATTATTTATATGTTGCATTGCTTTGTTTGTTGTTAGCAGAATTTGTTGTTGATGTAGTCACTGATAGTATATGTGCTATTTTTATTCTGAGAAGTATTTTTAAATTTGAAAATGTGCAATACTATTCATTATTGGTTTGAACATTCGCTCTTCATGATTCCCAGCATGTGTACAATGAGTGAAGCTCATTTCTAATGTCTCCTGCGATGATATTGCAGCAATATTGCTAAATGCGGCGTAAAACCATACTCAGCCACTCTTTAATCAATATTTGTAGCATCATTCTAAATTTAGAAATTTAGGATCACTCATCACCATCATGTTTTGTTCTATTCATTAAGTTCAGTTCATGCATGATGTTTCTGATTGCTCCTGAATGTAACATTTATACCACATTATCGTCATATGTATCTCAGTGCAGCATGTGTATCACTGTATCAGCTAGCATACCCATCCCTATCAAATTTTGTTGAGATTGTATATTGTCTGAATACATTCAGAATACTAGCTCCCTTGTTTCTTGTTTAAGTATTAGTATACTTGTCACATAAAGAAACAGCTGTGCACACAGAAGATGCATTCAAAAGTGGAGCAAAGATGAAATGATGTAGACACTTTATGAGCTGTGTGGTTGTCTCAGTGACCTTGTGTGAGAATGGGTCGTACAGCAGGACGTTGTGGTAGAATCCAAAAGTGATATCAAGGAATTCTGTGTTAGGATGCAGTCCTGAAATGGTCCAGGATGTGATCAGTGCCGTCTGGAACCTTCGCCGGAGATGTGTCACTCGAATCCATCTGTCCTGTCTTGGCATCATTACTCGGAGAAGCCCAGAGTGAGTGAGTTGAGTTTTACACCGCTTTTTAGCAATATTCCAGCAATATCACGACGGGGGACACCAGAAAATGGGCTTCACACATTGTACCCATGTGGGGAATTGAACCCGGGTCTTCGGCGTGACAAGCGAACGCTTTAACCACTGGGCTACCCCACCGCCCCAAGAAGCCCAGAAGATTAGACGACATCATTAGTGATTCGATAACGCAGATATCATGTTGTAATGGTAATGGAAATGTGCTGCCACCTGTTGTTGACTTATTCCTGCTGGAACCATTCTAATGGAGTCAGGATGGAATGTGGAACAGATGGTAATCTTGGCATTATTTGCATGTGGCTTCTCATGTGAAGTAGTGAATGTTTGAATGACCAAAGATCAATCTTTTGACACTGAGAGAAATTTCTGAGTTTCACATGTTGTGTGCAGCTGCAAGCTCTGCACTTGCATTAGCACACTTCAAGTCCATAGGCCACCATCAATGATGTCACATCACCTGTCACGTGCATGAGCGTTTGATTGTCTCCAATATTTGCTGTGCTCACACCTGAATATATTTCATGTGCACAGAATTTGTTTTGTTGCTAGGATATATTAACTAATATGATTTTTATATTTATGATTGTTTAGTCAAACTTTGCTGATGTTAATTTATCACATAATGTGATGCATGTTATCTATTATATTTTACTATTGTGATATGTATAATGAGTGATGTTCTTAAAAACATCCAGTTGCCTTTTCTTAAATTTTTCAAAATTTTATGGAGAAAAATATTGCTTGTTTTGACCAGCATGTATTTGTATTTTGATAAATAAAGTATGTGATATTTTGCCTTGAATTATGCTTCATATGTACTGAGTCATAAAAGAAACTTCACATTCTTTCTTCAGGGCATAGTACTATAAAAGAACAAGAGATGGTAAGATGGTTAAATTGTTATTATTTCATTGCTCAGATCTGTGTGATGTACATGATACACTGACAGTGCCACAATCATTTCATTAGGCAACACCGCCGTTCCAAAACGTGTATACAGAATGTCAAGTCACAAGAATACAAATTCGAAATTTCTCAGTTCAATGTTGTGTATGGCCACCACGTGCATTCACCACTGCCAAACACCGTCTCCTCATCAACTGCCTGATGTTTGTGAACACGTGGTTTGGGATTCTGCACCATTGCTCTTGCAAGGCAGTGCCAAGTTCTTGCAAATTCTCAGGCTGGTTCCTAAGACCACGAAGCCTTCTCCCAAGTGCATCCCAAACATGCTCTATTGGATTAAAGTCAGAGGACCTCGATGGCTAGTCCATGACGTTGATTCCAGCATTTTGAAGGAAATTTAGTGTCAACATCGTGGTATGTGGCCGAGCATTATCATTCAGGAACTGTAGACCTGGGCCGCAAACACATCAGTAAATTTAGTATTGCTGCCTCTAAAACAAGAAAATTTTGAGAAAATTAAGGATCTAAACCAAGAAAATGAAAAACGATCTTTAGGGTCCCAAGAAAAAGTGTTCAGCTTCCAAACAGATTGCTTGTTTTGCGAAGAGACTGTGATAACAGATTGGAAGACTCACAGATCTAACATGATTCCGGTTTTGACCGAAAAGCAGTTCCAGGAAAGTACAAAAAATATTTGCTTCAAAAGAGGTGATGAATGGTCTACAAAAGTTCTTGCAAGAATTGAGTGTGCTGGCGACTGTTTTGCTCAGGATGCGGTTTACCACAACTCATGCAGTTCGAATTTCAGGACAAACAGAAAGTTGCCTCAAGGTGTAGATAGTTATTCCCCAACACCTCAAAAGAAGCCATGCCAGGGAAGACCAGATGATCCTGTGAAACTTGCTGCGTTCTTACAAGTTGCTGACTACACTGAAACAAATGATGATGAACAGGTTACAGTAACAGATCTAGTATCCAAACATGGCTTTTTATTTGCATTCTGATGAAGAACTACTGTGTGAACATTTTGGTTTGGTAATTATAGCGCAATCGTCTATGGTGGAGACTGCAACAGAAACCTAAAACTATAAGATTCTGTTCACCACCAATGTCTAAGACTTTGTCTTGGGTTCTTTAGAACTTCTCCTGTTGGAAATCTCTACGTTGTGACCGATAAACCATCCCTATAATTTTGTCATTACAGTATGTAACAAAACTATCGTCTAATGAATCAAAACCTGGATTTAACTGTGTTTTAATCCTCAATATATAATCTATTCAGACTCTCGTTCTTACCTTCAGGCGATTAAAAATTAATAAATTAAACGTCTCTTGTAAACATCCACTTTTAATTGAAATTATTGAATTGTATAATGATCTTGCTACTGGCCAATGCGACATCGTCTTTTGTTGGTTACCCAGTCACGTAGGCATATCTGTGAATACAATGGCCGATCGTGCTGCCAAGGCAGTCACTCAACAAACCTGTGACACCACTTCGTATTCCATACTCAGATTATAAACACATTAGACCTTAGTCCATAGTGTGGTGCAGATGAAGTGGGAGACTCAAGTAGGTATCAATAAATTGCATGCAATAAAACCCTATATTGATTATACTTACCTGAGTTGTCAGACCACATTTGATGAGGTCATCATGCGACATCGTCACATGGGCCACACAAAATACACACATTAGTATTTGCTTAAAGGTGAGAATCCTCCGTTTTGTATCCCTAGTGATGAAAGAATCCCGGTCAAGCATGTCTTGACTGCACTGAATATTCCATCACAAGGGATAACTATTTCAAATCACGAACTTTGAAGGATCTTCGTAATAATAACAGTTCTCGTCTATTGTATTTTTCATTTCTAAAAGAATTAAATTTGTTGAATGAACTGTAAATAGATACATTTTTGCAGTTTTGAAAACTTTTCTTCTGTTACAATCACCACGACTGTGAGGTTATTGAGTGAGTTTAGTTTTTTGCCGCTTAAGCAAATATTCCAGCAACACCAGACATGTATGGAATCGAACCTTAGTCACCACAGGAAGCTGTTTGGTGTTCCTAATACTCATGCACATGATGTCACTGATACTTATTAGAATGTTACATCTGAGTGAATTGTGTTTACTCATATGTTACTTTTACACATATACAGAAGCCTCAACTATTTATTCGGCTGTGGAGCAATTCATTGTTAATCTTCATTCATGATAATTTGTTTTGTTTCTTTTTAATAAGGAAGGCTTTTCGAGCCTGTTGCCTTCCTTGTTCTATGAACTTATTTTCTCGTTTTCATCGAAGACGGGGTCATTAACGAGAATTTGTGTGAATGTTTTGCTTCATTCTGTGGTATTTCGCGATTTCCGTGAGCACCACACGAAATTCCTCCTCTGAGATGTCACTGTCTGTACATTTTTTAGTGAGCATGGGTTCAGTCTGTGAACAGTCTAAGTAAACTTAGTCTCAGTGTATTTCGTTACACTCCACCACAGTCCAACGCATCTTTGGACTTGTAATATTTAGCGAGGTGATAGATGCTTTCAGCTGAATGAAATGACGTTTTCGGTAGTTCCCTGAGCTTTGTTGCTTCCACTTCGTTAGGATGTACTTGCATCGAAATGAGAGCAGTCTGAAGGTGAATGAAAACGGCCTTGCTGACGTCTCCACTTGCTCTGAGCGAACACTGTGGACGAGAATCAGTGTGGGCTTGGGTAGAATGATGCATGGCCAGCTGACAAGTGAGGCGATAGCTGTCTGAAGGGTGAATGATACACAGTTCTCTAGGCAGTAATGGATCACTACAGTCTCCAAGGGTTGCTATGAGTGAGCGCTGTCTGAATGGTGAATGATACACAGTTCTCTAGGCAGTAATGGATCACTACAGTCTCCAAGGGTTGGTAGGAATGAGCGCTGTCTGAACGGTGAATGATACAGAGTTATCTCGGCAGTGATGGATCACTACAGTCTCCAAGGGTTGCTACGAGTGAGTGCTGTTTGAAGGGTGAATGATACACAGTTATCTCGGCAGTGATGGATCACTACAATCTCCAAGGGTTGCTATGAGTGAGCGCGGTGGGCTGGCGACTCGCAGTGTGTGCGTCTCGATTACAATGATGCACGGCTGGCTGACTAACAAGGTGATTGCTGTCTGACGAGAGAATGAAACGCGACCCTCAGCTGTACTTGGCTCGCTGAGGTATCGCTTTGGGCAGGCGGCGACTCGCAGCGTATCTAGGGTATAGTGATGCACGGCTGGCTGACTAGCGAGGCGATCGTCCTCTGAAGGGTGTGTGATCAGCTCGCTACTATCTCAGGTATTGGTATGAGCGAGCGTTGTATATGATGTATAGCCTCCTGGTTAGAATCTCATTTTCGCTAGGGCAACCCCTTATTTCAGTAACCTCACAACCCATTTATCGACACTTCACCAAAGTTGCTTGAACTTCCAATTAGAGTTGCTGCACCATAGAGGGTGCACTCCGACAACAACTACGGTGCAGCAAATCAATTATACATCAACTCGTCCTGGAAAACACGCACAACAGCCTCTAGTCTCATATCTCAACGGTAGACTATCTTCACGGCTGGAAATAAAAAATCCCAAACAATCAAACTAAAAACCCACAAAATACCAACAAAAAAGCAAATTGTAGCAAAGCATAAAAACAAAAACAAAAAACTAAAAGCCACAGAAAAAGAAACATTCAGCGGAAGAACATAGACTTTGAAGCAAAAACCCCCAAAACAATCAAACAGGAGAAAAAAAACTAGCACATTGTAGCAAAAAAACAAGCAAACTGTAACAAACTAAAGCAAATTCCTCAGATTCTGCAGGTATTTTGGATGGTTTCTCATATGGGTTTGCAGTTAGATGCAGGAAAACTGGACTCCCTCTAAACAGGAATTTCCATATAGACATATTGAATGTTTGGAAAGTATATGTGAGGAAATCCAACATGCCTCTGAAAAGTGAACTGTCAGAAAGCCAAGTCCAAGCAACATGTCCACTTGGAGGTGTGCTGTTGGCAGCCGAGACCAAAACGTGTTTTGGATATCGGATCGATATAACATCCGGCGACAGGCGATGGAGGAAGTCATGTCTCTCTCAACTCAAAGGAGAAGCACCAAAATATGTTGGTAGACGTCTTGTCTAGATTGGACGAGAAAGAGGAGCGGCAAGAAGAAGAGAACCATTTTGATATCAAATCCAGATGGTGGAAGTGATGCAAAGAAGAGTCTACATTTCGGTGGCTGCTGTGTTGCTGTTGGACGTCATCCTGTGGAAGCACTGCGCCTCACTGCCCTACATGCTAGTCGTACGAGAGAGGATGTGGCCAAACCCAGAGTCCTCCACTATATGCACTTGGGGAACTGCAACTCGAATTTTTAAAATTTATTTTTATTTACACAGAGTTTTTTTCTCTCCATTTCACGCTACTGGTTGGACTGGATATCAGAAACACAATGTGCCAAGTTTTCACAGTCTGAACAATTTTTTAAAAAAGAAGAATCTGGTATTTGTAAAGAAACTGATGAACTCTGCAAAGAGACTAAAGTTCAAACTGCAAAGGACAGTGTTATTGCTTGCTATCTGCAAATATCCTTGCTATCATGAAGTACTTCTCGGAGAAGGAAGAAGAACCTTTCTTGACAGTTGATGTAAGAATTTAGAAATATTTAGTTTTTAGTCATTTTACAATTTTGGGGTGTTTTGGGAATAACCTTGTCATGACATTTCTTTAGAAAGTCAATAATGTAGCATGTTCGTACTTCATTACTTAGCCTCTTATCCAAAACCAAAGGCTTTATGTCTTTTCACAGTGTAGTAGCTGCAGCAGGAGTTATATAACAACATGCTGAAAAGGGTACTTTATGAATTTCAAGTGCTGCTTTGGCACTGAATATACTGTTATACATGTACAGCTCAGGACACGTTTACCAGATCTGAAGTTGAAGATTTCCACGGATAGTTTGCTCAGGTTATTTATTTATTTATTTATTTATTTATTTATTTCAGAGGATGTACATGGCAGGCTGAGAATTGGTATGCTCTGGTAAAATTTGCTTTAGGGTTGATTTGTTTTCACAACTCGACTGGACTCGGGTCCTGTAAACTTTCAAAGCCACATATTAATTTCACTTGACCACAATTATCAATGTGGTAGTAATTACCTTTTTATTTCAGCTTAAAATGCATATATCAAAACATGCCAATAATTTGGCACTACTGTACCACTGTAAAGGTTAATGCGGATATTGACTTGACCGACCGGAAAGTTCCACTTGACCCGGTTATCAGGGGTTGTATTTTTCAACCCCTGTCACTTTGTGCTTGATTAAGAAAGACTACACCATTTCTCTTGAGTCTTTTACCCCAAATTATCCTATGAATAAAAGTTCTAAGCCAATTTTACACAAATGACGGAATGTCTATTTCAATTTTTAGCGTTCCGTGAAGGTGCTTGCTATATAAAAGGCGCCCATGCTTGTCGTAAGAGGCGACTAACGGGATTGGGTGGTCAGGCTCGCTGACTTGGGTGACACATGTCATCGGTTCCCAATTGCGCTGATCATTGCTCATGCTGCTGATCACTGGATTTTCTGGTCCAGACTCGATTTTTACAGACCGTTGCCATATAGTTGGAATACTGCTGAGTGCGGCGTAAGACTAAACTCACTCAGTCAGTTTTAAGAACATGACAAATAGATACCAAACAATATATTTGCACGTACCATTCATGTTACAGGCAGGAAATTCAGAGTGGTGGGGTTGTCTGACTTGACAAGCTTCATAACATCCCTGAGTGCACTTTTTGCTCTCAATTACTTTTCGAACGTTCAATACTAGCATGGTACATCAGCTACCTTGGAGTTCATATAAAGATCACTGTCACTTGGCAGTTATTTCTTTTCATGATTATGCAATTACAGTATTTCATTACTGGATGATTCAAATAGATTATTTGAAAACGTTGCCAGTTATAGATGAAAGTTTACTCTATTTGGCTTTGTAACTCGACTACAAGATCTGTATTTGGCAAGAGATGGCAGCATGTAAAATAATGTTTTATTTTCATCGCCAAACTTTCTTTTATCTCAAAAGTTAATATTTTAGAAATCATTCTGAAAATTGGATTAATGTTCATTAGTACTGTAATAGCTTTAGGAAATTAGATATGTGTTATTGATTGGACAAAACAAGACATACAGAGTCTTGACCGCCTGACCAGAAGGATCATGTCTGATAACAGAGCACACCACCCTCGTTCCTCTCTTAATCGTTTATATATGCCAATCAATTCTGGAGGTCGGGGTTTGATTAATGTGGAAGCTCTTCATGACAGAATTTTATTGTGTACTTTTGCACATATTTATTTATCGGATGATCCTCTGGTGAAGCACGTCAAGACTCATGATGAAAGCAAGGAATTCCACAGCTATTTTAAGCGTGCCAGGGTTGTTGGACACAATTCGAAATTTGAAGTTGATTTTGTTGATGGCGATGTACTGCTGGACGGTACAGTGATGGGAATAAACCAGGTGAAGTCCTTCACCAAGTCTGCCCAGAGTCGGTCCTTTGTGGAGAAACTGTCTGAGAAACCATTGCATCGAGTGTACATGCAGTGTGTGGAACAGAACAGCAATCCAACCGACTCATTCGCCTGGATGAAGTCGGCTGGTCTCAAATGTGAAACTGAGGGCTTCCTTTTTGCTGCTCAGGACCAGTCACTTCCCACTCGCAATCGCCAGAATGTTATTCTTAAAGAAAATATCAATATGAAATGTCGGCTTTGCAATCAATTTACAGAGACTGTCCAACACCTTGTCAGTGGATGCCCTTCCTTGGCACAAACTGCATATCTCAAAAGACATGATGGCATGGCTCGCTGTTTTTATTATCGTCTCCGCCATGCCTGTGGCTTTGACTCCGAGGTCCATCCATGGTATGACCCTGAACATGTCCAGGGCGTCCTGGAAAATGATGCTTTTAAACTTCTCTGGAATAGGCCAATATACAGCCTGAGACGAATTCCAGCCAACAAACCTGATCTTGTCCTTTTTGATAAAGCCAATGAAATTATTTATATCATTGAATTTTCTGTCCCTTTTGACAGCAATGTGATTGGCAAGATTCAGGAAAAGCATGATAAATATGCGGACCTCACCTTTGAAATGTCTCGCTTGCATCCCAAGTACACTGTCGTCAGGCTCCCCATTGTTCTCGGTGCCCTTGGTTTGGTACCTCCTGATCTCTTGGCGCAGATCAGGAGAGTGCCCGGGTTCTCCACCGGGAGCACAGCCCTTCTGACAATCTGGGTAATGCAGAAGGCTGCAGTGTTGGGGAGCCTCCATATTCTCCGGAAAGTTCTTGGTGGGTTCGACTAGGCAGTGTTTCCTGGGAGAAGTCCCATTCGCTGTCTGGGCTGCGTGTAGAGGGGGCGAGGGCCCTGAGCTGATGATGAGCTTGACCAGCCTGACTGTGCCAGGATCACCCGAACCCTCTCTGCTGCATTTTCATTCTAATCCGTAAAAAATAATAATAATAATAATATCCTCTGACACAGGGATCTAGAAATATCGGACTTTTCATCTGTCACATTTTGTTTCTAGAGGATATTTCTTAATGGAACTCTGCACATAATTGATATTGTTTGTTTACCAAATTTCCTAAATATATTCATAATAAATTCAATAATTGATTCAATAAATTTGTCAGAACATAACTTGTAAACTCTTTTGTATATTTCATAAATTTCAGTGTTTTTTAAAAGAAGGAGTAACTGAATTTGTACTGAATTGTGTATATCAGTCCCTCCTAGATTCCGCGATTCTGCCGCAGAATTTGCTCATTTTAAAAAATGAGTGAAAACTGACTGTCAGCCGTAACGAAAAGTAGAGCATATGTCAAAAGTTGGGTTGGTTACACATATAAAGGACTGACATATTTATTGTGACAACATTTTGAAAATAATCATGATTAGAGATACTTTAGTAATAAAGTTTTAGACATTTTTAATATTAGATGAATCTGACACTGCAATGACATTCTGTAAATCGATCATTTTGAAAACTGGCGGCTCATGGCCCGGGTCTACAGTTCGAGCATGATAATGCTCGCTCGCTCGCATACCGCGATGCTGACACGAAATGTCCTTCAAAACGATGGAATCAACGTCATGGATTAGCCACATCGAGGTTTCCTGACCTTAATCCAATAGAGCACGTTTGGGATGCACTTGGGAGAAGGCCTCGTGGCCATAGAAGCCAACCTCAGAATTGCAGGAACTTGGTGCTGCCTTGCAAGAGAAATGGTGCAGAATCCCCAACCACATCAGGCAGTCGATAAGGAGACGGTGTTTGGCAGTGGTGAATGCGCTGGACGGTCATACACAATAATGAACTGAGACATTTTTCGAAATTTTATTCTTGTGACTTGACATTCTGTATACCCATGGTTTGGAACGTCGGTGTAGCCTAATGGAACTAATTGTGGCACTGTCAGTGTGTCGAGTACATCACACAGATAACAGCAATGAAATAATAACTATTTAACCATGTTACCATCTCTTGTTCTTTTATAGTGCCCTGAAGAAAGAAGGTAAGGTGAAGTTTCCTTTTTGACTCAGTATATATGTTGGGTATAGTAGCAAACGCGAGTATTGGTGTGAAATATTACCCCTACCTTCTTTGAAAAACCAGAGACCATATTATAAGGTCTCTGGAAAAACATAGCAGATTTTCTCAAATCGTCTGTCATGTTTTACGTACCGTATGCCCACTGGTCTGCCTATACAGTGCTTGGTGTGATTTACAGTCAGATAATACTCTACTGTACTGTCAGTCTCTATTGCCATGTGAATTCATGTGAAGTGGTCTCAATCTCGGATCCATGAAAATACCAGACAAATTAGGATAGTTGTGCGTGAAATCGGTAACCAAACACGGAATACCAACTAAAACAAAGTATTAAAACGCCAGAGTTGATGTGAGCCACGATTCGAACCTGTTCACAATGTCGGGTAATATCGATAAAACAGACTGTTGACTGTACGAGTTGCCTCCCTTCCTACACGATCACGAAGCAGAAGTCGGGTGTAATATGGACTGGAGAACCACCCGCACAGACTGAGAGTTTCTCTGTAAGTTGTTGATATCTACTGTTATCTGGTATGTGTTTAGGCTGGATGTGTGTGAAGAAATGTGAGTTGAGGGTAGTTCATGTGAATAAACTCGTATAGTGCGAAGTCGTTTAGTTACATGCTGGACTATGATGGGGGATGGGGGATGGGGGATGGGGTTGTGGTTGGACACAACCGTGGATGTTCGAATAGTCAGAGAACCAGAATGAATTCTCGTCATTGAAGTGACCTTATAGGTCAGTGTTTAAGCTTCAAGATGATTAATAACATGTGAAAATAATTGTATGTCGCTCAGCCTCTCCTACCCCTACCACCCCTGTCCCCCGCCACGTACACACGCACCAAATATTACGGGTCGATCGTCCTTTATTGCATTTCATGCATCGCAGCGCACGGTAATACCAACGACTTCATGAGTCATAGGCTAAAAATAGTTATCTGGAAAATTCCCGTTAAAGCGAAAGCTTTATGGGAACTTGACTATCATCATCAGCGTTCTATTCATTACTGTCTTAGGACGAAAGGTAAGACAGACCAAATATCTCTTACATTATTATTATTATTGTTCCTCTGGGAGGATATGTAAGACCCCAAACTTTTAAAGAAAATTTGAACATACCACCTTTATACTAAAGATCTAACATTTTTTGTTATTTCAATATTCGGCTAGTTTTTCCTATAATCGCCGGTGGCAATAACAGAGGAATTAATTAATGTATTATGTTTTTTTACATTCTTCCCATCTTTCAAAATCTTGTTGTTTCAAACAGACAAGTCTGCATAGGTTTATCCAACATATGAAATCCGCGCTTGTACTTCAGTGTACATATAATGAGTTTAAGGAAATATCCTACACTGAAACTTTCTCGGAGGGACCAAATGATTGATTTTACAACCTGCTTGTCCAGCTGTATAGTTTGCATGTGACCTTGGAGCCAGATCGGTGAAGGAATATT
This sequence comes from Haliotis asinina, assembly GCF_037392515.1. Taxonomy (NCBI): domain Eukaryota; kingdom Metazoa; phylum Mollusca; class Gastropoda; order Lepetellida; family Haliotidae; genus Haliotis; species Haliotis asinina. The sequence continues at coordinate 15,575,397 of NC_090290.1, read as the reverse complement.
AAAACTGACACATAAAAATTATCAAGGGAATGTGAGGCTAAATTCTCCACACTGAAGTGAAATTATAGCATAGTATTTACGTTTAACGTTGATTACGTACACATGAAAATATATTGTTTTGTGACATGTAACTGTTTCCCTTAATTACTTACAGCCAGGTGTGAGTACATATCAGAATGGATGTGAAACTGACAAAAATATGTGAAGCCCCCAATACAGCATCACATACAGCAGTCAGTTGAAAACATTCGACTCGTTACGTAAAACAACCGCATATGCCTGGGTTTGAATCTCTTTGAAGGTGAAATATATTAAAACAATTTTAAAAGCAGTAATTTTGGATATCCTAAAAAATGTCTCCTACTGTCGAGGATGAAACAGAAATGGAGCTGACGTTCTTGTTTGGAGTAGTTTTCATGTTCAAAAGCCACAATGAAACCCTAACAGAAAGCACGAGTCGGCATTCGGCATGCCTCTGAACAATATAGTAGATCGCCAATGACACTATTAGTGTACGAGTTATCTCCCTTTCTACAAAAGATGTACACAGGTTATTTCCTGGTTGTTTGGATGGCAGGACTGCGGTGCGAGCGTCGTCCGTATTTAGTATTGTTCCCTCTCGTTGTCTCCATATTTGGTATAGGACTTTTACTATTGGTATAGCACCAACTACCTTCATAGTGGTTTTCTTATGTTTCAAATAACTGAAGGTTTAACTACGCCACACGCTGTGATGTCATCACTCAACGGAAAGGATATGTAGTAAAACTCAAATCATTTATAGAACATGGACCAACACGTATCTTGGAGATGATTGTTTCCTAAAATCAACAGTTGTAATAAGATTACCCATGATCCAGAAACTAACGAGACTTGAGCAGAGTTGCCATTATCTGACCTGACGTCATAGTATACACCAGACTAACGGGTAGTCCCTGAATACATTTAATTTCTATAGCAACCAATATACCCACTTTTAACTGAAAAGGAGCTCCGGTTAATTGGGAGGTTCTTAAACCTGGGGAAATCTAGATTTGCTTAATCTAGGGTTTTAGCAATGCATGGAGGACTGGGCGGTAGAGAAAATTATGTAATTCAGGTACAGACTGTGAGACAAAGTGTGGAGTGATCCATTTGTGATCGACTATGGAACAAACCGAACGACTTCATGTTGGCTGTTAAACAGCAGAATTACACAAGCTTTTCGAACAAGACCTATAGCTCTGTTTCTGAGCTCTAGGTTTAATGGTTATAACTTGAAACATCCGCAAATTTCATAAACAAGCGACACCTGCTTGATCTTGTACAAAGGCAGTTATGAAAATGACAATACTGTGTTTCTTTGTGTTGATATCTATATAACGTTAAAGACACTTAGATGTTTATTCAACATTTCCCACTTTAATTTCATAAACAAAAGTACCTTTTGACATTAAAACATTTAGAATTAAAATTTTCAGAGTTCGAAATGAAACAGAATCCTTTACTCCGAAAATTCTCTTTCCCATCATTTTCCGCTGACAAGCGTCCAAAATGTAAGCTTGTGGGATGTAATTGCTTTAAAGAAGGTGGAGCACGCATAACACATCATGTCAAGGATGTGTGCAGAACCAACTTTAAGATCAGTGCGTTTTCTCTTAATATAAAGGAGGTATGATCTGAACCATGACAGTGCTTGTTGCTCACGCCATACTAACGGTGTATGCGATCCAGTAGTCTTTGATGATCAACCGTATCAAATGCAGCAGAGAGGTCCAAACACACCATCATAGCCACTGAGTCAGCAGTCGTACAGGATACTGGATTGTATTATGTTTCGCTCACCAATGTACAATTCAATCTCATTGATCAGTTTAAGCAGTTAAAAGTTTTTACTACACATTATGTATAAGCGTTTTTAAAACCTTGTTATCACAATTACCCTGTTAATACAGACCCTGGTTAACTAAACTTAGAACTTCAAACCACGGGTTGCTGAATGGAATTGGCATGTTTTACGATTTTGAAATATCATCATCTATCTATCTGTAATAAATTTCACGTTATATTGCTCTGTCCAGAATTAAATGCATAAATGTCTTTCCCAATATTAATATTTCAGAAAATATTCTTATATTGAAAAATGCTTAAGAATCAGTGGTCTGAGCGTTGTCAAACATGATAGTTCTGTACCTGCCTTTGCAAAACCTACTCATATTTATAAACTGTCCACTTCGTGGTTGAAAATGAAATATAATGGGATAAAAGTTTTTTTCCTTGACATCATCATAGATGTTTTTAATCTTTCCGATTTTAATCTTGTATAAATTAAACGTTTCACCGACTTCGTTATTGTCTGACGTATCTGATTTTGTGAGTCCGAGAAAGATCAACCTCACCGTGACCATGTCCGTAGATTTCTAGCCATAAGGATTGTAGTTTTAGGTTACTTTTAATGGCAATAGCTTTTATGACAATATGTTACCCCGTTATCTATGTTTTAAGAATGGTCTCGTGAAAAATAGAAACTGGACCACAGACAAGCCACATAGACATCAACAGATGGCGCCGTGACTGGACTGGAAACAGGCACATGGTCTGTAATTTACAGGAACCAGCACTAGAACATTGAATACACACTGCCGTCGACACGATCACAAGATGGTGCTCTAATAAAAGGGAGGCAACTGTAGGAGAGGTCATCCAACCCTTCATCAACAAGTAAGTGCTGTGGCCGTAGCATCACTGCAGCGGTAATAGAAAGGGGTAATGATATTTTGTATTAACTAGCTTTCTCGGCAGCATTTACAATTCCTTTGCATAACTTTGAACTCATACTTACTCTGCATAGAGGCACCATCCTGGTCTTGTGTCATTTTACAAACCATCACAGCTACATCATTTCTTGGATGATGCCACTTCGGCTGGCATACAACACTTCTGCTCCCTTTCTATTCCTTACCTGTCTCTTTCGGTTTTAACTAAATTATCTCGAAATTCTGTATGTACAGTCCCTTGATTCGTCGATAATTTGTGTTCGCTTTCCGCTCGATTGCCTTCAACGCCATTCTCTCCCTTGTATTAGAACTTTGGGTCTCGTGCCACGTGCTCGTCATCGTCATGCCACCAAAGAGGAAAGTGGTTGGGAACCATAGCATCTTAAAGGTACGGGCGGAGGCGGCCAAGCGACGGGCGAATGGGATACACACTTCTGGTGCAAACCCTAGGAGCATTGCCCTCCAGATCAGTCAGGCATCCAAACCAGAGGACCTTCCAACAGTTGCAGCCAGCTCCACGACCACCCCTCATCTGGTCCCGTCAGGCAGCGTGCAAGGTATGTCGCCATTTAATCACGTTAATATATGTCCTGATATGCTTATCCTGCATCATGACCAGTCACCGGTTGCCATACAATCACCGCAAACACCTCCACAACACACCCACCCAACCTCTTCCAAATCCCACAATACTGGTTAAGGCTGACAAGCTACTAAATCTGCAACTAAACTTTTGGGCTATCGATACCATAAACTTTCATGTGAGACAGAGTGTGAAGCACAAAATTGACCGAGGAGACTTTATTGACATGAAATCACTGTTGCCTTCAGAAAATCCGGTGGTAAGAGGGGAAAGTCAGCATCAGCCGAAACAATCTAATCGGTCCTCAACACGAGAAGCTTCTGTGGCCAAACCATCAACAGTCACTCAGGCGGTAATAGAAGGGACTCAACAGCAGGGAAGAGAATCCAACCTCTCCTCTACGCAGGAAGATGGTTTAACCGGACCATCAACAGACACTCAGGTAGTAAGAGAAGGTGAACAGCAGGGGAGACAACACAACCCTACATCAACGGAAGAATGTGGCGTGGCCGGAGCAGCAACAGATTCTCCGGCAGCAAGAAAAGTGAGTCAACAACAGGGGAGACAACTCAGTCCTTCCTCAACAACACACATTCCGGTGGTAATTCCGGAGGATAACCAGCAGCAGAGACTTCAGTCTGTTTCTACAACCACACACAACTACCTCGGTAAATCTTTCCCTACTATCACTGATTCTGTATTGTTCCAGCATATTTTTCCTATAATGATGTACTTGGGTAGACCATCTGCCAAAACCCAGTGGACAAAAGGATTGTCCACACAAACGTATTGTTCATCATGGTTTATTCATAGAACTCATTATTCTGTTTATCAGACAGGTTGTTGCGTTTCAGTTTGTGTACTTCCGAACGGTTGAAAACACCTGAAAACAACTGAAAACACCTTACTTCGCGGAGTACTCGAGCATGAAAAAGACATGCATTTTCGCCATGTGCGGGGATCGGACTGAAATTGTAGTTAGTTCGTATCGATACATTGATTAAGCAGCACGCCTTGTGATTGTCAGTTAGTGATTGTGTCTTTAGGCAGTAGATTGTTTGACTGAGGTTGAATGTTATAGAAAGTTAGCAAGGTAAGATAGTGTAATGTAATTAAAGGTAAATTAAACCAAATATTAGAGTTTGATTTAGTGCTGTCTTTTTTATATCACAACGAGTACAGTTCCTGCTGACCACCCAGTACAAAGTAGGATTAAATGTAACGTCACTGAATATCTCTGATGTGGTGAAGGATTATTGTATGGAGTGTGATGTAAGTTTGCTTGCATGGCATTAAAGGGTAGCAAAAGATAACGGTAAGCATTAGCGATTATCTTCAAACATGTAAGGACACAAATGTGTATGTAGCTTCATACTGTTACCAAAGGTTTTATGGTGAAAGCTTGAGTTTATATCCGGTGTTATTGCTCGTTATCAGTCGGCCTAATAGCTCGGATTGATCAAATGTTGAATCATACCTGAATCTTTAAGAACATTATCAGCTTATTCTCATAAATCTTTTTCAATTATTTCCTTCAGCTTCGTATATTTGTCCAGTATCTCAGTGATATTTGTCCCATTGCTTCAATGACGTTTTCTTGCACCAAAATGGTCACGATCTCCCTGAAATCTCTTCTAATCCTTCAAAGCTGATTGTTGTTCCAGGATGTTCCATATTGCACAATCACCTGATCAACTCGTTCAAGTTTCGTTTCTTGTTCCAGGATGTTCAGTAGCCCACTGTCACCAGCTAAGTCACACAAATGTTGTTTCGTGATCCAGGTTCTTCAGTATGCCAGTATGATCTGTCCAACTCATCTCAAACTTTAGACGGGAGTCCCGGACATCGTGGCTGTTTATCACAAGGTAACTGTTAGTGAACGGCCCCATAGCGAAAACTTCTATCTCTGTGATTACGAATGGATCTAACTTTTATTTAACCTGATTTGCTGCATTACTTTTGCAGATAGATGTTTTCACTACTTTAAGACATGTTCAGTGCCATTTTGTTTACTCCCATTCACTGCCCAAGCCTTATGCGAAACTGTACAGTCGATTGTAAGTATCATTGCAAACGTAACGTTCCCCTCTATGTTTCTTAAAAGCTCAATCCTTCTGGTGTTTAAATGTTTGAGAAGACGTGTTCTCTCTCTTGTTTTCAGCTTCTCTAAGCATCAGGATCAGGCAGCTAAATGAAGTGTTTGAGGAAGTTGGCACACTCCATAAAACAGAAGAACGATTGAAAAGACACAGCCATGTGACAGTTTGTGGAGCTCCTGGCGATGGGAAAACAAGCATTGCTCTCAAGATATGTGAGAAATATCTACCAAAGAAATACGAAGTTCTGTTTGTTGATAACATTGAAGAGTTTCAGGTAGACACAATTATTCAGCGACAGTGTCACATGCTAATTGTATTTGATGATATATTTGGTTCTGTTTCATTTCCGTCCAATCTGCAGAAAATCAGGAAAGTGTTGACCGTCCTGGCTAATTCTTTAGTAAACATTTCAGTCCAAAAGGAAGAACAGGACAAGAAGAAGAGAGCGCAGAAAAATATGAATGCAGGCGAGAAGACAAAGGAGACTTTGCCTGATGCAGATCCGAAAATCCTCTACAAGCTCCGCTTCATTTTCACCTCTAGAACATACAACTGGAATGAAGGATGTAACAGACTTCACCAGTTCAAAATCAACCTTTTCAAACTTGAGAGTGTCACTGATATGACCACAACTACACTGACCACTAAGGAAAGGGAATCTATAATAAATTCCTTCTTGAAAAGAAATCAAATGTGTGATGTCTCCAGTCAGGACAAGAACACAATCACACAGTTACATGACAACATGTTTGGGTTTCCACTCATTTGTCAACTTTACTGTACCAACCCAGCCCTCCAGATGCACAATATTACTAGCTTCTTTCAGATGCCCGTGACCTATCTGAGAGATGACCTTGACACCATAATCCGTGAAGGTAGCAGCAGAGCGGCAGCTCTCGTTCTCCTCGTCCTGTGTGGAGGGAAGTTGGATCTTGTCTCCTTCAAGTCGGGGACACAATGTGCAGCATTGTTTCAGGTTGTAAAGGAGGAGATAGCATCCTGCACTCGTACAGACATCGGGAAGGAGATCAGGAATTTTACCGGCACCTACTGTACAGTGGAGAATCATGTAGCCTCCTTCTCTCATCCATCCATTCACGACGCCACAGCATGTGCTTTGGGCCATCTCAATGAAGTGTTGTTACTGGAACATTGTTCTCTGCAGTTCCTGTATGAAAGAGTCAGACTTAACAAGGATGATGGCTTTCAGTCAAGCCACACCGATGATGTCACAAACATGATCTACATCACTTCAAACCTACATCCATCAGTTATTACCAGACTGGTGCAAGGTGTCCGAGAAGGGTGTTTTAGATGGACAGTCGGTCACCCTGTTTTCATTAACGACCAAATAGCCGCCTCCTTCTTGGCACAAATTAAGTCAGACCTGCCAGATGCTGTTCACAGAAAAGATACGACCTCCTGTGAATGCTTTCTGTATTGGGTCTCTATTTCAACTAACCATTCCTTGTTTGAACATGTATTGTCCTTGGTGTGTAGAGAGGAAGGACTTTCAAGTTCTGTTGTCACTGACTTCTACGATAGCATCATAGGCTGTATACAGACTGGCAATCTCCAGCATCTTCAGCGTCTTGCTGCTGTACTCAAACAGCGTGACAGATTTGATGTAGACCACAGAACCAAGGGCTATAAAACACTGCTGATGATTGCTGCTGAGGCGGGACAGTTGGATGTGTTCAACTTCGTACTGAAAGAAGGAGCTGATGTTTCAGCCACAGACAATCGACACTGCAACTGTCTCCATCATTCATGTAATTCAGGAAGCAAAGATATAGTGAAAGTTCTTGTTAAACAGTTTCCACATCTGATCGATGTTGGTGATGAAGATGGAAATACCCCCGCCATATTATGTGCTGTATCAGGGCAAATGGAAATCCTCAAACTTCTTGTTTCACATAAAGCCGATTTAACAATCATGACTAGGCGTAGCAAGATGAATGCGTTTCACATAGGTAGTACTAAGGGCCATGCATCAGTTGTTGAATATTTGCTGACACGGAAAGACATAACCGTAGACATGCGAGCGGGAAGGTTTGGGCAAACAGCACTTATGATGGCAGCTGAAAGAGGACACTATGATGTATATCATCTTCTTGTGTCGGAGGGAGCTGATCTGTCACTGAGAGGTAACTACGGGAATGACTGCTTTATGCTGGCAAGTAAGGGAGGTAACGTTTCTATAGTGAAACACCTCCTTTCCTGGAAAAAAATTGATATCAACAGGGAAGGCGGGTTTTACGAACGATCAGCTGTTATGATAGCAGCTGCAAGTGGACACTATGATGTATATCATCTTCTTGTGTCGGAGGGGGCTGATCTGTCACTGAGGGATAACTACAGGAATGACTGCTTGATGTTGGCATGTGAGGGAGGTAACGTGTCTCTAGTGAAACACCTCCTGTCCTTGAAAACATTTGATATCAACAGGAAAGGCGGGTCTAAGAATCGATCAGCTGTTATGATGGCAGCTCTCAATGGACACTATGATGTATATCATCTTCTTGTGTCGGAGGGAGCTGATCTGTCTCTGACTGATGACGACAACAGTGACTGCTTGATGTTGGCATGTGAGGGAGGTAACGTGTCTATAGTGAAACACCTCCTGTCCTTGAAAACATTTGATATCAACAGGAAAGGCGGGTCTAAGAATCGATCAGCTGTTATGATGGCAGCTCTCAATGGACACTATGATGTGTATAAGCTTCTTGTGTCGGAGGGAGCTGATCTGTCATTGACTGATAGAAACAACAGTGACTGCTTGATGTTGGCATGTGAGGGAGGTAACTCGTCTATAGTTAAACGTCTTGTTTCCTTGAAGACCTTTGATATCAACAGGAAACGCGGGTCTGAGAATCGATCAGCTGTTATGATCGCTGCTGCAAGAGGAGACTATGATGTATATAACCTTCTTTTGTCCGAGGGAGCTGATCTGTCACTGATTGACATACATGAATATGACTGTCTGATGTTGGCATGTAAGGGAGGTAACATGTCTATTGTGAAACACCTCCTTTCCTTGAAAACATTTGATATCAACAGGAGAAGCGGGACTATGACTTTACTACGGACACCAGTTATGATTGCAATTGAAAGAGGACACTTTGATATATATAATCTTCTTGTTTCAGAGGGAGCTGATGTGTCATTGAGCGATTTTTGCGACATGGACTGTTTGGAATTGGCATGTGAGTCAGGTCACATATCTATAATGGAACACCTGTCGAAACAGTTAAAACGAAAGTGATTGGATTATTATCGCAAAAACTTGATCACGATGATCCATGTTTCCATGGACTGAAGACATTATGACTCATTGATGGTTCATCACAGTTAGAACGTTGTGAACATCGTGTCTGAACAAGTGCATTTCTCATGTATATAACTGGTATTGCACAAGCATGTATGTAGCACGAGTCCAGAAAAGAATACTTATCGGTGCGACTCCCAGTGGGGATAGATCACAATTATGTATTTTGTTTGACTATAGAGTTATATAGCTACAATCTTACATGTATGCTACATATCAGATCAATTATTATTACTTTTTACAATGTGTTATGTTTAAGTATTTGTTTTACATGAAAATGTCACTCTTGAATGTGTCCATTAGAGATGTTCAATTTCCGGAGTTAAAATAATTTTCAAACTGAACCAGGTTGTATGAAACACTAATTTGTATGGCACTGTTAAATACGAAACCTTTATGAATTAAATTTAATACAAACCACTCCGCACGGGGGCGGCTGAAGTAGGTACTCATCTATAGTAAGACAAACTGGATTTGGTTGCTGGTGTTCAATTACCCGTACTTCATACGCATAAAAAAATAACATTGTTGTCTATGGTCAGGTGTATATTGTATTATTTGAACTTCTTCGTTTATTGCAAAGTGAAGCGTATTCAGGCGAAGATGTGTCTGTCCTTTATGACAGATATTCATCAACATAACTTTTGTCGTCACTATGTAGCTAAGAGTCTGACTGGGTGACATTTGACTCACTCACTCACTCACCCTGCATTCCTTGGTTATAACAAACACTTAGGGATCACTGAGTTATCCCGTGATATCTGGAGTTATACCATTATACCCGTCATATGTTTCGTAATAACCTTAATAACTCATATTGGCAATAACCGTAATAAACATATCGGCATGCATACTGAATTTGACACCAAGCCTGTAAAATATTTTATTTCCTTCTTACAATGTCTCAAAGACCCTAACCCGTGTATCTCGACATCATCACATTAGTGCTTGAACAAAAACCTAGGTATCAGTGACGTGTCAAATAATACTACACACTAGGCAAGAATTCGCATCTTCTCAGGACAATACTTTTACAATACTTCAACACTCTTTGAGGATACAACCACTAACAATTCAAGTTACTAATCTAATCTAACAATCATTAAAATATACTCATGCCAGTAATGGTTGTCACCCCAGTCCTATTGATAACACTGAAGGGGATGACAAACATAACTGGCCTGGGTATACATCTATCTACAGTACATATTACGTAATTGATATGCATAATTCATCAATGAAATAAAGTTTATTTACAAAAAAACCCAAAACAATTAAATGAGAACGAACAGTGTTAAAAAGATCCTCAACTCTTCTTATCGTATTATCTTATCGTAACAGGTATGCATGCTATGTTTGACCCGGCTCTCCCATCTCAAGGGATACGAAATGGAGGATCTTTACCTTTCAACAAGTACTGTGAGTATATCTAGTATGGCCAATACGACATCGTTTCATGATGACCTCTTCGGGACTGACAACCTAAGTAGGTGTAACCAGTGTAGGGCTCTATTTCATGCAGTTTATTTATACCTACTTGGGTGTCCCACATCATCTGCATCAGATCACGGATGTAAGTTCTAATGCTAGTTTTATGGTCAGAACAAGGAATAAGAAGTGGTGTCACAGATTATGTTGCCTTTGCAGTAAGATCGGCCGTTGTATTCCCAGAAATTCCTGCGTGGCTGGGTAACCAGACAAATGTCGTATTGACCAGGGTCATTATACGATTCAATAATTTTTGTTGAAAGTGGATGTTTACATGATAAGTTTTTTTAATCGCCTGTAGGCAAGAAAGAGAGTCTGAATAGATTATATACTGTTTAGGGTGTCTTTCACAGGAACCCGATATCGCACAGTAAGTTAAACACATACGACGTGCGTGTCGATCTGTGGTCTATGTTCAACCTGCAGTGCGATATCGGGCTCCTGGGGTGTCTTTGAATATATTTAAGGGCCGTTGACATGACGCTTGCTTCAGCTGTGAAAACAGAGCTGTATCTGGTAATCTATATGATATTGTTCCGGATCCAAAGACAGTAGCACAAACCATTGTCCCACCGTCTTTGGGCCGAGCTGTAAATACGGATTTGTAATTGCTATGTTTATTTTTTAATTGGAGATCTTCTTGTTTATGTCGTAATTCACTACTTTCTGATTTTTTAAAATGTAGTTAATGTAAGGCCGACTTGTGGCCTAACCAGTTGCCTAGTAGGAGAAGAAAGATAACGGGAAGGTGATCAGAATGATATCAGACGAGTTTAAAAACCCGATACTTGATTGATCAACAGCGTCACACATAAGCTCACTGATATCCATTCAAAGTCATCCTTATGACACAATGAATTAATGTATGTGAATACACGTGAGTGCTCACCGTCATCACTGGTGACATATTTACTGTAATTATCACATGTATATACATGTTTGACCTGTGACATGAAGATCACCCCACTGTCATTGGGAGTTTTAACCTAACAATCTTTGTTGAGTCACGTGATACATGTGATCTCACCTTCATCAAGTGACCCGAGCAGTGACCGCATCCGGAAGTGTTATAATAATATAATATGCCAGTTGACATCAGGGACTGCAGGCTTTAAAATCTACAGTTGCCTGAATGGATTCTGCATGCCCAGATTGCTAAAGTCAAACCTTTAAAAACAAACCAGTCTACACTGTACACAGTTTTACACTGTTCACTTGTCTGGCAATTTATTTTTTTCAACAGGAATTTGCCGATGATCATCCAGGGATTGTTTGAATTACAGAAAATGCAGTTGATCACTGATGACTTGCACAAAATGTTCGTATAATAGAGTTGATTAAGACCACTGATGACTTGCACAAAATGTTCGTATAATAGAGTTGATTAAGACCACTGATGACTTACACAAAATATTCGTATAATAGAGTTGATTAAGACCACTGATGACTTACACAAAATGTTCGTATAATAGAGTTGATTAAGACCACTGATGACTTGCACAAAATGTTCGTATAATAGAGTTGATTAAGACCACTGATGACTTACACAAAATGTTCGTAAAATAGAGTTGATTAAGACCACTGATGACTTACACAAAATGTTCGTAAAATAGAGTTACACAAAATGTTCGTAAAATAGAGTTGATTAAGACCACTGATGACTTACACAAAATGTTCGTATAATAGAGTTGATTAAGACCACTGATGACTTACACAAAATGTTCGTAAAATAGAGTTGATTAACCAAATAACTGACTTGGCACGTTATGATTGCAGTAAACAAACTGTCACACGTAAAGTAACAACACTCGTGCTATAATGCTCTGTTGCACCTAAAAGTGTCAGATCTAGATCACTGATGTTTGGCGCTCTTCACACAGGTTGTGTCTTGTACGATTTTCCACAACATCTAGGCAAGGGTCCTAAATCTGCCTCTTATTTAGGGTTATCATATCAGTTTTACATTTGAAACTACCCATGACGATCGGGTTAGGCCGAGTATTTCGAGGAAACTAAGAGGGCCTTCCACCCAAGGTCATGTACAGGTCCGCCCGTGGTTTAATGGTTTTGTGGACAGAGCTACGTAATACCAACGGACTTTGAAAGGTTTTATGGTATCACTGCCTGGCTCTCGCCACAAATGCGATAAATCAGGAAAAGGTCGACTGGGACTCGCGAGGATCGGATTCTGTGTCAGAGTCCGGATCAGTGTTAAACTGACGTATGGTTTTAACAATGGGGCGCACAATGGGGTGCACAATGGGGTGCACAATGGGACAGTCTGGACCAGTACCATCAGCATTATATGTGCATGCACGTCGCCATAAAAGGACACATGAACACCACATTGATCCCCTCTCTCCAGAAGGGCAGAATATGATGCAACATTATTTCAATATCGATAATTTTAAGGTGCGTCCGTGAAGCATCAAAGGCGATCACAGTACTTATCAGACGATAATGTGCACTTTTTCCAAAATGCCACAATGTGTTGGCGTTACTGTGCCATTCTAGTCTGCTCCCTCGTAATCGAACACTTTTACATTACGTCACAAGGTACATAACCGACGTCACAATTCATGTCAATTCATGTCAATTGTCGTCGTCTCATAATGCAGTAACTTACAGTAAATTAATCCGCTGCAGTGTTAGAAATAGATTCAAAATGTGGCTAACCAGTTTTATTTCTGATTCCCAAAGTATCAAAATGCACCAGTGCACCACCTGACATATCCAAGAAAAGACAAATGTGCACGGAGGCACGGGCGGACTCCAATGTAATACCCCACACAAAAGGCATTGCTGGGGGTAATTATCTTTACATTAAATTATCTTAAAGGCCACATGCAACGCGAAACACAACTTTGCAGATTCTGATACGTTTCGGTTTGGGCTTACAGTAACACATTATCAACAATGCCGTTCGAACTTATAAAGTTGGAAAATAACACGATTAAAAAGAGTTCAAACTCTTCACTAATTTCGACCCGTGAAGGTCCCGGGGTAGAATAGGCCTTCACCAACCCATGCTTGCCATAAAAGGTGACTATGCTTGTCGTAAGAGGCGACTAACGGGATCGGGTGGTCAGACTAGCTGACTTGGTTGACACATGTCATCGGTTCCCAATTGCGCAGATCAATGCTCATGTTGTTGATCACTGGATTGTCTGGTCCAGACTCGATTATTTACAGACCGTCGCCATATAGCTGGAATATTGCTAAGTGCGACGTAAAACTAAACTCACTCACTCACTTCACTAATTTCACAACAGTGGTTTCAACAGCTGTGCTGCGCTGCGCCCGTGGGGCACGCGCAGTGATCAGGTTCGCTCGGATTGAACCGGAAAGGCGGCACAGCAAGGGGTGCATGCAAGGATAATCGCCGCGGTCGAAGCTGGAGAAGAAATGTTTCTTGTGATTACAAGCATCTTGCGTCTGCACTTATAAAAATTACACGGGTCCCAAACATCGTTGCAGATTTGCAAACTAAGTTTTCAAGAAAGTGTAGCATTAGAAATACTAACCTCACAGTGAAAAAATAGTCAGCTTGAAAGCTGAAATGTTTAAGACATGTCTGTGGAAAGCTCTCTGTCATAGACAAAAAGCAATGTCTGTTCTCTTGACACGCATGTGTCTGCTTGCATGTCTGCTAATGACAATATACAATACACAACTTCAATCATTGACCACATGCAATTTGAACATAACACTATCAGGCTATGTACCTTAAACAAACACATTAATTTATGGTTTATGCACCTGAGTCTCTCATATTATGTAATTACACAGAAAGACAGGAGTGATACTTGTACCAATTGCATGTTATGATATTTGTGGGTTGCAAACAAACTACATCCATTTTTTCTCGGATGACTTGATCGGATTCGTGCAGTTCAACATCTAACTATTTGTTGATTAGATCGAACGCAAAAGCAGAAAACATGCGTTTACAAAACCCACTATATACATTCTCTGTGGATAACAGCTTCTTCTGTTGTATATTATACGACGTTTCGGTATGAATTCTTATACCCTTGTCAGTCTGGATTTAGCTTTCAACCAAAGGTGAATCACAGGGTTCATGCTCTGGCACTTCAGAACTGACCAGTGACGATGCCGTTTACGATTTAGATAAGTATTTGTACTAACATGAATTTGTCTATTTGTTTATGTTTTTGAGGACGATGATGTCGCTAAACTTGGTAAGTCCGAATTCAGGAAACATGATCAATTCCTCAGCTTTCAGCAAAGCGGGCAGGCAGTTATTCCGAACACTGAGTTTCTTGCTTCGAGATTCTTGGTTTGCAATTGCTTTAAGCAGCTGACATCACTGGCGGAAACATTACGTATATGATAATGATAGTGATAATAACCATGGCTTATTACGCTTTATCATACTATACATGGTAGTAGAGCGAACTGTTTTTCTTGTATAACAACCTCGTGCCAGTTCGGACTCTTCCGGGTTCCGTAGCGTGACATGGTGTATTGGTAATCTTTGAGACGTCTGTAAAGGCTTTCAAGCGCCACCAGAAATGACCTACTTGACACAAGCTTTGTCACGTGATCCCGTGGAAGTCTTGTCTGCTTGTTTACATTGACTATATGTCCACGTTTAGTCAATGAGGCGAAGTACCCGTAAAGGTCCCGGGGTAGAATAGGCCTTCACCAACCCATGCTTGCCACAAAAGGCGACATATGTCATCGGTTCCCAATTGCGCAGATCGATGCTCATGTTGCTGATCACTGGTTTGTCTGGTCCAGACTCGATTATTTACAGACCTGCGCCATATAGCTGTAATATTGCTGAGTGCGGCGTAAAACTAAACTCACCCACTCAATGAGGCGAAGAAAGGAAGAATATACGAGTGGTGTGAAGGAAAGTATTGGAAAATGAAATCAGAAAAAAATCGAAGAATTTGCGAGTGGCGTGAAGGAAAGTGTTGAAATCAGGACGGATCAAGTGTTCGGAAAACTGGCGAATTGTTAGATATACCCAGGTCTGCTGTTCAATCTGTTTTGAAGTAGTTTCAAACGATGGGCTCACTCGAATTTCGTAGATGTTGAAAGAGAAAATCACTGGATGGCAGGGATTTTGCTGCTATTTTGCAGATCACGACAATTGGGACCCGATGACATCCATCAACCTAATGATACAATTGTATCATTTTAAAACTAGCATGTTTCGTTGAATACCACTTTTACTGGTCAGTTAGACAACCCTGTAAGACAATCGAGACATGTTATACTGGCTGTGGGATATATCTGTCATAATTCTGGTTCTGATTTCCGTTTAGCTACACCATCGGTAATCTGGAACGCGAAAGATGCACATGGCAAGTTTGCATCACTTGGCATCATGACATTTCTAACGACTGTTCACTTAATCCACCCAGTTCTAAACAAAACGAGAGCGGAAAGCAAACATGATCAGTCTCGTGAACTTACGATATACTTTGTTTATTAGTGATGTTCTAAAAGTATAAAAGTCCACGATGCACGTCCTTCATGAAAACAAAAATGAGAATCCACTACCAATGAACGCATGATTTAGTTCAACAAGACACCATCACCACTTCATTCAATTTTTGAATGTTTGCGGATTTCAGTTAGCTTGACAAGTCCAAGTTCGGGAGGCCTTGCTACTGGTCTTGCTACTGAAAACGCATTAACGCTGAAGGTTTTAATGGAACGAAAAGACGTCGTTGCAAAGCGGTTACGATACTTGCGTACAATAAAAAAAGAACAACCCCCCTCCCCCACAAGAAACAAAGCAAGGAATTTGTACAATCGTCCTTCTTGATAAAAATGGTTACATGTACACCACATTGTCCCAGAATGTTGGCAACTTGATAGTGAGGTTGTAATAAATGGGGTTCAGCGCGTTCACTGCGCTGGCTTATCTAACACTTGTCAAGAAGTCCGTAACCAACACGGAATACAAACTGAAACAAAGTATTAAAACAAATCTGCTGATGTGAACCACGATTTGAACCTGTCCACAGTGTACTTTGTTGTCGGCATGTCCCCCTTGACGCCAACTTACTTCTTGGTTGTTGGGCTATGGACTGCCTGCACACTGTGAGAGTTTCTCTGTAAGCTGTTCATATTTACTGTTTTATACTAGCTTGGTATATGACTGTTTCTGTCGACCACAATCTTAATGTTATTATTTAGTTTCCTGTGTTTCGAACATGTAGTGGTTTATCTGTTTCTGTGATCTAACAATTATGTTCGCTAAGCTACTCCACACCCTCTGATATTACCACTCCACTGAACTGAAGTGTACAGCAGAACTCTGAAAGTTTATAACGCATATACCAACACCATCTTGGAGATGATTGTTTCTGAAGTCAATAGTTGCCATCACGTGACCTGGCGTCTTAGTGTGGAGTTGACCCCTGCATTCCATTCATTTGACTTATGCTTTGTCTGTGAATACTTGTAATTTTAATAAGTAATTTTTTTATTAATAATTTTTTGAAGGGAAATCGAGCCCCAATGAAATGGGGAATCCATGACCTGAGGAGATCTTCATTTAGAGCTTTGCAGGGAGGGCAAGGCGGTAAGGAAAGTAATGTGGTTTCAGGGCTGTGTAATCATTTTCATTTAATAGGTAAAAACAATATTATTTTGTATCAAAATAATAAGTCCAAAGACAGAGCACATGTGTTCATATAACGTCAATATTAGCATCCATTTTAGCTAACAAACCATTTGGATTTACTACGTTTAGTTTTCATAAACCAGGGTTGTGAGTTTATTGTCTTTGTGTGTTTTTCGTAAACAGAACACTTAGAAGTAGGAGTTTCAGAGTTCGAAATAAGGAAGTGTTGTTTTATGTGTTATTATATGTTTTAGACCAAAGGAACACATGTACATTATGAAAAGTATTTGAACAACGGCAGTTCAGGTCCTACAGAAAACGACCAACTACCAAATGAATCATAGGCTATAAATAGCTGTTAAATCGAAAGCCATCAGGCTCTACGGTACTAGGATATCATCATCCGTGTACTGTCTTTGGAAAGAAGGCGAGGCAAATGTCCATGACCGTATTCAGTACTAAACATTTACTCACTACCCAAATACTGACAACTCTATATCCGTCTATATCCGTTTGAAGAATCAAAGCAACTATAGGTAAACATTAATATCTTCATTGTTGTATTCTGATTATCTTAAAACATCTAGTTGTTTATAATAGCAGGTCTGCCTCTTTTTTTCCAAATCATCGAATCGACGCTTGGAGTTTTAGGTTACATAAAATGAATTTGAAGAACTATTTTACGTTGAACATTTCATGGGGCGTCCCTATATATGATTTATTGAGCACCAAACTGTTTGTCCAGCTGAATGAAGTTGTAACCTGGCAGCCACATCGCCGAAGGAATATTAAAATGGACACATATTTGAATGATCAGCGAAACGTCAGAATAAACTGTATTCACTGAAGTGAAATTATAGCTTAGTAATTACGTTTAAAGTTGAATACTTATATGAGACTTGTAGAGTATTTCACTTACTTGATGGTAGTTCTTAGTACATATCACAATGGGTATGAAAAATATGTGAATCAACAAATACATTTTCAGGGAACCATTGTTTTGTGGGTTTGAATCTCTTGCCGTAGTTAAAAATATAAAAGCAATAAATTTCAAGTTCTGCAGAAATGTTTTTAATCCAGTAATGGGTTTGACGGATCATTAAATTTGTCATATATACGTGATAACAAGAGTAGCACACTGTTTATTTCCTGGTTCTATGGACGGAGAACTGCCCTCACACAGTGGGCGTTTCACTGTAAGTCGTTCATATTAATGTTGCTACATTCTCTCTCACTGCCTTCATATTTGGTATTGGACTGTTTTAAGTTGGCTACTATTATGTTCTTGTTTAGTTTGCTGTGTTTCGAACATGTGAACCGGTCATCGTTCATATGAAATCTTGACCCAACTTGACTGTTTCTACCAATGTTCAGGTACGTAAGTCCACAAACATTAAAAGTAAATTCAAACTGTCCATATTTTAATTCGTAGAATATGTGTCTTTTTAATATAGGGCTAGATTTCCTAAATTGCTAACAACGGAAGGGATGATGTAAATCCAGCTAGGGTCCATGCAGGAAGCAAATGTACAGTAAGTCCCCATGGTCCCTAGTATGGTGATCTACCCTCAGACGTTGGTGATATATAGCCCGTATTTTACGTTGTATTGTCCAAATAGTGATATTAGTTTTAACTTTCTACACTAGTTTTAAATTATAACTGTGATATTCTAGTTATTTTACTGTCCTTTGACGACAGGTTTTTATAGTATATGCACCTTTCATTTCAATATCAAACATGTTCTCGTCACGATATGGCTGGAATATTGCCGATGTGACGTTAACTATTAACTCACTCACTCACTCACTCTACCAATGTTCAAACTAGCCTATCATTGCCTACAAAAGTTTCTTTTCGAGTATACTTGACAAGTTTTGTGAGACTTTACATTGAATCTGTTTCCACTAGTTATCCTCTGGAGCTGACGTTTTGAATAACGAAGTTACTTGCTGACCTGTGTCCGCACGGGCCTGGCCCTCCCGGTGAATATTATCCTTGTACATAATATCGAATTCATGTTCACATAGGGATAGAAAACGTCGTTGGAATGATACCAGACGCTGTTTTATGTTTATTCAGATCTGTTTTATTCATTTCTTGATATCATCAACATATTTACACAATTGAAATAAGAAACAGAAATGAGAAATTGAGAAAATTAATATGAGCATCGAATTACATTCATTGATTTGCTTACCTTTCTGATAGCTCTGTATTGTAAACGTTGTATACTCTTGTATACCACGGATAGGCCTTAGACAATGATTAAAGGTATCCAGCATTATTACACAGAGTGAGTGAGTGAGTTTAGTGATCATCAGCATTAGCATCGATCTGCGCAACTGGGGACCGATGACATGTGTCAGCCAAGTCAGCGAGTCTGACCACCTCCATGTATTATGACAAGCAAGGGTTGCTCAAATCCTGTTCCACCCCTGACCTTCACGGGGCTTATTACACAGCGATTGTGTAAGCTTGTGTAAGCTTGTCTCAAAAGATATTAACACAATCTTGAGTAGAAAATGAAGCATAGATATTAAAAATCAGTTTCTCTCTCTTTCAAGTCCTTTTCTCCCTTGTATTGGTAGTGTAGGTCTCGCGCCACGTGCGCGCCATCACCATGCCACCAAAATGGAAAGAAGCTGCGAGCAATGACATCTTAAACGGACGGGCGAAGGCGACAAAGCTACAGACGAAGGGGGCACACGCTCCTGGTGCAGATCCGAGGAGCCCTGGCCACCAGGTCAGCCAGGCCTTCCAACCAGAGGACCTTTCGCTACAGCCAGGACCGCGACAACCTCTCAGCTGGAGTCAACAGCAGGGAAGACAATCCAACCCTTCCACAAGAAGTTTCTCTGCCCATACCATCAACAGTCACTCGGTCGGTAAGAGAAGTGAGTCAACAGCGGGGGAGACAATCCAACTCTTGCTCAACACAAGAAGCTTCTGTGGCCATACCATCAGCAGGCAACTGGGACTTCAGAGCATGTCTACAGCCACGCACAACTACTTTGTCGGTAAATCTTCCCCTACTATCACTGTTTCCTTTTTGTTGGAGCATATTTTCCCCATCATAGTGGCTGCCTCTGTATTTGGGTAGACCGTCCACAAAAACGGCCAGTGTGTGTGTCTACCAATTGGACGTGTGACCACCAGTTGGACGTCAAAGTTTTGATCTGGGATTGCTTGACAGTTTACCGCGAAGGAACACTCATGGCTGTTGTTATTAACATTAAAATTGCAAAATATATTGACCTTGTCAATTCCAAAATGTGAAGTGTTGTCGCCAGGCATTTGCCTGGAAATGACTTTCTTCTGCAAGATGACAATTCGTCCGCTCACCGGGCTCGTATTACCAAAAGCCTTCATTCAAGAAAATGAGATCAAGCTCCTAAATTGGCCGGCACAATCACCTGAAAATAACAACTTAGAATAATTAGCTAGAGCTTTAGAGATCGCTGGAAAATTACAACTGGGATACTTTTCTAAGACTTTGCCATACTAGGAACACACTATCTGGAAAGCACGTTCAAAGTCTGCATGAGAGGGTTCTAGGGACAAACCCGACGCGAGTCTGCAGTTGCCTTAAAACAATTAGGTCTGAGATAATAATTAATATTAACCTAAGAGCAACGTGGGTCAAGTTTCCAAGGTAGACCTAGCCTTTGGGTGAAAATATCATCATATATCCCAAGTAAGTGCACGATGCTTCAGAGATAAAACTGTGATAATGATTATTATACCATGAAAAGTGTAAAGTGAACAAAGTTTACAACTGACAAATGTGTACATATTCAGTACAATGGTTTAAGTTCAGTTAACGTGTTCTGTATTGACACAATTTCAAGTTTCAAGTTAGAGTTCATACAAACCTTAATTCAATTCATTCAACAAAACTTCTACCCAGATGAATGCTTCTTCTACAATGAAGGTATCATTCATATAGATCGGATGGTGTCCGCTGGTGTCAAGTCTGCCAGCGAGCCCACAAACATGAGGTTCTGAAGTGAGTGAGTGCGTTTAGTTTTACGCCGCAGTCTGTCCCGTGATGAAGAACGTGACAGAGGGTCAACTTGCTTTGCCGTTTGTTACCGGATAGCACGTGTCTGACATGCATGGCGACACACACACACGTACGCATGCATGCAGGCAGGCTGGCGCATACCCAAAGACACACACACACTTACGTTCCATTATGCCTACCCAATCCACCACACCCCCCACCCCCCCATAAAAAAGTACAAATGCAAAAGAAAAAAATAAACCTTGTCCATTTTCTTTCATTAGACACTTTGAGAGCTTTTTGTAAGTCATATATTTGCACCTACTTCGTGTCTCATTACAAATGAAATATGGTTTAATAGCCTATTCAGGAAGTAAATATATGCTATTATGAAACGTTTTCAGCAATATACATGTCGACTTACAAGATGAAAGTTTTCGTTATTGTTTGATGTAGTTGTTGTTTTACGCCACATACAGTAACATATTGGCTTTCTCTACATGGAGGAGACAATCCAGTGATCAAGGAGATAAGCATCAATGTATGTAAATGGGATACGATGACGTGTGTCAACCAAGTCAGCGAGTCTGACCACTCGACCACGTTAGTCGTCTCTGACGGCAAGAATAGTTTTCAGAAGTCCAATTCGAATCCAGCGTGACGAGTGAACGTACTCTGTACCAGGTTACTGACGACGTTGAGTAAGACATTCAAGGTCGAATCGAGTTTGGACAGCCGGCCCAGTGATTGACATTAAGATCATCGGTCAACGCAACTGGAACACGAATATATACATCAACCACGTCAGCGAGCCTGACCACCCGATACCATTAGTGATGTCTTTTTAGAACATGCTGGTTGCTGAAGACCAATTTCGTTGGTCAGTTAGACGAGTCTGTAAGACGATCCACACATGCCAAACTGGCTATGGGATTTATCTGTCAAATTTCGGGTTATAACTTCCCTGACAGCATCTGTAATCTGGAACTCGAAAGATGCACGTGATAAGATTCCATCACTTGAGATTACGACATTTCTAATAACTGTTCACTTACTCAACCAGGCCCAGTTCTGAACAACACCAAGGTCGAAAAGAAACTCGATGAATATCGTGAATATACGACAACATATTTTATTCATGATAACTGTTTGAACTCACGATACGTGAGCTACTAGAATATCAAAAATGCGAATCCACTACACATGAACGTATTTGTATGTCTTGAACACAGGCATCACCATGGCAATAGATACAAGCAAGAGTTCATTCATGAACCCGTCAATAATGAACACAGTGATTAGATGCATCCGTCTCTATATCACTCAGGATGACAGTGTATGCGTGCGCACGCGAGTGGGTGTTGCAAGATAGCTACTCAAACATTTCTTTTTCTTATTCCATCTGAACAAATGGAAAATTATATTGTTTCAAACACTCAATGACACCCGGATATTGGCCAGCGCATGATGTTTATAGACATTGTAAACAGAAAAGTAAACCAAAGGGTTTTACTGTCTGCACTCGTTTACATCGAGTACGGGTACAGCAGTGAAGTGTCATCAGCTGGCCGTTTCAGCTGGTTTCCATGGTAGCATCTGGAGTTTGCTCATTTGTGACGTCATTCTAACTTAGTCATAATATAATTTGAATGACGTCACCACTGTTGATGACACAGCAAAACAATTGTTTACGACGTTTCTACGTGTCAATACGCAGTGAATAGTCTTTCAGTTTCCGGGAATCTAATACCATTTGATCATGTTTTTCAACCAATCAGATTACAGAACACAGTGACTTTTGGTTTACAATAGTATTTAATGTGCTTATCTTCAGTGAAGCTGCTTCATTGTAATTATTTGCTAATTGGTTTACTTTGAGATGTTTTGTTGGAATCAGTCCAGACAGGGGCAGCAAGAGTGACAGAAAACGGAAATCGAGTTGTGCTGGAAGTGTAAATGCTAATGCTCCACGACTTATCAACCAAATGACAAATTTTGAATGGACAACCTGTTCATGTGAACTTTGGCAGTTTTCTTCCTTGACTGGAAGGACATGACGATGCCCGTGCAATCTTTTTGTAGGAGGTTTTCTAGTCAGTCGTACAGACCCTGAAGTATAGTTATCCAAGAAAGCCCACGCAAGTCTAGAAAATGTTGCACTGCTTTCTGAAAATGAAGACAGTATCAGGGCTCCATTTCATTATATTATTTTTTTCACTATGAACGTGTTTTTAGTAAAATATGTTCATTTCAGAGACTAGCTGTTAGTCTAGAGGTTTTCCAAAGTTATTGTAAACCTGTTATTTTAAGTTTGTTTTAGTGGCACCTCAGGTCAAAGTGAGTTATTGATATAGTGTATACTCTGTCCATCCATGAACCTCTTGTCTTGTCAGAGGCAAACTATGGCGCCTGTGCATTTGTATCAGCATTTATATCAACAGATGTATCAGCATTTGTATCAACATTTGTATCAGCATTTGTATCAACATTTGTATCAACATTTGTATCAGCATTTGTATCAGCATTTGTATAAGCATTTGTATCAGCATTTGTATCAACATTTGTATCAGCATTTGTATCAGCATTTGTATCAACATTTATATCAACATTTGTATCAACATTTGTATCAGCATTTGTATAAACATTTGTATCAACATTTGTATCAACAGATGTATCAACATTTGTATCAACAGATGTATCAACATTTGTATCAACATTTGTATCAGCACTTGTATCAACATTTGTATCAGCATTTGTATCAACATTTGTATCAACAGATGTATCAACAGATGTATCAACATTTGTATCAACATTTGTATCAACATTTGTATCAACATTTGCATCAGCATTTGCATCAACATTTGTATCAACATTTGTATCAGCATTTGTATCAACATTTGTATAAGCATTTGTATTAACATTTGTATCAGCATTTGTATCAACATTTGTATAAGCATTTGTATAAGCATTTGTATCAACATTTGTATCAACATTTGTATAAGCATTTGTATTAACATTTGTATCAGGATTTGTATCAACATTTGTATAAGCATTTGTATCAACATTTGTATCAGAATTTGTATCAACATTTGTATAAGCATTTGTATTAACATTTGTATCAGCATTTGTATCAACATTTGTATCAGCATTTGTATCAACATTTGTATCAGCATTTGTATCAACAGATGTATCAACATTTGTATCAACAGATGTATCAACAGATGTATCAACATTTGTATCAGCATCTGTATCAACATTTGTATCAGCATTTGTATCAGCATTTGTATCAACATTTGTATCAACATTTGTATCAGCATTTGTATCAACATTTGTATAAGCATTTGTATTAACATTTGTATCAGCATTTGTATCAACATTTGTATCAGCATTTGTATCAACATTTGTATCAACATTTGTATAAACACTTGTATCAACATTTGTATCAACAGATGTATCAACATTTGTATCAACAGATGTATCAACATTTGTATCAACATTTGTATCAGCACTTGTATCAACATTTGTATCAGCATTTGTATCAACATTTGTATCAGCATTTGTATCAACATTTGTATCAACATTTGTATCAGCATTTGTATCAACATTTGTATCAACATTTGTATCAACATTTATTTCAGCATTTGTATCAACATTTGTATCAGCATTTGTATCAGCATTTGTATCAACATTTGTATCAGCATTTGTATCAACATTTGTATCAGCATTTGTATCAACATTTGTATCAACATTTGTATCAACATTTGCATCAGCATTTGTATCAACATTTGTATCAGCATTTGTATCAGTATTTGTATCAAAATTTCTATCAGCATTTGCATCAACATTTGTATAAGCATTTGTATCAACATTTGCATCAACATTTGTATAAGCATTTGTATTAACATTTGTATCAGGATTTGTATCAACATTTGTATAAGCATTTGTATCAACATTTGTATCAGAATTTGTATCAACATTTGTATAAGCATTTGTATTAACATTTGTATCAGCATTTGTATCAACATTTGTATCAGCATTTGTATCAACATTTGTATCAGCATTTGTATCAACAGATGTATCAACATTTGTATCAACAGATGTATCAACAGATGTATCAACATTTGTATCAGCATCTGTATCAACATTTGTATCAGCATTTGTATCAGCATTTGTATCAACATTTGTATCAACATTTGTATCAGCATTTGTATCAACATTTGTATAAGCATTTGTATTAACATTTGTATCAGCATTTGTATCAACATTTGTATCAGCATTTGTATCAACATTTGTATCAACATTTGTATAAACACTTGTATCAACATTTGTATCAACAGATGTATCAACATTTGTATCAACAGATGTATCAACATTTGTATCAACATTTGTATCAGCACTTGTATCAACATTTGTATCAGCATTTGTATCAACATTTGTATCAGCATTTGTATCAACATTTGTATCAACATTTGTATCAGCATTTGTATCAACATTTGTATCAACATTTGTATCAACATTTATTTCAGCATTTGTATCAACATTTGTATCAGCATTTGTATCAGCATTTGTATCAACATTTGTATCAGCATTTGTATCAACATTTGTATCAGCATTTGTATCAACATTTGTATCAACATTTGTATCAACATTTGCATCAGCATTTGTATCAACATTTGTATCAGCATTTGTATCAGTATTTGTATCAAAATTTCTATCAGCATTTGCATCAACATTTGTATTAACATTTGTATCAGCATTTGCATCAGAATTTGTATCAACATTTGTGTCAACATTTGTATCAATATTTGTATCAGCATTTGTGTCAACATTTGTATCAACATTTGTATCAACATTTGTATCAACATTTGTGTCAGCATTTGTATCAACATTTGTATCAGCATTTGTATCAACATTTGTATCAGTATTTGTATTTACATTTGTATCAGCATTTGTATGAGCATTTGTATCAACATTTGTATCAACATTTGTGTCAGCATTTGTATCAGCATTTGCATCAGCATTTGTATCAACATTTGTATCAGTATTTGTATTGACATTTGTATCAGCATTTGTATCAGCATTTGTATCAACATTTGTATCAGCATTTGTATCAGCATTTGTATCAACATTTGTATCAGCATTTGTATTAACATTTGTATCAGCACTTGTATCAGCATTTGTATCAACATTTCTATCAGCATTTGTATCAACATTTGTATCAGCATTTGTATCAACTTTTGCATCAGCATTTGTATCAACATTTGTATCAGCATTTGTATCAACATTTGTATCAGCATTTGTATCAACATTTGTATCAGCATTTGTGTCAACATTTGTATCAGCATTTGTATCAGCATTTGTATAAGCATTTGTATCAACATTTGTATCAGCATTTGTATCAGCATTTGTATCAGCATTTGTATCAGCATTTGTATCAACATTTGTATCAGCATTTGTATTAACATTTGTATCAGCATTTGTATCAGCATTTGTATCAACATTTTTATCAGCATTTGTATCAACATTTGTATCAGCATTTGTATCAACATTTGTATCAGCATTTGTATCAGCATTTGTATCAACATTTGTATCAGCATTTGTATCAGCATTTGTATCAACATTTGTATCAGCATTTGTATCAACATTTGTATCAGCATTTGTATCAGCATTTGTATAAGCATTTGTATCAACATTTGTATCAGCATTTGTATCAGCATTTGTATAAGCATTTGTATCAGCATTTGTATCAACATTTGTATCAGCATTTGTATCAACATTTGTATCAGCATTTGTATCAACATTTGTATCAACATTTGTATCAGCATTTGTATCAACATTTGTATCAGCATTTGTATCAACATTTGTATCAACATTTGTATCAACATTTGTATCAACATTTGTATCAGCATTTGTATTAACACTTGTTTCAACATTTGTGTCAGCGTTTGTATCAGCACTTGTATCAACATTTGTATCAGCATTTGTATCAACATTTGTATCAGCATTTGTATTAACATTTGTATCAGCATTTGTGTCAACATTTGTATGAGCATTTGTATCAGCACTTGTATCAACATTTGTATCAGCATTTGTATCAGCATTTGTATCAGCATTTGTATTAACATTTGTATCACCATTTGTATCAGCATTTGTATCAGCATTTGTATCAACATTTGTATCAGCATTTGTATCAACATTTGTATCAACATTTGTATCAACATTTGTATCAGCATTTGTATCAGCATTTGTATTAACATTTGTATCAACATTTGTGTCAGCGTTTGTATCAGCACTTGTATCAACATTTGTATCAGCATTTGTATCAACATTTGTATCAGCATTTGTATTAACATTTGTATCAGCATTTGTATCAACATTTGTATGAGCATTTGTATCAGCACTTGTATCAACATTTGTATCAGCATTTGTATCAGCATTTGTATCAGGATTTGTATTAACATTTGTATCACCATTTGTATCAGCATTTGTATCGTCCATTTCTTTCAAATTTCTTAAATAATGGTTCCAGAATTCAAATGTATATTGTTTAATTGTGGAAAACATCTGGTGAGCAGTACATGTTTAATGTCAATTGTATTCCCTGCAAATGAGACAGCATGACCTTTTCAGCAATTATAATTATCTTAGTTTTGACATGGCGCTGGTGGTGTGCAGGAAGATGATGAGTTTTTGTTATTTCAGCAGGTAGTAACTTTGTTTGCACTTGGAGTTAAACTGTTCATTGAAACAGTGGATATGATCTCTTTGCAAATGAATCTGTTGCAGTTTTATTCGTATTCTAGTATTCAAGTTTCTCTCGCGGTTGTATGTAACAGTTGTGTTAACCTAGACTGTTCGTGCCATTAGTTTGCACACCATGCAAATGGGCTAGTTGCCGACAATCGTATTGAATTATTGCTGTTAGAGAAAACAAATCATGTATTGCAAACAAGCTGTTTGCTTGCAATTGTGTTTAGTTACATGATGTTGAAATTAACATCACTGATTGTGGATCATTACTGAAAGATGTGCACAAAGACTGAATTGCTGTTTCCCTTAGCTTTTCTTTCATGGTGTTTACTAGACTATTTGACACGCCATATATGTTGTCCAGACTGTAATAGTAAAATTGATGAAATGCAGAATTCATGTAAATTTACAGAAACACTGTAACTTACAACTGACATTTTCAGTGTTAATTGACGAGAAACATGTTTCAACTATGCTGCCAGTTATTTCGTCGTAAATATTGGTGGTAAGTTTTTACAGTGTTGCAATGATGTTGCTGTTTACAGACATGGTACCGCCATGATGTTGCTGTTTTCAGATCGACAGAGTATATCTGTGGTGGTGTTGTCTCCAATTCTACACAGTTATGATAAAATGTGACTACATCTGCAATACTTGACTTTAGGTTTGATAGTAAATCCATCCCGGATTCGAATGAAAACTCTCAGAATCAGGCTCCTAATCGCTAGTGCACGTGTAATTACATCTGCAATACTTGACATTACGTTTTGTCATTAAACTTTGTAAAGTGCAGATTCTAGTACTCTATTTGTTTAGTTGAGTTCGAATCTCCGAATAAGGCACCTAATTGCTAGTGTACAAAATCAGTCGTCTAGCCCACCAAACCACTGCGACTTCCACAAAAATGGATTTCGGCAAACTTGTAGTCGAGACCAAGGATTTTGTATCCCTGTCTGATACGTCAACATTGCCACGACTTCCACACAGGTTATACTTGTAACTGCACTTTCTCACCTATAGCGCGTGGGTTCCCGAGTAGGACGTGAGCCAGAGAAACAGTTAGAATCTGTGCTTTACTGAGATTGTGTAACCCCAAATACATTTGACATTTGACTTTTCTTGCGCGGTAAGAGAGGGGAGACGGTGACGGAGGTCACCGTGCCCTGTGTTGACCTATATAGCGTGTGTTATCTCAAAGTTGAAGCCGCTATGAAATCTCACTATAAAAAGAGGCGAAAGTGAGGTGGCAAATGGTAATAGATCAAAACATGATGAAATCTTCAGCACATACGTTTGAGTTTGCTGACATCAATGGGGAAAACAATGCGGCGGAATGTCCGAAACTACCACACATATGCACATAAACACATATTTTTATGTTGTCATAAACGATTTTTAACAACCTTGATCAGGCCCCTTTGCTCGTCTAAATAAGTTTGAACATTACATCAGGTGATCAGTCCTTGATATCACACCCGACAGAGAACAGTGAAGGTAAGATGGCTCCTGCTTCGTTGAAAATGTCGTTGTGTTGTTAATTACATATCTGTTTGTGATACAATGAAATGCTTCAAGGGGGATACAAGTACAATATGCATAAATCTAGAAATGAAAACAACATAGACAACTGTTGATGTAACACATTGTATGAAGGACCTTCCACACAATACTGGCTAGCCAGTACCAGTTTTAGTAAACGAGTTAATGATTCGGGATCAAACGAGGGTATTCTGTGTATTACTCTCAAACATAATTCGATTGGAACTACCTGCAGTTTGATGAATCTCAGTTTTCGTCCAGTCAAGGAAGGTCTAATACCGTTGTGACAGAGGTATTAGTGAGTGAGTGAGGTAAAATTTATAGTCTCATCGGCAGTATTTCAGTCATATCGTGACGAGAACAATTCATATTTTACATAACAGGTAAAACTCTGTCAACAAAGCACAGTAAAACAACTAGATTATCACAGATAGATATTTAATACTAGTAATTCAGAATTGTTTAACTATAAAGGACGATACAATATAAAAACGGGCTGTAGATCGCCAACAACTGAAGGTAGATCCGGAGGTAATGGTATAGTGACGGTTATAACTGTAAACCATTGCTGATGCCGTCATAGGTGTGGCGGTATTACACTGCTACTGTCATATTGCCATAAAAATGTTACACGGCAGTAACCTCCACGGGAGAGTAATGATCACTTTGATTGATTAGAATGACAGACCAATGTGTGGCTTATGAAAAGGACTTTAAAGGACAAAATAAGAGATATGTAGGCATATATATCTAACGTAAATAAATAAACGCAAATGATGTATTTGTTTCATAATATTTATATGCACAGAATTTAAAGGAAATCTATTGTTCAATGGATTTTTTTATGTTGTTTTTCATAGACAAAACAATGGCGTATAATCTTTTGGTCAGGTGCGCTTTC
This sequence comes from Haliotis asinina, assembly GCF_037392515.1. Lineage (NCBI taxonomy): Eukaryota > Metazoa > Mollusca > Gastropoda > Lepetellida > Haliotidae > Haliotis > Haliotis asinina. Next base: position 15,545,342 of record NC_090290.1, on the reverse strand, counting down.
GTCACAGTCTCAGTAAACTTATCTTCAGTACTTTTCGTTACACTCCACTACTGAGTCTAACAAAACCTTATGGGAGGTCGCGTCAGGTAACCTTTGAGACTGACCAATCAGAACACAGCTTACCAAATCGCGAAAGTGCGCAATCGCACATACCTTTCGAACTTTTTATCTCGAAAAGGTTCGTATCCGAACGATTCCGAATGCTATTTAGTGTACACTCGCTTCCGGGTAATGTACACGGCGTACGTACAACCATGACAACGGTGAGTAAACAGTCGCTGAAAATAGTGTTGGGCAATATTCAAAGACGTTATCTTGCGGAAATATTAGCTAATGGTAACCATGTCAATAGAAACCCCAACGCGTATATACTGCAGGCCAAATAACTGTGTTCTATGTGGATTTTTGTTTGTGGAGAGATCTGTGTCAGTGACTTGAATATTTTGAAAGTCCCTCCGATCCCTAAAGAGTAGCCGTTGTCTGAGTGGTTAAATCTGTTAAACCGTCTCGTGTTTGACTGGACGGCCATTTGTCGCTCAAAGGTTACCTGACGCGACCCTCTACTAGGTTTTCTTAGACTCAGTGGTGGAGTGTAACGAAATACACCGAGACTAAGTTTACTTAGACTGGATTTCGTCACAAATGTACGGCACGAAAATATAGTGTCAATGCACAGCAAGTTCTCTCAAAGTGATCAGTTACAATGACTTTGTGTAAAGCATCGTGGAGTGATGCACCCTTATCTTTATAGGTGTATGACCCTTTTGTTGTCATTTGACATCGTATAGGAAAATCCATTCGTAACACATGACAAAAGTTGGGATAACATATAGCAGTGTCAAACAGCTCAAGTATTTGCACCTGAGTTAACACTATTGGATAGGCAGTTTCATATTCTGCATGTCTGTGTAGGTTTATAGTTGTAGATACAGTGCAGCGCCAAAGAAATTCTGTCGAAATTGTGTACTGATGATTAGTGAATGTAAAATGGGAACTGAAAGAGAGTTTCATGTGACGTGGGTTATAGTTGTAGATACAGTGCAGCGCCAAAGAAATTCTGTCGAAATTGTGTACTGATGATTAGTGAATGTAAAATGGGAACTGAAAGAGAGTTTCATGTGACGTGGGTTATAGTTGTAGATACAGTGCAGCGCCAAAGAAATTCTGTCGAAATTGTGTACTGATGATTAGTGAATGTAAAATGGGAACTGAAAGAGAGTTTCATGTGACGTGGGTTGTAGTTGTAGATACAGTGCAGCGCCAAAGAAATTCTGTCGAAATTGTGTACTGATGATTAGTGAATGCAAAATGGGAACTGAAAGAGAGTTTCATGTGACGTGGGTTGTAGTTGTAGATACAGTGCAGCGCCAAAGAAATTCTGTCGAAATTGTGTACTGATGATTAGTGAATGCAAAATGGGAACTGAAAGAGAGTTTCATGTGACGTGGGTTGTAGTTGTAGATACAGTGCAGCGCCAAAGAAATTCTGTCGAAATTGTGTACTGATGATTAGTGAATGTAAAATGGGAACTGAAAGAGAGTTTCATGTGACGTGGGTTGTAGTTGTAGATACAGTGATGCGCCAAAGAAATTCTGTCGAAATTGTGTACTGATGATTAGTGAATGTAAAATGGGAACTGAAAGAGAGTTTCATGTGACGTGGGTTGTAGTTGTAGATACAGTGCAGCGCCAAAGAAATTCTGTCGAAATTGTGTACTGATGATTAGTGAATGTAAAATGGGAACTGAAAGAGAGTTTCATGTGACGTGGGTTGTAGTTGTAGATACAGTGATGCGCCAAAGAAATTCTGTCGAAACGTTCGCGTTTCCAAGAAGTTATGAAGCTCTAATAATGCATGAACTTAGATTAAGTTAACGAGAGGCCAATGACAACACTGCGTCGTTAAAACGTTAATACAAGAGAATGCAATGATACATTACTTAATGAACGTTTAATGGGATGTTAATGCTTCATTTTAGGTTTGATACAAGCCGGTCTAGGACACTGCGCTGATCTCAGAGGACATCTTGTTTGTTTTTATCCAAAGTTTAAAGACGTGGTGTTAAAAGTGAATTCTTTTTAGTTTGTTCTGTAAAGTGAGTCCATAGGGCAGTCAAGTTTGTTACCCGTTTCATTTAAAATATGTATTGGGAGGGCGAGTTTCACACTAATTAGGTATTGAGGTGGGGTCCATGAGGCGAGGTGTGAGTGTGTGTGTGTGTGTGTGTGTGTGTGTGTGTGTGTGAGAGTGTGTGTGAGTGTGTGTGAGTGTGTGTGTGAGTGAGAGAGAGTGTGTGTATGTGTGTGTGTGTGTGTGTGTGAAGTTTGTGTAAAGTGAGTTTTGAGATTAGTTATAGAGACTAAAATGTTTATGTTTCATGTGGAGTGTGTACTGATGATTAGTGAATGTAAAATGGGAACTGAAAGAGAGTTTCATGTGATGTGGGTATTGAGGAATAGCTTAATGTAAAGTCGGCACCGAAGGAGATTTTCGTGTCAAGTGTGCATTGAGGAATAGTTTAATGTAAGCTGGGCACTGAAGGAGAGTTCATTGTGAAGTGTGTATTGAGAATTTGGTTAATATGAAATAGGAACTGAAGGAGAGTTTCATGTAAAGTTTGTACCGAGGACGGTTTAATGTAAAATAAGTAATGAAGAGAGTTTCTTGTGAGGGAAGGTGAGATTCATGTATAAAGTAGCAAACGGTTGAGGTCTCTGTCAAGTGTGTTTACAAATCGTCAAGAAGTTGAGTTTAGTTTGAAATGAGTTTGCATCACATATATGTAGCTATATAGTGACTAGATCAGGTCTGAATTCATACACTCTTTTTTAACAAAGTACATCAAGAGCTATTGAACCATTTACATGGTTTGTATCCAAATCGTACATGTGAAGCAGCTGAAAACAGTAATGATGGAAATGTTTTAATTAATACAGCTTATTCATTATTTTTAGATTTGTAATACATGACAATTTTATGGATAGCAACTTCTTGGGTTTATTTTCACGACGTTGCGGAGCTTATCCTAGCCCCCTCATCAGGCTAAGGCTAACTGTTATTTGTGGTTTGACATATGGCATCTTTCACAGGTGATCAGAACCCGTCCGTAATAATCATTTCTGCCCACATTAGGGGCCCATGTTAAAATAATATATATCCATACAGATGAAACGAATGAATGAAATTGTCAATTTCCCCTTAATTTCTCTTAATCGTCCATTTCCTCCTTGGCTTCATCAATGGCAATGTATTAGTCTCTCTTGTAAACCCAGTATCCTATACTTTTTAATAGGATATATTCGTATGGCGTTCTGCAGCAGTGAATAATTTTGCAGATTGTGCGATTTCCGTGAAGAATGTATATTTGTCATCCCCGAGGAGGCATCTACCATCTTTGAGGACACATCGAGCAGAGAATATTGACAACGAGTAGGACATGGCCAGCTCAGACCCGAACACGGAAGCCATGGTTGACACAGGCGAGGAAGATCCTGCGCCCAATGGCAGCACAACTCTACATGAGGATGACCTGGGAAACCACACGGCCATTGACAGATTGACTGATCGTGGACGTTGCTCTGAAGATCATTCGGCCATCGCTGCGCCAAACAGTCAGTCTGTCGTATTCAATCTAGGGCATGGTACGTGTACATAGCCACTCTTCATTCTGCCCTTGTCAGTGTTTGTATGGATCTCCCAAATACTGTTTACCCTAATAATAATTCATTTCATTACCATATTTATTTGACAGTTATAAAGTTGCAATAACGTAATATGCTTGGGACAACCTTGATGTGGTAGGCTATTTCCTTCGAACAAACGAACTGATATGACAGTTTCAAATACATTCCCGATTTTATTACATGGAACACAGCCTTATTGCAAAGTCCAAAGACAATGAAATACAAGATGGAGCGCGCTATGATTTATAACGATCAATAATTGTACAATTAAACACAATAATGACTGTAATGACCTTGCAAAGACGTTTGATATGTTTTAAAACCCTTCACTGCAAGCGTCACTACAAGCACCCTTTCATGCTCGTGGAAAACTCATATGCGCCTAAACGCAGAATACATGTGCAACCCGGCACCATGTGCTTTTTCCAGGAAGACACAAGGGGAGACAACCAGCAGGGTCTCCAGCTCTTGCCAGCAGTAATGCTGGGCTGTTTTGGAGAGGGTAAAACGATTGAAGTAGTCGTAAAATATCGCTTCAATGACGAAAGTCCAAAAACTCGCCAAACTGACGTCAAAACTGGAAACGTCACACTTTGTTAAGCCACACTCCCCTCCAGATTTCAATTAGAAAATCTACACATCAGTGAAATATAGATGTCAAAGTATGTGAGTGAGTGAGCTAATATTTAACGTCACATCAGCAATATTCATCCATATCGTGACGAGAACAGATTTAGAATTGAAGTGGGATATGTATACATTAGGAAAAAACATGTCAAAGGACAGCAAAAGAGCTAGAATATCACAGTTACCATTAAGACTAGTGTGGACTGGTAAAACTCATAGCACTATTTGGGCAAAACAACAGATAACACGATCACCACACTAGGGGCCATGGGGACTTACATTTCTTTTGCTAGCTACATGGACCCTGGCTGGATTTACATCATTCTTTCAGTAGCTGGTGATGAGAAGAAGATTTGACCAGAATGTAAAAGAACACACCCTGCAGATCAAGCTACGACCTGCCAATCTCAATGATCCCTTCATAAAGTGTCTGCCTTGGTGTTTGACTTTTTCATGAGTGTGTCTCACAAAACGTTTTCCAATACAACACTTTTTTGAAGTATGATGGGGTTGGCACTGCCAAGCTGAAAGGATGTAGTGTATTTCACTGAAGTTTTCATGGATCTGAGTTCGGGTTTGATTTGCTTGTCATCATCCGGGTGTACAAGAGGAAATGAATTACACCTGGTTCCATGTCAGAACGACTGGTCCTCTGAGCCAAAGGCTATCAGAGACGTTAGAGGTTGACATAAATCTCTGTCGGCACATGGTTCCACTGTCCATGGCAAGAGGTACGGCGAATTCTGTAGATACGGTTAGCAACAGAGAGATGAAAGCGCCGTTTTTCATTTTGCATATAACCCAAAGCAACTTTGCTGCCTTTGTAGAATTTCAGGAATTCAGTCCCAATACCAAGTTGCTATAGTAAGATGTCCATCTCTATTGCACGCACAGCGACACAAAGCTCCAGTCCTGGTGTGCTACTCTGGTTTTCCCCAGCAGCAAACTGATTGTACTGGCTTGATTCCAGATACGCCTCGGCACCGATCGCTTCCTTCGAAGCATCTTAGAAGATGTGAATGTTTTTCTCAAGAACTCCAGATAACGAGAGACTGGAGTAAAGTCTTGTGGTAACGATATACTCGAGGAGTTTCAGGGAGTTATACCAATTCTGCCATTTGGGAATATGTGGGAGAAAGAGGTTAGTCCCAGTCTGTAGTGCTGGACATGAGGTTTCTTAAGAGTAATTTCCCTCTGATAATCGGATTTGTGGCCCCAGTTGTTGAGTCATACAGGCTGTGAACAGTTGACAGGACCCCTCGTCTTGTGGAGGGTTTGTTTTCAGAGCCAACTTTAAAGATGAAGGTGTCATGAATCATATTCCAACAAAGATCGAGGCTTGATAGAGATGGTGGTGTCTCACAACTGAAGTCCATATTCACAATGTCATCAGTTTTGAATGAAGCCAACACAGCACGACTGTTGGAGGTGAACTTGTGCAACCTGATGTTTCTACCTGACTTCAGAGTGCTGTGAGTTCCCTAGATGAGGTCAACAGCACCTTTGTCGGTAGGGATAGTGTAAACCATCGTGAACATAAAAGCTGTCTCCAGTGAATTGTTTTACATCATCGTCTGCAGCTTCGACAGGCTTTCTGAAGCCAAATGTTGAAACAGCTGGAGAAGGTGAGTTCCCAAAAACATGGGCGGTCATACGATACTCTCTCAACCCGCAGGGCTCCTGATCAGGGTCTTTGTCCTTGTACCAAAGGAATCGCTACAAGTCACGATGGGATTCTGTGATCTTAAAACAGTAAAAAACAATCGATGTCTGCTTTATCCTCTACTGACACCGGTAGTGCTGCATCAAATTTTGAGCGCTGAAATATATTGTCACTCACACCCACACTCTCCTGGACGTCAAAGTTATTTGGGCACGGGGTCAGTGCCGTTGATTGGCCATCCCTAAAAAGGTAGGTCTTGTCTGCAACTGCTGTGTCAGTTCTGTGTATTTTACCAAGGTATATGTCTCCAATGATAACCCAACCAAGGTACAGTCTCTGGGCGAAAGGGGAATCTGCTTCTCCTGTTCGTTTTCCGATGAAGTGATGGGCTGAGAGTAAGTCCCTCCCAGTAAGGATGAGAGTGTTTGCATCAGGATCTGTGGGAGGTATATAACTAGCTATATAAAGCAGCTTCAGTAGTTGCAATTCCATCGTGGATGTCTGTATTGGCATTGCACTCAATCAGTGTTGGCATGGTTAGCGTTGAAGATCCATCAAGAGGTTTCCGGAAATGGAAACGTGCCCTGTGCATGAAAGGAGAGTGTAATTGATCTCATCTCTGTTTTCCCGTAGTTCCCTGTAGAAATTGTAGGGTTCTCAACTGAAGGTTTATGGACAGAATACAAATGTAGACCCGTGGGGTAATGATCATCCCCACAAAAGAAACACCTCTGTCTGGCATTCTTTGGCAGTATCCTGAACACTATCACAACACTTGAAACAGATGTCATGTTTACTCATGGTTTTCCTCTGGTTCAATGGAAGCCGGAAGCCGACGAAAACCCTTGTCCAGCTGATTGTTCATGGTAGGGACAGTGCCTGTGGTTACTTGGATCATTGTCTTTGTCTCCAACATTGGTTTTCTTGGACAAAAGCTGCAGATCGGTTTTATTGTTTGAGGTAGTCGGTCTTCTTGTGTTACAGCAGCTACTAGTTGTATGAGTGTCGAACTGAAATCTGGGATCACTTATCAGTCTGGCATGATAAATTCTGAGAAGAGTGAGAAAGTGAGGTATGCCATACCTTGTCGCTGCTTGTATTTAGTGGCCTCGTTAGGCCACATTTCCTGCAGTGAGTAGTGAGTAAGGTAACTTGTTCACTATGGGTTTCACATCTGATGATCAATCATATTAAGCCAACACTGTAGAACATTCCTCTTCGCAGAATCAGTCTCAGCCAGATAATATAGTTTAGTGAGATCCTTATTTGTCAGTTTAGGGAAGGTGGGTTCAACCAGCTCAGGGCTAGAAAGTCAGAACCTACGTTTTCTCGGTGTTTCATTTCGTTTCATGTGCATACCCCCTTATCATACAAACAAATAAAGTGATTTGAAATTATGATCCTTTGTTAAAGAATGGTGAAATTATGATCCTTTGTTAAAGAATCTTTATCCAAAGCTGAATCAAATCCTGCGATTTAAATGTTCAAGTGGCATGGTGAAATTATGATCCTTTGTTAAAGAATCTTTATCCAAAGCTGAATCAAATCCTGAGATTTAAATGTTCAAGTGGCATGGTGAAATTATGATCCTTTGTTAAAGAATCTTTATCCAAAGCTGAATCAAATCCTGCGATTTAAATGTTCAAGTGGCATGGTGAAATTATGACCCTTTGTTAAAGAATCTTTATCCAAAGCTGAATCAAATCCTGCGATTTAAATGTTCAAGTGGCATGGTGAAATTATGATCCTTTGTTAAAGAATCTTTATCCAAAGCTGAATCAAATCCTGAGATTTAAATGTTCAAGTGGCATGGTGAAATTATGACCCTTTGTTAAAGAATCTTTATCCAAAGCTGAATCAAATCCTGCGATTTAAATGTTCAAGTGGCATGGTGAAATTATGATCCTTTGTTAAAGAATCTTTATCCAAAGCTGAATCAAATCCTGCGATTTAAATGTTCAAGTGGCATGGTGAAATTATGATCCTTTGTTAAAGAATCTTTATCCAAAGCTGAATCAAATCCTGCGATTTAAATGTTCAAGTGGCATGGTGAAATTATGATCCTTTGTTAAAGAATCTTTATCCAAAGCTGAATCAAATCCTCAGATTTAAATGTTCAAGTGGCATGGTGAAATTATGATCCTTTGTTAAAGAATCTTTATCCAAAGCTGAATCAAATCCTGAGATTTAAATGTTCAAGTGGCATGGTGAAATTATGATCCTTTGTTAAAGAATCTTTATCTAAAGCTGAATCAAATCCTGCGATTTAAATGTTCAAGTGGCATGGTGAAATTATGATCCTTTGTTAAAGAATCTTTATCCAAAGCTGAATCAAATCCTGCGATTTAAATGTTCAAGTGGCATGGTGAAATTATGATCCTTTGTTAAAGAATCTTTATCCAAAGCTAAATCAAATCCTGAGATTTAAATGTTCAAGTGGCATGGTGAAATTATGATCCTTTGTTAAAGAATCTTTATCCAAAGCTGAATCAAATCCTCAGATTTAAATGTTCAAGTGGCATGGTGAAATTATGATCCTTTGTTAAAGAATCTTTATCCAAAGCTGAATCAAATCCTGCGATTTAAATGTTCAAGTGGCATGGTGAAATTATGATCCTTTGTTAAAGAATCTTTATCCAAAGCTGAATCAAATCCTGAGATTTAAATGTTCAAGTGGCATGGTGAAATTATGATCCTTTGTTAAAGAATCTTTATCCAAAGCTGAATCAAATCCTGCGATTTAAATGTTCAAGTGGCATGGTGAAATTATGATCCTTTGTTAAAGAATCTTTATCCAAAGCTGAATCAAATCCTGCGATTTAAATGTTCAAGTGGCATGGTGAAATTATGATCCTTTGTTAAAGAATCTTTATCCAAAGCTGAATCAAATCCTGAGATTTAAATGTTCAAGTGGCATGGTGAAATTATGATCCTTTGTTAAAGAATCTTTATCCAAAGCTGAATCAAATCCTGAGATTTAAATGTTCAAGTGGCATGGTGAAATTATGATCCTTTGTTAAAGAATCTTTATCTAAAGCTGAATCAAATCCTGCGATTTAAATGTTCAAGTGGCATGGTGAAATTATGATCCTTTGTTAAAGAATCTTTATCCAAAGCTGAATCAAATCCTGCGATTTAAATGTTCAAGTGGCATGGTGAAATTATGATCCTTTGTTAAAGAATCTTTATCCAAAGCTAAATCAAATCCTGAGATTTAAATGTTCAAGTGGCATGGTGAAATTATGATCCTTTGTTAAAGAATCTTTATCCAAAGCTGAATCAAATCCTCAGATTTAAATGTTCAAGTGGCATGGTGAAATTATGATCCTTTGTTAAAGAATCTTTATCCAAAGCTGAATCAAATCCTGCGATTTAAATGTTCAAGTGGCATGGTGAAATTATGATCCTTTGTTAAAGAATCTTTATCCAAAGCTGAATCAAATCCTGAGATTTAAATGTTCAAGTGGCATGGTGAAATTATGAGGATTCGCAATCTTAATTTCACTTCATTTGATTTACTTATTTGTATAAAGTGAAATTCATCGGTGCGTTTTCACGGAAAATAGTGAGTTAAAATTTAACGTCACATCCGTAATGTTTCAGCCATATCGTGACGAGAACAATTAAGCATAAAAATACATAAAAACATACATGAATACCTGTCAGCGAAGGACAGTAAAACTAGCTAGAATAACACAGAGAAGAATGTAAAACTAGTAATTAGACCTAAAGCAGTTTATCTATAGAGGACAATACAACATAAAAATGGGCTACAAATTGCCAACAGCTGAAGGTAGATCACAATAACAAGGACCATGGTCACGGCAAACAGACCACAGGCTGTTGTGGAGAGGGTAAAAACATCGAAACACTCGTAACATATCGCCTCAGTGACGAAAGTACAAGTCTCGGGTCAGGACGTTAAACGAACTTTGTGACGCCACAATGATACTTGCATGACTCTTTGATCAACTTTTCACATGAGGTTAACACACTTTGAATAATGAATGGGACATTAAGCAGTGGATATTCATTGATGTGTCGTGATTCATGTGAACATGTAGAGACATTTGGCCTGATCGATGAGCAGACTGTTGGCTATTGAATTGCACCCGAGACTTACAGAAAGAGACTTACATTCACATAGTCCAATTAGAATCATACACTCAGACTCTAATAAAAACAAACAAACTATAGCTCCCTCCCTATCTTGTGTGAAACAGTGGAACTGGTTGTTGATATTAGCATGGATTTGTTGTCAGGTGGTCCTGCCCCCGCTATCACTGTTTCCAACTCGAAGTACGTGAATATTTCCACTGGGCAGACAGTTCCAGGGACAGTCGGAGAAGGTGCGTAAATGGTAGATCAGTCTAGCCTTGATTACACACTTGTACACATTCAATGAAAATTCTTTTCTAATAAATGTTGAAACATTCAGCATGCTATTACTAGTCTATTACTAGTCTATTACTAGAGACAGACCCATGAGAAATAGTAAAATAGTGCCTTTTGCACAAAACGAACTTAGTTTCAGTCAAGTATTTACTTATAGACTTTAACTTGACTATTCTCAAATCTGACACTGAACCAGCCAACAGAAAAGGGATGAACAGAAGGAAACTGATGTTTTCGTTTGTAGCGTGGGTTAACGCGCCCGAATGCACCCGTCGCTGTGCGTACATGCACGAGGGTTGAAATTATCCCGTGCATTTCGTGGATATAGCTGGCGACAGCGTTTATGAGTTGAAGGCTGGCAGTTGGTTAGATGACTGTTGCGGGACAAAGACGTCCGTATAGAGTACCAGCCTGGGGGTTACAGTTAAATTAGAATTAAGAATAGCTTCCATTATCGGGAAGACATTTTATACAGAAGTCTTAGCATTCACATTATCGGTGAATGTGAAGTGTGTAGGGATTTTTCATTGGTTTTACCGCTTTGTTTCAGTTTGGGTGCATTAAATGCTCAGACATAATTTTTTTGACTTTTCGTTTGTTTTATAAATGGGGAATAACAACTGCCTCATTCCCATATGGTAGCAGAGCGTGGTTTCAAGCGGTAAGTCAGTTAACTAAACGGTAAGTCGATAATTAGTCATGTCTGACATTCAGGAGAAAGGTTCTATAAAGAATGGCAAATTAAATCCCCAAGAACCAAACGGGTCTCAGTCAGAACATGAGAACATTTTGAAACTGAAACAACTAAAAGCCAATGCAAAGTCAACATTCACCAAAGCTAAAAACAAGTTGTACAGTCAACTAGAATCGCCTAATCAACCATCTCGTACAGACATTAGAGATGGCATAAATAAAGTGAACGAATGTCAGGTGAAAGCAATCAATGTTATGACAAAACTCACTTTGGCTTATGCAAAGAATCAGCAGGGCGAAAATGTTAGTAAAACAGAACAAGAACTTAGTCATCTTGAAGATGAAACTAATGCTGTGATTGAACAGGCACAAGCTCACTTAGATAATAATACAGATGCAACATCTACGTCAAGTAGGGGACTTCCTGGATTGTTTAAATCTGGACAACTATCTGCTCAAAGTTAACCAAGCGTTCACAACAAAGCCACCCAAAAACATTTTGTTCAAAACAAAGCACAGGAAAACACGCCTTGTTATGAAACTGAGTCGCACAGTCATGCAATAGGAAATGATTTATGGAAACAACTCAAACGAGTTTCTATCCCAATATTTTCTGGCGATGTAAAATCTTACGAAGGTTGGAAAGCTGCTTTTCTGACATGCATAGACCAGGCACCAGCGACTGCTGAATACAAGTTATTGCAGCTGAGGCAATATCTGGCTGTCGCGCTTTGAAAGCAATTCAAGGTTTGGGACATAGTGCTGTGGCCTATGATACTGCGTTAGAACGTCTAGATAGGAAGTATGGTGGTAAAAGGCGTCAAGTAGCGTTACAGTTAGAAGAAGTGACAAATTTGAAGCCTATTCGCCCAGGCTCTGTCAGAGATGTTCAAACATTTGCCGATGTTTTAGACATTGCTGTCGTTAATTTGAGAGAAGCAGATAGAGTAGAAGAACTAGGTAATGGGTTATTGTATGCCACACTACAAAAGAAACTGACAGAATCTATGGTAGCTCAGTACCAGAGGTGGCTTCATGATAGAGATAGACAAGAGACAGTCGAGACATTGAGAGAATGGGTACTTCAGGAAGCTGAATACCAAACAATAGCTGCAGAAACAATGCATGGTGTTTGTGATAGGAGCAAAAGAAAAGAATCGTGCTCGTTTGTCGGCGAGATAGGACAGAGTAGAAAGTCATACAGGGATGTTGTATGCAAGGTTTGTAGTGAACAGCATGTGTTATGGAAATGTAACGTGTTCAAAAACATGACTGTTTCCGACAGATGGAACACTGCAAAGAAACTGAAATTATGTTTCCGTTGTCTTGGTGGCAATCATCGTGGTGCACAATGTAGACACACATATCGGTGTGGGATCAATGGGTGTGTGAAAACCCATAACAGGCTTTTACATGATGACACACTCAAAACAGATTATTCAGAACGCAATCTGGACTTGAGACATGGTTCAGCTGCGAATAGGGAAAATGCTCAGGTAAGTTCTGTAACAAAAGGTCATGATCAGGTGTTTTCTGAAAGAGTGCATGCAACCGTACCATTGGATAATGACCAACCTCTCGTAGCACTTAGGACAGTCCCAGTAATGCTGAAGAACGGGAATAAAAGGATTCGTGTTAACGCATTGTTGGATGATGCAAGTACGAGGTCCTATATCAATGCTGATGTGGCTTCCGAATTAGGGATGCAGGGTTCAATAGAGAAGATATCTGTGAGTGTTTTGAATGGTAAGAAAGAAACATTTGAGACGAGACCTGTCGCATTTGGGATTGAAAGTGTGGATGGTACAGTGAATGAGGACATGTCTGCATTGACTACTACTAGGGTTACAGGCGACCTTCAGGTGATTGACTGGCAGAAGTACAGACACAAATGGGGTCACCTAGAAAACATAAGCTTTCCTAACGTTGGGCGACGTCCAATAATTGACCTCCTGATAGGAATTGACAAGGTGCATCTGCATCAGTCATGTGAAGATGTGTGTGGGGAAATAGGTGATCCTATTGCAAGGAGAACGCCCCTTGGATGGACATGCATAGGCAAGCTCTGCAGTCAAGCTATCTCCCAAACACACTGTGTATATACATATCATGCATACAGCAAAGACAGTGACTTATGCTCCCTTGTGAAATCATTTTGGGAAATTGAAGAGATTAAGAATCCTCTCAAACCCCTTACACCAGATGAAGAGCAAGCTCTTCACAAAGCACACGATACCTTACTTTATGAGAATGGCCGATACCAGATTGGTGTCCCCTGGAAGGGTACTCCTTAGCACTGAAAAGAAATTATCCAAGGACCAAAACATAGCATTAGCCTATGACAAAATAATCTCGCAATATGTTGAGAAAGGCTATGTCTGTAAAGTAGAACGTCGGGATTCAAGAGAAGGTGTGTGGTATCTTCCTCATTTCCCAATCTTGCGCCCAGATAAAGCCACAACAAAAGTCCGCATAGTTTTTGATGCTTCAGCAAAGTTTCAAGACACATCACTAAATGATGTAATCAGTCCAGGTCCGAAGCTTCATTGTGAACTCTTTGATGTGCTGATACGGTTCAGGAGAAAACCAGTAGCCCTTATTTGTGATATTGCAGAGATGTTCTTGCAGATCAAAATCTCACCACAGGATAGACCATACCACAGATTTCTCTGGAGATCTATGAATACAGATTCTCCTCCTGAGGTGTACGAGTTCAGTCGTGTTGTATTTGGAAACACCTCTTCTCCATTCCTGGCTCAGTATGTAACTCAAGAACATGCTGAGAGACATGCGGCAGATCTCCCTCTGGCCGCTGAAACGGTCATGAAATCCACCTACATGGATGACAGCATGGACTCAGTAGAGAATGTCGATGAAGGCATAGAACTGTACAAAGAGTTAGCTCAGTTATGGTCTAGTGCTTCAATGCATGCTCGAAAATGGTTGTCCAATTCACTGAAAGTACTAGATAACATCCCCGAAGAAGACAGAGCTTCCGAGATTGATCTTTCAAAGGGCCATTTGCCATCTGTAAAAGCTCTTGGGCTCGTGTGGATTGCTGAAAAAGACATTTTCACATTTAAAGCAGGAACGTTTATTCAAAAAGAAACAACCAAGAGAGGGTTTCTTAGGCAATTGACAAGACTTTTTGATCCGCTAGGATTCATAGGACCATTCATCATCACTGCCAAGATTCTGTTACAGGAAATGTGGTTAACAGGACATCACTGGGATGATGAATTGCCCCAACACCTGCAACAGAAAATAGACAAATGGTTAGTACAATTGCAAGAAATACAATGTGTTCAGGTGCCAAGATGTTTGCGTCTAGACGCTGATGTTTGTTCAGTATCAATTCACACCTTTGTTAATGCATCACAGGATGCATACGGAACTGTTGTATATTCCGTTTATACTTACCTGGACGGGAAAAAATCTAGCAGGATAGTTGCTGCAAAATGCCGTGTCGCTCCGTTGAAAGCTTGTAGTATACCACGCCTTGAACTGATGGCAGCTATACTTGGTCTCAGACTTACCTGTGAAGTAGTCAAGATCCTTCAGGTAGAGAATGAAACAGTTACTTTCTGGTCAGACAGCATGAATGTCTTGTGCTGGATTAAAAACAACAGTCGTACTTTCAAACCCTTTGTTGCCAACAGAATTGGTGAAATACACAGCATCACAAATCCAAATCAGTGGCGACACATACCATCGGCAGAAAATCCTGCAGATCTTCTTTCAAGAGGTGTGATGGTTTCTTGTCTGATAAACAACCAATTATGGTGGTATGGACCTATGTTTCTGCTTGGACCAGAATCTGAATGGCCATCAAACAAAGCATTGTCGCTTGACATGTTAAAGGATGACAAGGAAGCAAAAACTAACAAGAAGCATGTTGCTCTAGTTGTGGTACAGAAACCTGACATTGAGATGTTCAGACTTGAACCGTCAAAATTCTCCAGCTGGAGAAAACTCACACGTATCAATGCGTGGGTATACAGATTCTTATATAACTGTTCCACTTCGGGTGAATACAGAATAAAAGGTGAACTTACAGCAGAGGAAATAGAAGAGTCTGAACACAGAATCATTGCCAATGCACAGGGGGAGTCATTTCCAGTAGAATATGCTGCTTTGCAATCAGGAAAGGCGCTGCCTTCCAGTTCTAAACTCCTTACACTCCAGCCACAACTAGATGAAAATGGAGTCATGAGAATGAGTGGGCGCCTAAGAGACGCGGAATGTTTGCCTCTTGGAGCAAGATTTCCCATAATTCTGCCTCGCAAAAGTTGGGTGACAAAGCTTATCATTAAACAGTATCACGAAGACGGTAAACATGTTTTGGGCACGAATCAAACATTGGCCGCAGTGTCGGGTTCATACTGGATTATCTCAGGACGAGAAGCTATACGAGAATGGGAGAAAGAATGTGCTAGATGTCATAGGGCCAAAGCAAAACCTGTTTGTCCACTGATGGCGCCATTACCGAAAATGAGACTCCAAAAGTCACTCCGTGCATTCAGCCAGACAGGAGTGGATTACGCTGGCCCATTTATCACAGTGCAAGGCAGAGGAAAGGCACGTCAAAAACGTTATTTGTGTCTATTCACATGTTTAACTACACGAGCCGTTCACCTGGAAATGGCATACAACTTGGATACAAGTGCATTTCTAAATGCTTTCTACAGAATGGTAAATCGGCGAGGTCTACCACATGAGGTAATATCGGACAATGGAACCAACTTCGTTGGTGCCGTTAAAGAACTCAAAGAACTTTTTCACAAGCTGGATCGGGATGCTGTTCAACGTTCCATGGCTAACCGGGGAGTAAAATGGCACTTCAACCCTCCATACTCGCCTCACTTTGGAGGGGTATTCGAAACGATGATTAAGTCGGCTAAACGTGTGCCATCTTCGCTATCCTAGGGAATGGTGATGTCACAGACGAGGAGCTGGAAACTGCATTTACTGGAGCTGAATCGCTGATCAACTCGCGTCCTCTCACCTATCAGTCGACTTATCCCCAAGATCTGATTCCTCTGACACCGAATCACTTCCTGCACGGCCAGATCGGAGGAGTATTTGCTCCAGAATCCGTCGACACTACAGATTACCGTCCAAGAAGGCGCTGGAGCTGATGAGACACTTTTGGAAGCGGTGGATGAAGGAATGGCTCCCAAGTCTGAATCCAAGGCGGAAATGGAGAACTCAAAGCAGAGACCTTTGTGCCAACGATATTGTTCTTGTGATTTCTCCGGACACTCCACGAGGACAGTGGCCCCTTGGCAGGATTGTGAAGACATATCCAGGACGAGACGGACATGTTCGTGTGGTGGATGTACGAATCGGACAATCAGTGATTACCAGACCAGCAAACAAGATTTGTCCACTGGAGTGGTCATCTGAGAATTGTGATACAGATTTGTGACTTCAGATACATCGGATACAGCAACTTGGATTTTGCAACATGGATTCTGTGGATTCTCTAACATCGGATTATGTGATACTGGATTCTGTGTGACGCTGGATGCTGTGGATTGTAACAATAGATTATCCGGATTCTGGGACTTTGGATTATGTGACATCAAGATTGACACTGAACTGTGAACTGTGAGTCTTGAACTTTGACTGTGGAATGCTATATGAACTATATGAACTGTCTGAGATTATATGACTTGTTATAAACATTACAGGATATAGGAGGGTTAGTGGATAATATTGATTTCAGCTTGTAATTTTGAAAAGTATTTAATTTCTGTTTTTGCAGATGTTAGAGATGCTAGCATTGTATTGAAATAGATTGAATGCTTGTGTTGTATTGACAGGAGTCTGTCAAGGAGAGGGGTATGAACAGAAGGAAACTGATGTTTTCGTTTGTAGCGTGGGTTAACGCGCCCGAATGCACCCGTCGCTGTGCGTACATGCTCGAGGGTTGAAATTATCCCGTGCATTTCGTGGATATAGCTGGCGACAGCGTTTATGAGTTGAAGGCTGGCAGTTGGTTAGATGACTGTTGCGGGACAAAGACGTCCGTATAGAGTACCAGCCTGGGGGTTACAGTTAAATTAGAATTAAGAATAGCTTCCATTATCGGGAAGACATTTTATACAGAAGTCTTAGCATTCACATTATCGGTGAATGTGAAGTGTGTAGGGATTTTTCATTGGTTTTACCGCTTTGTTTCAGTTTGGGTGCATTAAATGCTCAGACATAATTTTTTTGACTTTTCGTTTGTTTTATAAATGGGGAATAACAACTGCCTCATTCCCAAGGGATTTGTCAAAGTATTTGTAAAACTCTGATGCTTAGGGTATCTCAAATACTACCCATGCTTAGCAATCACAACATAAAATATAGTAGGAAAAGGCAAAATATTTTCATACGTTATGACGTCTTCATACACACATTCCTCTTCTCCAGCTTCAAAGAAGTTACCAAATACGCAAATACAATCTAAAGTATTGAACACTGGCCTGATGAGTGTGAAATATTATGTCTATTTACATTAATTACCCATGTAAGCGACGCCAACATCTGTATCTAATCACTTCGATGAGTTTATGTACTAAGCATAGCTATCTTTATACAATGTTGTATTTGTCCACAGGTACTCTCGAACGTCTTCTAGCCGAAGCAAGGAAAACATTTGTTGAAACAGATGTCTACAGACAGGTGAAGCGTAAACTTAAAACGTTCGGTTACGTGACAATCTGTGGCGCCTCGGGAGAAGGGAAGACCACAATGGCTCTGATATTGAGTTCACATTACAGAAAACGAGGTTATCAAGTCGTGTTTGTGGACAGCATTGACAAGTTTGATTTGGACAGCTGCCTCAATTCTGCACCAAGGATATTTCTCATCATCGATGACATGTTTGGTACTGTAGGTTTGCCAACCGCTGTTCCACAGATTAAATCATTTCTAAAAAGTCTTCTTCTCCATTTGGAACGCTGCAAAGATGCCTTAAAACAAATTCACCCAATGAGGACAGATGAAAGAAAACAAAGGCAGGATGATGAGACAAACACGCAGGATATTCGTGTCATATTCACAACAAAGTCATACAACTTTCATGACGGACTTGCACAAATGAACTTTGTTTGTTTTTCCCTGTTTGAGGAACAAAGAGTGGTGAATATAACCTTACACAGTCTTTCCCCAGCTGAGGAACAGGAAATATACGAGAGACATAAGAGCATAGCAGAAAACCACTCCAAAGCTAATCTACCCGAATACAGAGATTTAGAAATACCTTCAAAGTTATTTGGATTCCCACTCGTATGTAAACTTTATACCTTTTCAAACAATCCGAAAAAGCTTTTCAAAGAGCCATTATCTTATTTGAGGGAGGAACTCACTGTCATAATTGGTGCATGGAACAATCGATCTGCAGTGTTGGTCCTGATGTTACTTTGTGAGGGTAGATTACAACTGACAAAGTTAGAAAGTGATGGTGCAGACCAGGAGTTGGATGAGAAAGTCAACATTGTGACAAGTCTAATACCTACAGCAACACGCTCTGGGATGTGTCAAGCAACACGACGTTTCAGAGGAACATTTTTCACAAGAGGAGACACAGTTGGCTTTGCTCATTCTTCAATCTATGATGCATGCGCATGTATCGTATATGGCGTTAATCCAAGCTTTGTTTTAAAGCACTGCAGTGATGCCTTTCTTTACGAACGAGTACACCAAGAAATCGTCAGAGAAACCAAAGTTGATGATTATCTCCATTTGATATTTATTTCAGAAGACTATTATGATATTGTGTCGGTACGGTTTGCCAATGCTATAAGGCAAGGAAAGTTTTCGAAGTCAATAACACATCCAATCCTTCGGAACAGCAAACTAGCGGAACAACTTCTTGCAAGACTGACATTTGATGAGACAAAGCACACCACAAATGATCCTGTAGACCACGCATGGATTCACCAAAGAGAAAAAGGAAAGTGTTTCCTGTATTGGGCTGTTTTGGGACATAATCCACATTTAGTTACACATGTGGAGATTCAAACTGGAGAAGTGTTAACAGATGACGAGATCACAGAGGCTCTTGAATGTTGTGCTCAAACAAACAAGTTGACGTTACTGCAATGGCTACTCGCAAAGACTGATGGACAGGATCTGACCAGTACACTGAACAGTCTGCTGTTGTCTGCAGCAGAAAATGGCAGCACTGAAACACTTTTGTATTTGCTGAATGCTGGAGCCAGTCTCCATTCCTCTAACTCCATGATGCAAAACATATTCCATCTGGTGTGTAAATCACAACATGAAAACACACTTTTGGCACTTATAAATACTCAGGAACATAAACATGCTTTAAACAGTGTTGATGTTAATGGCTACACTCCTCTACTTGTTGCAGCCAAAACAGGATCAGAGAAATGCTTCAAACAGCTGGTGCCCATCTCAAATATGGATGCTGAAGACATGAATGGCAATAGTGTTTTACATATTGCTTGTCACAGAGGAAACACTGCCATTGTTAGGCAGCTGCTACCATTAGTCATCATTGACAAAAGAGGCATGAATGGATGGACACCAATCATGCTTGCAGCTCTCATGGGACATGAAAAAGTGTTTGACCTCCTGGAATCAAAGGGAGCGAACCTAACACTGCTTGACACATTTGGTGATAGGTTAATTCACTTTGCTTGTCTAGGAGGCAACTTGCCTGTGGTGGAACGTCTGGTGTCCGATTCGAATATCAACCAGAAAGGCGGAAATGGAAGGACACCAATAATGGCTGCAGCTGTCAAGGGGCACAAATGCGTGTTTGACCTCCTGGAATCAGAAGGGGCGGACCTCACCCTGCTTGATACATCTGGTGATAGTTTACTTCACCTTGCCTGTGAGGGAGGCAACTTGCCTATGGTGGAACATCTGGTGTCCGATTCGAATATCAACCAGAAAGGCGGTTATGGAAGGACTCCAATAATGGCTGCAGCTGTCTGGGGACGCAAATGCGTCTTTGACTTTCTGGAATCAGAAGGGGCGGACCTCACCCTGCTTGATACATCTGGTGATAGTTTACTTCACCTTGCCTGTGAGGGAGGTATCTTGCCTATGGTGGAACATCTGGTGTCCGATTCGAATATCAACCAGAAAAGCGGTAATGGAAGGACTCCAATAATGGCTGCAGCTGTCTGGGGACACAAATGCGTCTTTGACCTCCTGGAATCAGAAGGGGCGGACCTCACCCTGCTTGATACATCTGGTGATAGTTTACTTCACCTCGCCTGTGAGGGAGGCAACTTGCCTATGGTGGAACATTTGGTGTCCGATTCGAATATTAATCAGAAAAGCGGTAATGGAAGGACTCCAATAATGGCTGCAGCTGTCTGGGGACGCAAATGCGTCTTTGACTTCCTGGAATCAGAAGGGGCGGACCTCACCCTGCTTGATACATCTGGTGATAGGTTACTTCACCTCGCCTGTGAGGGAGGTAACTTGCCTATGGTGGAACATCTGGTGTCCGATTCGAATATCAACCAGAAAAGCGGTTATGGAAGGACTCCAATAATGGCTGCAGCTGTCAGGGGACGCAAATGCGTCTTTGACCTCCTGGAATCAAAAGGGGCGGACGTCACCCTGCTTGATACATCTGGTGATAATTTACTTCACTTCGCCTGTGAGGGAGGCAACTTGTCTATTGTTGAACATCTGGTGTCCGATTCGAATATTAATCAGAAAAGCGGTAATGGAAGGACTCCAATAATGGCTGCAGCTGTCTGGGGACGGAAATGCGTCTTTGACTTTCTGGAATCAGAAGGGGCGGACCTCACCCTGCTTGATACATCTGGTGATAGTTTACTTCACCTCGCCTGTGAGGGAGGTAACTTGCCTATGGTGGAACATCTGGTGTCCGATTCGAATATCAACCAGAAAAGCGGTAATGGAAGGACTCCAATAATGGCTGCAGCTGCCTGGGGACGCAAATGCGTCTTTCACTTCCTAGTATCAGAAGGAGCAGATCTCACCCTGCTTGATACATCTGGTGATAGCTTACTTCACCTCGCCTGTGAGGGAGGCAACTTGTCTATTGTTGAACATCTGGTGTCCGATTCGAATATCAACCAGAAAAGCGGTAATGGAAGGACTCCAATAATGGCTGCAGCTGTCTGGGGACGGAAATGTGTCTTTGACTTCCTGAAATCAGAAGGGGTGGACCTCACCCTGCTTGATACATCTGGTGATAGTTTACTTCACCTTGCCTGTGAGGGAGGCAACTTGCCTATGGTGGAACATCTGGTGTCTGATTCGAATATCAACCAGAAAGGCGGTTATGGAAGGACTCCAATAATGGCTGCAGCTGTCAGGGGACGGAAATGCGTCTTTGACCTCCTGGAATCAGTAGGGGCGGACGTCAGCGTGCTTGATACATCTGGTGATAGTTTACTTCACTTCGCCTGTCAGGGAGGTAACTTGCATATTGTGGAACATCTGGTGTCCGATTCGAATATCAACCAGAAAGGCGGAAATGGAAGGACTCCAATAATGGCTGCAGCTGTCTGGGGACATAAATGCGTCTTTGACCTCCTGGAATCAGTAGGGGCGGACCTCACACTGCTTGATACATCTGGTGATAGGTTACTTCACCTCGCCTGTGAGGGAGGCAACGTGTCTATGGTGGAACATCTGGTGTCCGATTCGAATATTAATCAGAAAAGTGGTAATGGAAGGACTCCAATAATGGCTGCAGCTGTCTGGGGACGCAATTGCGTCTTTGACCTCCTGGAATCAAAAGGTGCGGACCTCACCCTGCTTGATACATCTGGTGATAATTTACTTCACCTTGCCTGTGAGGGAGGCAACTTGTCTATTGTGGAATATCTGGTGTCCGATTCAAATATCAACCAGAAAAGCGGTTATGGAAGGACTCCAATAATGGTTGCAGCTGTCAGGGGAAGCAATTGCGTCTTTGACCTCCTGGAATCAAAAGGGGCGGACCTCACCCTGCTTGATACATCTGGTGATAGTTTACTTCACCTCGCCTGTGAGGGAGGCAACTTGGCTATGGTTGAACATCTGGTGTCCGATTTGAATATCAACCTGAAAGATGGTTATGGAAGGACACCAGTAATGGCTGCAGCTGTCAGGGGACACAAAAGCGTGTTTGACCTCCTGGAATCAAAGGGGGCGGACCTCACCCTGCTTGATACATCTGGTGATAGTTTACTTCACCTTGCCTGTGAGGGAGGCAACTTGGCTATGGTTGAACATCTGGTGTCCGATTTGAATATCAACCTGAAAGATGGTTATGGAAGGACACCAGTAATGGCTGCAGCTGTCAGGGGACACAAATGCGTGTTTGACCTCCTGGAATCAAAGGGGGCGAACTTAACATTGCTTGATACATCTGGTAATAGTTTACTTCACTTCGCCTCTCTAGGAGGCAACCTGACTTTGGTTGAACATTTGGAGTCCGATACGAATATCAACCAGAAAGGCGGTAATGGAAGGACTCCAATAATGGCTGCAGCTGTCAGGGGACGCAAATGCGTGTTTGACTTCCTCG
Source organism: Haliotis asinina (assembly GCF_037392515.1). Taxonomy (NCBI): domain Eukaryota; kingdom Metazoa; phylum Mollusca; class Gastropoda; order Lepetellida; family Haliotidae; genus Haliotis; species Haliotis asinina. The sequence continues at coordinate 15,522,760 of NC_090290.1, read as the reverse complement.
AATCAAAAGGGGCGGACCTCACACTGCTTGATACATCTGGTGATAGTTTACTTCACCTTGCCTGTCAGGGGGGCAACATGTCTATTGTACAACATCTGCTTTACCATTTTAAGATCAACCTCAAAGGTTGTAATGGAGGGACGCCAATAATGGCTGGAGTTGTAAATGGACACAAAAGCGTTTTTGACCTCCTGGAATCAAAAGGGGCGGACCTCACCCTGCTTGATACCTCTGGTGATAGTTTACTTCACCTGGCCTGTCTAAGCGGCAACCTGACTTTGGTTGAACAATTGTTGTCAGATTGTAAGATCAACCTCCGAGGACAAATGGGAAGGACACCAATAATGGCAGCAGCTGTAAAGGGGCACAAAAGCGTGTTTGACTTTCTGGAATCAGAGGGGGCAGACCTCACCCTGGTTGATACATTTGGCGATAATTTATTTCATCTTGCCTGTCAGGGAGGGAACGTGGCTGTGGTTGAACATTTGTTGTCAGATTCTAATATCAACCTCGGAGGTCAAATGGGAAGGACACCAATAATGTCTGCAGCTGTCAATGGACACAAAAGTGTGTTTGACCTCCTGATATCAAAAGGGGCGGACCTCTCTAGGCTTGACAGATTTGGTGACAGTTTACTTCATTTTGCATGTCAGAGTGGCAACATAGCGTTGGTAGAACACCTGATGTCTGATTCTACTATTAATCTCAGAGGTAATAAAGGAAGGACGCCGATAATGTCTGCAGCAGTCAATGGACACAAAAGCATTTTTGACCTCTTGAAATCAAAGGGGGCGGACCTCACTCTGCTTGACACACTTGGTGACAGTTTACTTCACCTCTCCTGTCAGGGAGGCAACATGTCTATTGTACAATATCTGCTCTACCATTTTAAGATCAGCCTCAAAGGTTGTAATGCAAGGACGGCAATAATGGCTGCAGCAGTAAAAGGACACAAAAGCGTGTTTGACCTTTTGGAATTAAAGGGGGCAGACCTCACCCTGGTTGATACGTTTGGTGATAGTTTACTTCACCTTGCCTGTCAAGGAGGCAATGTGGCTGTGGTTGAACATTTGTTGTCAGATTCTAATATTAACCTCCGAGGCCAAGTAGGAAGGACACCAATAATGTCTGCAGCTGTCAATGGACACAAATGCGTGTTTGACTTCTTGGAATCAAAGGGAGCGGACCTCTCTATGATTGATACATTTGGTGATAGTTTACTTCATATTGCCTGTCAGGGAGGCAACATAACATTGGTACACCACCTGGTGTCTGATTCTACTATTAATCTCAGAGGTAATAAAGGAAGGACGCCGATAATGTCTGCAGCAGTCAATGGACACAAAAGCATGTTTGACCTCTTGAAATCAAAGGGGGCGGACCTCACTCTGCTTGACACACATGGTGACAGTTTACTTCACTTGGCCTGTCAGGGGGGCAGCATGGCTTTGGTAGAACATCTGGTGTCGGATTCTGCTATTAACCTTAGAGGTGATAATGGAAGGACACCGATAATGGCTGCAGCTGTCAATGGACACAAAAACGTGTTTGACCTCTTGGAATCAGAAGGGGCGGATATCACCCTACTTGATACATCTGGTGATAGTTTACTTCACCTTGCCTGCCAGGGAGGCAACCTGAGCTTGGTTGAACATCTAGTGTCCGATTCTAATACCAACCTCAGAGGCAGTAATGGAAGAACGCCACTGATGGCAGCAGCTGTCAAAGGACATAAAGACGTGTTTGACCTCCTTGAATCAAAGGGAGCAGATCCCACCCTGCTTGATTCATGTGGTAATACTTTACTTCATTATGGATGTTTGGGAGGGAACACAGCTGTGGTACAACACATTGTGCGATTATCAGCCCGAGAGGTGAAAACGGAGGCACACCTATAATGACTGCAGCTGTCAATGGACACAAATGCGTATTTGACCTACTGGAATCAAAGGGTGGACCTCACGCTGCTTGATACATTAGGTGATAGTTTACTTCACTTTGCCTGTCTAGGAGACTATCTAGTGTCAGAATCCTATACCAAATTTAAATGCAGGTTAAACAGTGGACACAAATGCGGGTTTGACCTGGAATCACAGCGGCATAATGTGGTTAAATTTACGCGTCACGGAGGGAACATGGCTGTGGTACAACATCTTGTGTGAGATTACCTGTTGAACAGAAACTGAAAGTCCGTGTCCTACCAAGAGAGAAACCTTCTTGAGTTCAATTTTCAGTGTAGTTGCGTGTCCATTGTATATAGATCTTACAGTTTTATGAATATACGTTCGGAGCCTGTTACACTAGCAGGGTGATAATTATTTACATACTGCATAAGTGAATGAGTTGTTGAGTGCGCTACAAATTAACGTCACATCGGCAATATTGAAGCCACATATTATGCTGTAGATACACAATAAATACAAGCAGTTGAAGAACCAGGCATCGACGGACTGTCAAAGAGTTAAAACTACCTAGAATGTACTTTTTAAAGCAGAAACTATTTTAGGCAATACCATGTCAAAGGGCTATTGATCACCAACAACTGAAGGTATATCACCATACTAGGGACCATGGGGACCTACAGTGCCTCTGCTACCTGAATGGACCCCGGCTGGATTAACACCATCCCTTCAGCTGCTGGTGATTGTGTGCAAGTTTAGCCACAAATTAAAATGACGATAGCACTACAACTAAAAAAGTGGAAGAATGAATTTGACTTAGAATGTTTTGGGATTTACGTACCCTCTCAGGACAATAATTTTACTGTACTTTCAACCTCCCTTGAGGATACCGCCACTAACAATCTGAGTTATTAATTTAAACTTCCAGTCATAAAATATTTATTCACAAATCAGTCAACAAATCTTATTCTAATTACACGAGAACTTACATTTACAAAATACATAGATGTTCAAAGCTGTAAGTATAAACTTTGTGCCAAATGCTAAGAACGGTGTACGTTGGAGGCCTGAACATTATTTACAAAGTATCTGAGCATTGTATCATAAAGAAACCAACACGCTCTATGGTGCATCCTTCAGAGTTGGAAATATCTCCCGATATTGTTTGATGTCACCGCTGATATTCAGTGATGAAACTTTGCCTTTTATGCCAAATGGAGGCTCGTAAGATAATCTAGACTGATTATTCTCTAGTGTTCACTTTTTATATTTCATTTCTTATTACGAATATGTACTTTCTACAGGTTTGTTAGTAATGTAACTCGAAAAGCATAGGTTACTGAGATCTTCATGAGACGCTTTAGATAGTTCTCGGAAACGAGGTTGATAATTGATACCATGGTTTGGTGGCGGACATACCGACTTCAGAGACTAGATTCCCACCGGGTGTTGTGGACACAGACTTCATGTTTCTGTGAATGTTTACATAGTGTTTTGGAGGTGAACTGTTGTTGGAGGTGATCCTGTGTTCTTTCGGAGACATTTGAACTTATGTTGCACTTTATTGAGTGTTTTCTATAAGTGTTCTCTCAGATGAAATATCATGTTCTCGGGTTTCCTGAACTGATTTTACATTTTGTTGACTGCATCCACTAAACTGATATTGCATCTTGGTGAACGAGTATTTACTGGACCTATGCTTTAGTGATATGATATTATTAGGCATGCATTTTTGTTTGCGGCCTTCTGTTTATGTTTATGCTTATTGTTATTGATTTACATGAGCGTGTGATCTGTATGGACTGTAACCTGTCTTACAGTATACTGTCTCTTCTTAAATAATATATATTTAAAATACTGTTTGGATTTCCTAAGCATAGAACCCTCACATCTTATATTTCATTTGTGTCACACGCTATTATGATGTATAGCCTTACAAATAGAGGACCAAAAGATGTTTCAGACCAAACACGTTAGGGTGTCATTGTAGAGTTTGGAGTGAGTTTAGTTTTACGCAGTAATAGTTCAGTTATATGGCGGTGATCTGTAAATAATCGAATCAGACAATTCAGCGATCAACAGCATGAGCATCGATCTGCGTAAATGGGAACCGATGGCATGTGTCAGCTAAGTCACCGAGTATGACCACCCGATCTCGTTAGTCGACTGTTACGATAAGCATAGTCGCCTTTCATTACAAGCATTGGTTGTTGAAGGCCTATTCTACCCCAGGCCTTCATGGGTCTACAGTTTGGACTTCCGGGGCTAGACATTCTAAACTCTCTTAGCGCTAAGATAGTCGAAAGTTATTGTCAACAGGTATGGCATCTACGCCCAGCTCTTTATCCACAGAGGCACGTATACACTTTTGAACAGCTTCGGTGCACTATTTGCACATCCATAGATACATCGATTAACGCTTCCAGTTTGTAGAACTCAAAAAGAGGTTGTCAGTAATATGTGTCAGTCAGTGATTGGCAGACTGTCTGACACGAATTTGCAGACATAAATGTAACTGACTAGCCCTGCACAGTGACAACACAAGTTGTGCATAGATTTACTAGACACAAGGGTTTAACGGGACAGTACGCCTACGGTTCTCTGCATTTTTAAACTGTGTCTTAAATAATTTCCAAAATCATGCCCGATTAAATTCTTAGTGAGTGAGTGAGTGAGTTACTATTAAACGTCACAACAATATTTCAGCCATATCGTGACGAGAACAAGTATGACTATAAAGAATATGTACATAACATAAAATCCGCCGTCGAAGGGCGGTATTATCACAAGTCGAGGTTAAAACTAGCTTATGATATATAAACTTACACTACAATTTTGATTATGCATAACATAAAAGTGGGCTAGGGGGATTTCATGAGCTATGCCCAGTGTAATATGGGTCATCATACGAGCTCCCCATCCACCATCCACCATGGAGTATCACAAAGGCAATGCTAAAAGCACGTGGGTCTCCGACTTGCAGCACCAACGATACATCGATCAGATGATATGCTTCAGCAGAAGAATTAAAAATAGTTAATCTGCTGGATTGGCCCATGAGCCCACCACTGGCCCACCAAACAGGAACATAGTTACAGGTCCTCAACCACCAGGATCCTTTCCTCCACCGACAGAGGGGCGCAGCCCACGGCAAACAGCTTGGTGGACCAAATGTCAACCGGATCCACACCCGGGCTGGCGAGCTCTTAGTGTTACCCAGCACCCGCCACGAGGAGGTGGCTCGCTCACGGGTACTCCTTGATCGGGTACTCGAGCCAAATAAAATTATGGAGTTGTATGATTTGAAAGACCTTTGGAGATGACATAACCCAACTGAAAGGACTTATAGCTGGCGTCAGCCTACTTCTTTGAATCAATCACGTCTTGATTATTTCCTTGTTTTTCATAATCTCCTTTGTTCAGTAGAATATACCAATATAGATACAGGCTTCAGAACAGACCAATCTCTTGTATAGATACATTTGCACTTAAATAACATCACGCGAGGTCTGGGTTATTGGAAGTTCAATGATCCTGATTATGTGCGTGAGTGGGTTAATATGAGTACGAGAACAAGCAATATTTACTTTGTAGATCAAGAAACTAATACCCTCCCGACGAAGAACAGTAAAAGCACTAGTATATCACAGATATTCATTTATCCATTTCTAAAACAGTTTTACTATAGAGGACACTATAACATAAAAATCAACTATAGATTGCCAGCAACTGAAGGTAGATCTGGATGGACCCTCTTTAGATTGACAAGTCTGCTGGCGATTGAAGGAATAAGTTAACCGAATACCATCCAACTGTGGCATTGTAACCTCAGTATGGAATAGGAACTGGCGTCACAGACCTTGCTGTCATAGCAGCAAGGTCAGCCAATGTGTTACCAGAGATTTCTACACGGCTGGGTAACCAACAAAAGACAATGTCGTATTGGCCAGTAGCAAGATCATTATATAACTCAATAATTTTTATCAAAGTGGATGTCCACAAGATATGCCTCCATTAGCTTGGAAACAAGAAAGAAAGTCAGAAAGATTATATATTGTTTGAATATATTTAAGAGCCGTCACTACTGAGTTTGCTTCTGATGTTGAAATGGAGCTGTTATCCATTAATCTAGAAGATATTGTTCCTGATCCAGCCACTTCTCCACCATGTTTGGATCCATCTGTAAATATGGATTTGTGTGTACTATATCTACTTTACAACTTTATCAGTCGTAGGTCACCCTGTGGTCTCTCTAAGGAGTGACTGCGTTAATATTTAACGTCACATCGGCAATATTGAAGCCACATCGTGACGAGAAGGATTAATTATAAAAATACAAATGAATTAATAGCACGTGCACTGTAAAAACCTGTCAACGAAGGACAGTAAAACTAACTAGAATATCACACAGTAGAATGTATAACTAGTGATTAGATCTGAAAAATGTATCTATAGAGGACAAGACAATATAACAATGAGCTATAGGTTGCCAACAACTGACGGTAGATCACCATACTAAGGACCATGGGGACTTACAGTACATTTGCTTCCCGCATGGACCCTAGCTGGATTTACTCCATCCATTCAGCTGTTAGCAAAGTAGGCAAATCGAGCCATACGGTAAAAGAACACTTATTCTACGATTAAAAACCTGGAAAACTTAAATTTACATAAAATGTTTTGGGACTTAAGTACCCTCTCAGGAGGAAAATTATTTTTATAGCACTTCAACCCCCTTTGAGGGTACAACCACTAACGATTTGAGTTACTAATTTTATCTTCCAATTATAAAATATTCATCTATTTACAATTCATTTAACAAATCTAATTCCTTTAAAAATGCAATAATTAAACGAGGACTAATATTGCTAAAAAGATCCTTCATAGTTCGTGAATTAAAATACTGATCCCTTGTGATGGAATACTTAACACAGGATATGCTTGACTGTGATTCTTTCATCACTAGGGATACAAAACGGAGGATCCTCACCTTTAAGCAAATACTCATGCGTATATCTTGTGTGGCCAGTATGGCATCGTCGCATGATGACCTCTTCAAATCTGGACTGACAACCCAAGTAGGTGTAGCAACATGAAGCTAGAAACGGATTCGGGATTCGAATACATACATAGAGGATACTAAACGACCTTCCGTGTAATACCATTTTTATTAAACGAGTTTAGTATTCTGTTTATTACTCGCCAACATAAATTGACAGAACCAGCCTCGAAATTCCCTACAGTGTGATCACTCTCAGCTTTCCGCGAGTCAAGCAAGGTCTAGTAAAATTGCGACATCGGCATTAGCATTGTGACGTCACAACTTTGAATCATTTTGACGTCATACGTCAAGCGGTACTACTCTAGTGCAATATTGCCGTAAAATATTACACTGCAGTATCTTCAACGGGCAAGTAATAATGTATGTATGTATTCGCTCGTTTGATACCAAATCATGAACTCGTTTAACAAAAATGGTATTACACGGAAGGTCGTTTAGTATCCTCTATGTATCTTCAGAGAAATTGTAGCAGTTACAGTATGACGTCATTACATATACATTATGACGTCACAGTAGGGACAAAGGTTTATTGTAAACCAAAAGTTACTGTGTTCTGTAATCTGATTGGTTGAAAAACACGATCAAATGATCATGACCACCCGGACGATTTATCACTACATATCAACTTTTTGTTATCTTTTTGCAGCTATAGATTTGAAATAATGAAAGTTCTCCATGTTGCTTTACAGTAATCACTGGAATTACTGTAATCTGTCCTTTGACTAAAAACTCATCTTGCTTCTGTTGATGTATGTTCAACTAACAATATGTAGTTCTGCATAATGTGAAACTTTGAAATTGCTTTGGAACAATTACAGAACAGGAAAGTTTATTGAGAATGATAACTATTACAATACCATCATTTGAGAATATGCAACATCAGAAACAAGTCACTGGGTGTAATACTTGTAAAAACACTTAGTAGAGTTTAAGTCCACGATGCACTCGTCTGGAGAAGAGTTCTGGCACAATTGCTGTCACATTTATTTTTTTTAACCATTTCATCCAACTTCAATTTATTAAATGCAATTCTCTGAATTGAAATACCCTTCACTGTCCAAACTACAAAGTTACACCATTCTCTCTGTGCAACAGCCACTTGACCTTGAACTTGGAAGTAATAGGGGTGATGTTCTTTACGTTTCAAGTTTTTATTTTCATGCAATTTGCAAAAGAAATCCGCTTGTGAAGCAGCCTCTTGAGGTGTAAGATCCCTAAGTGCCGAGGGACATTTGATCTCAAGTACTCCATGTGATGAACAGCACTTTTCACAGTCAGCACAAGACACCAGGCCATCAGGACTTGCACCCAAATAGGGATACTGTGTATTACAATGAGTCCACACTGTGTTACCCTGACATTGGGATGGTCTTTAGTCATCCTGAGAGCATATAGTTGTCGAGCAGTGGGAAGTGCCCCATCTCGAATGGACTGATGAAAAAGTCTTAACCGTAACCCAAAATATGGTGGACAAGTCTACCTGGTTCAGGAGTGTGTCTCCGTAGACAAATGCTGCCAAAATCAGAACCTGTTGTCCTGTCTTTCCTTGCCTCCTTCCAGTTCTCCTGCTACTGTTGTTCCCTAGTAATACTCTCAATAATTGCTGACTCTTCTTCAGTAACTTGGATAGTTTCAGCATAATTTTCAAACACATTCTGACAACTCTGAGATGAAAGATCAACATTATCACAAAAGTAAAGGTCCACTGGTGGTGCATTTAACTGTGGACATCCTACATCAGCCAGCTGCTCTTCATCACTGACAACATCTGTTGTGACTCCAAATCCACACTTCTTTTTGTTTTCATATCTTGTCAGTTTTTTCCTAAATCGGTCCAGATTTATGCTTGTTTTGGGCATACCTGTATTGGGACACATATCACAGGGTTTGTCTGCATTTGAAGACGTTACTGTACAGTTAGTTTCTTCCTCCCGCTTGACTTTAGATGTAGGTCATCGGCGGTCAAAGGAGCAAGTTTTCGATCACGAGGGATCATCCATTTACATTTGGAGGAGGTACAAGAGAGTTGTCCTGCTTCTTTCTTCTTTGATATATCCACCAAGGCATAGAGCAGAACAGAGACATGGTTACAGGCTTCACCTGCTTTGTAAAAGAATGTAACCTTGTGCATTCAATGTTTCACTGACTTGCATTACCCACCCATTAAATTCATTGGTGAATACCAAGATGATAAACATTTAAACCAAGATGTAACAACAACAACAACAACAAAAATAACCCAATAATTTAACTACTATCAGGGAACTATTAAGTGATTGTAGTTTTTCGGAAATTCTCTGAATACATACCCAGCTGCACAGGTACAGTACACAGGGTTGACATGGCCTGTTACTTTGGGCAGACAGACCCAGACGTGATGACCAGGATTGCTCATCTTATCAATTGTTGGCAGAGATGGTATAACTAAACATCTGACAAACAGATGGTCACAGTCGTCAAAGACATCATACACAGCTATGATATGGACTTGCCGGTCTTCATAAAATATTGCTGCCTTGAGCTGACGAATAGCTTTCATGGGTTTACTGTCCACAGTTCGATGGGTGCTCAGTACCAGGTAATTGTATATATCCCTCTCTGTGATTAATGGTAGTAATTCTAGGTAGTCGCTCCATCCAGTAATTAGCGAAAAGGATCTGACATCTGATACACACACGTACAAAGCTTTGATGTTATTGACAAAGATATACCGAGGGTACGGACAGCGTTACACTGTCCAACTACAGAATTATTTTAAAGTAAATTCAGTGAGTGAGTGAGTTAATATTTAACGTCACATCGGCAATATCTCAGCCATATCGTGACGAGAACGTTAAATACTGAAATGAAATGTATGGATACTATAAAAACCTGTCAACGAGGGACAGTAAAACGACTATCACAATTTGGATTAAAACTAGTGTGGAAAGATAAAACTAATATCACTATTCGGACAATACAACATAAAAACAGGCTATAGATCGCCAACAACTGAAGGTAGATCACCATACTAGGGGCCATGGGGACTTACAGTACGTTTGCTACCTGCATGGTCCCTAGCTGGGTTTACACCATCCCCTCAGCTGCTGGCGACTGTATCCAAGATTAGCCACAATTTAAAATGACATATATTCTACGATTAAAAAGTGGAAGATTAAATCTGACTTATACTGTTTTTGGACTTACGTACCCTCTCAGGAGGACAATAATTTTACGGTACTTCAACCCCCTTCGAGGATACAGCCACTAACAATCTTAAGTTGATAATTCAACTTCCAATTATAAAATAGTAATCTATTTAAAAGTTATGTAACAGTTCTAATTCTTTTAAAAATGCAATGATTAAATGAGCAGTAACATTACTAAAAAGATCCTTCATAGTTCTTGATTTAAAAAAGTTATCCCTTGTGATGGAATATTCCACACAGTCAAGCAAGACATGCTTGACTGTGATTCTTTCATCACAAGGGATACAGAACGGAGGATCTTCACCTTTAAGCAAATATTCATGTGTGTATCGTGTGTGGCCAATACGACATCGTCGCATGATGACCTCTTCAAATCTGGACTGACAACCCAAGTAGGTGTAACCAATATAGGGTTTTATTGCATGTAATTTATTTATGCCCACTTGGGTGTCCCACTTCTTCTGCATCAGATCACGGATGTAAGTTCTAATGCTGGCTTTATAATCAGAGTATGGAATAAGAAGTGGTGTCACAGATTTGTTGAGTGCTGCCTTGGCAGCAAGATCGGCCATTGCGTTACCGGAAATGCCTACATGGCTGGGTAACCAACAGAAGACGATGTCGTATTGGCCAGTAGCAAGATTATTATACAATTCAATAATGTCAATTAAAAGTGGATGTTTACATGATAAATTTTTAATCGCCTGGAGACAAGAAAGAGAGTCTGAATAGATTATATATTGTTTACGTTTAGGGTGTCTTTGAATATATTGAAGAGCTGTTAATATGGCGTTAGCTTCAGCTGTAAAAATAGAACTACTATCTGGTAATCTAAACGATATTGTTCTGGATCCAATGACAGTGGCACAAGCCACAGCGCCACCATCCTTGGACCCATCTGTAAATAAGGATTTATAATTGCTATATTTATGTTTTAATTGATTATATTCTTGTTTATATTATAATTCATTCGTTTCTGATTTTTTAAATGATGTTAAAGTTAGGTCAACCTTTGGCCTGACCAACTGCCAAGGGGGAGAGGAAAGAAGACGGAAAGGAGCTACGTTGTCCAGCTCAATACCAGCAGCAGCAATAAACGGCTTTATTCTGAGCCCAAAAGGTGGAACAAGTGAAGTCTTTTTGCTATACAAATCCTCATAAAGAGGATTGAAGACACAGTTATATGCAGGGTTGGATTTGTTAGAGCATAGTTTTGTGATATATTGTAAAGACAATTTTATACGGCGTTGTGTAAGAGAAGGTTCATCAGTCTCAACATAGAGACTGTCAACAGGTGAGGTTCTGAAAGACCCAAGACAAAGTCTGAGACCTTGGTGGTGGATAGAATCAAGAAGTTTCAGGTTGCTTTTACATGCTCAACCATATACGATGGAGCCATAATCAAGTTTGGATCGTACTAATGATCTGTATAAGTGAAGGAGGGTAGCTTGATCCCCTCCCCACTTTGAATTTGAAACAACTTTTAGCAAATCTAGTGCCTTCAGGCATTTAGCTTTAAGGGATTTAATGTGTGGTAAGAATGTTAAATGAGAGTCGAAAATTAAATCCAAGAACTTGGCCTCCTTTACAATTTTGATAGGGGTGCCATTTAAAGATAATTCTGGGTCCTTATGAGGCTTATATTGTCTACAAAAATGTATACAATTCGTCTTGGATTTAGAAAATTTAAAGCCGTTTTCAAGACACCATTTATTTATTTTGTTTAAACATAGCTGCAGTTGCCGTTCAATTGTATGCATATTTTTACCACGACAAGAAATATTAAAATCATCCACAAATAATGATCCATCAATAGAATCATTTAAAACCTTGGATAAACTATTGATCTTGATGCTAAAAGGTGTGACAGACAAAATACTGCCTTGCGGGACACCTTGATCCTGATTGTAATGATCAGACAGGGTTGAACCCACTCGAACTTGAAATTGTCTGTCTTTTAAAAATTCTGATATAAAAAGAGGCAAACGGCCCCTCAGACCAAAATCATGCAAATCTTTCAAAATGCCATGCTTCCAGGTTGTATCATAAGCTTTCTCAAGATCAAAGAAAATTGATACAGCATGTTGTTTATTTACTATAGCATTTTTAACGAAGGATTCTAAACGTACCAAATGGTCAATGGTACTACGATTTTTCCTGAAACCACACTGAATATTGGTTATTAGGTTATTGGTTTCAAGATACCAAGTTAATCTATTATTCACCATACGTTCCATGGTTTTACAGACACAGCTAGTAAGAGATATTGGTCTGTAGTTAGACGGATCTGTATGATCCCTGCCAGGCTTTGGTATTGGGATTACAATAGCATTACGCCATGATGGAGGAAATTCTCCAGACGTCCATATTTTATCAAATATATCTAAAAGTGTCATCAAGCATGGTTCAGGTAAGTGTTTTAGAAGCTGATAATGAATATTATCATCACCGGTAGCAGTGTCATGAGCTTGCTCAAGAGCAGTTTGTAGCTCATGTAATGAAAACACTTCATTGTAATCTTCACCGTTATTTGATTCAAAATTAAGTTTTGTCTTTTCCTGTTGTTTCTGATATCTCTGAAACTCAGGAACATAATTTGTTGATGAAGAATTTTTGGCAAGAGTTTCGCCGATTTTATTAGCAATTTTAGACTTATTAGTAATTAAATTATCACCATCTTTGAGATGGTGTACGGCAGATTTGGAACCTTTGCCTTTAATTCTTTGAACCATGTTCCAGACCTTGGACATCGGCGTGCGTGAATTAAGTTTGGAGACATAATTTCTCCAAGATTGTCGTTTGTTTTGTTTAAACGTACGACGCGCCTTTGCATTCAGTATTTTGAATTTATTCAAGTTATGGACAGTTGGGTGACGGCGAAAATAATGTTCTGCCTTTTTCCTCGCTTTTCTGGCCTGTCTACAATTTGCATTGAACCATGGTTTTCGTACATGTGGAGTCGAAGAGGACTTTGGTATACACTCATCAGCTATTTTATTTAAAATGTCAGAAAAAGTTTCAATAGGATCACTGATATTAGTGAAACACTCAGGTCGCAGTTTTGATTCACACATAGTTTGATATAAAGACCAGTTAGCCTTCGAAAAGTTCCATCTTGTAAACGATGGAGAATCGGATGGAGTAATTTGTGAGAGGATAGTTGGGAAGTGGTCACTTCCACAAAGGTCATTATGAACAGACCAATCAAATTCATTGAGGAGGTTAGAATCTGCAAGAGATAAATCTAGAGAAGAATACGTACCAGTTGCAGGGTGGAGATAGGTGCTTGAATCATCATTAAATATGCACAGATCATTATTTGAAACGAAATCTTCAAGTAGTTTGCCCTTAGCATTAGTGTTAGTACTGCCCCATAATGGGTTGTGACCGTTTAGGTCCCCCATAATAATACATGGCTTCGGGAGTTGATCATATAGTGATTGAAGATCAGTCTGTTGTAGTGTTGAAGAAGGCGGAATATACAGAGAGCATAGTGTAAATGCTACTCCCAGAGTCAGTCGCACAGCAACAGCTTGTATATTAGTTTTAAGTGTAACAGGGCTGTGAATAACATCCCGTCGTATGAGGATAGTGGAACCTCCAGTGGCCCTATCACCTGGAGGGGAAAAATAATGATACGCTTCAAGCTGACGTAAACTAAAGTTATCTGTCTGTTTCAGATATGTCTCTTGCAGACAGAACGCTGATGGTGCTAAATCCTGGATTAACAACTGTATTTTCATTAAAATTTGTTCGTAGTCCTCTACAGTTCCATTGCACGATATGCTGAGATGGACCTATCTTTTAGGTGGATTAATAGGGGATCTACCCCGTACCTTTTTCGAGGGCGACAAGCTATGTGCCCTAGAATGGACGTTTTCAGACACGTCCATGTCCTCAAGCGATCCGTATCTGTTAAATAATCTGATCTTATCATCTGACCCCTTTGGTGCCCTGCCACTTTGCTTTGTGAAAGAATCTGGTTTCGGTTTGGTTTTGCTTTTGACAACTGGTTGAACGTTCCTGTTAGACTGAGTCATTTGAGATGCCTGAGAAGATGTATCACAAGCAGAAGAAGGTTCTGATTGGGTTTGGGGCTTGTCAGGAAGTGGTTCCACAGTTTGTGTAGATATTACAGGCGATAACATCATAGGAGATTCGGTTTTAAGCCAAGTCAAGTTCGTTTGACAGCTTGCAGATGACGTGGTTACTGTAGGGGTTTTATCAGACGGTGTTTCTGCAATGGAAGCATACGTTTCCTTAATCTCAGAACCTAAGACAATCTTTTTTGCATCAGAGAAACTAATGTTTTGAGTAAATTTGATCTTGTTGATCTCCATATGCTGTTTCCAAACTGGACAATCTTTGGAAAAAGATGAGTGAGCACCCGAGCAGTTGGTACATTTCTTAAAAGTACTCTCGCAATCTTCTGTTGTATGTGTCTTCTCACCACAGTGAGCACATACAACGGACAATGTACAAGTACTAACACCATGACCAAATTTCTGGCATTTGAAACACCTCAAAGGATTTGGTATGTAGGTGTCAACGGTCATGTTACAATATCCTGCCTTTATTGATCTGGGAGCATTGGGAGAAGAAAATGTGAACAGGTAAGTGTTCGTCAGAACGGTTTCGTGGTTTTTGCGTGTTGCAAAACGTTTGACGTAAATGACTCCTTGGTCTTTCATTTCCGAAACAATATCAAGTTCGGACATGTCAGCGAACAATCGATCTCTGTCTCTAACAACTCCTTTGCTGGTGTTAAGTGTTCTGTGAGGAGAGACTGATACCCGAATGCCGACGAACGTTTCAGTTGACATCAAATTAGTTGCTTGTTGCCTTTTGCTGCACTCAATGAGCAATGACCCTGAACGTAAAAGTCTAATGTTTTTCACATCACCTGCTATGCCTTGTATGCCTTTTTGCACTGCAAAAGGATTTAACTTCAATCGTGTGTTATCTTTAGTCTCCATTACTAAAAAACGTGGCCAGTAGTCAATTGATTTTGGCTGTCTGTGGTCATCGTGATCAGGATCAGTGTCGAGAGGACGTTTTGTTTTCTTTAGGGGAGTTTCGTAATCCATGTTTAGTGTTTTAAGATTCATCATCCGAGCTCCCCACCCACCACGGAGTATCATGAAGACGATGCTAAACACAAGTGGGTCTCCAACTTGCAGCACCAAGGATACCCGGATGATATACTCCAGCAGAAAAACCAAAAGATAAATTCTTCCACCAGATTGGCCCATGAGCCACCGCCTTCTGGGCATAAGACTCTAGGCAAAGTTCATGTATACAAAATTCAAGTTAAATAATATTCTATAATCCAAAGGCGCCAAGACCGAAATACAGACGATGTCAAATCCCATTTTGTGCAATTACATAAAGTCCATGCACAGGGCTTGGCATGACCAGCCGATTGGTCGAACCGGGCCCATTCGACCACCCGTCTAGGCGAAGTCAGGGCCAAAGTGGTGTATTGAGCAACAGGAACACGGTCGCAAGCTCCTATTGCCCTCAACCACCAGGATCCCTTCCTCCGCCGACACAGGGCCGCAACCCACGGCAAACGGGTTGGTGGACCAAATATCCCCCCGGGTCCACTACGGGGGTGTCGGCGAGCTCTTAGCATTACCCAGCACCCACCACGAGGAGGTGGCTCGCCACGGGTGCCTTAAGTAAATTCAGTGCATGTGCACCTTTTGTTATGAGTTGATCTTAAACTCCTATTACCTTCTGGTTTCTGTCTCTTAAGGACGTTCGAAGTTCTTTCATGTTCACTGAATCAAATTGAACATCATTCTCAACAACGCTAACGTCACCTTTCTCCGCCATTTTGATGAAACTACTCACCTGAAGAAGTCAACGTGTAAGGGAGATAATCCTAAAATATTCTATAAAGGCAGATAACAACACTTTTGGGAAAGTCGAATAGGCCATCATCAATGATGTCACATCGCTTGTCACGTGCATGAGCGTTTCCAATATTTGCTGTGCTCACACCTGTATATATTTGGTGTGCACGGAATTTGTTTTGTTGCTAGGATATATAAACTAATATGATTTATATATTCATTATTGTTTAGTCAAACCTTGCTCATGTTAATTTACCATATAATGTGATGCATGTTATCTATTATATTTTACTATTGTGATATGTATAATGAGTGATGTTCTTAAAAACATCCAGTTGCCTTTTCTTAAATTTTCAAATTTTATGGCATAAAATTTTGCTTGTTTTGACCAACATGTATTTGTACTTTGATAGTAATGTAATATTTTGCCTTGAATTATGCTTCATATGTACTGAGTCATAAAAGAAACTTCACATTCTTTCTTCAGGGCATAGTACTATAAAAGAACAAGAGATGGTAAGATGGTTAAATTGTTATTATTTCATTGCTGAGATCTGTGTGATGTACATGATACACTGACAGTGCCACAATCATTTCATCAGGCAACACCGCCGTTCCAAAACGTGTATACAGAATGTCAAGTCACAAGAATACAAATTCGAAATTTCTCAGTTCAATGTTGTGTATGGCCACCACGTGCATTCACCACTGCCAAACACTGTCTCCTCATCAACTGCCTCATGCTTGTGAGCATATGGTTTGGGATTCTGCACCATTGCTCTTGCAAGGCAGTGCCAAGTTCCTGCAAATTCTGGGGTTGGTTCCTAAGACTACAAAGCCTTCTCCCAAATGCATCCCAAACATGCTCTATTGGATTAAGGTCAGGGGACCTCCATGGCCAGTTCATGACGTTGATTCCAGCATTTTGAAGGAAATTTAGTGTCAACATCGTGGTATGTGGCCGAACGTTATCATGCTGGAACTGTAGACCTGGACCATTGGCCACCACGAAAGGAATGAGTTTACGTATGAGCGCCTGGTCGCGGTAAGCAGCAGCTGTGGGGTTTCCACGGACGACCAGAAGTCAGGAATGGTTAATCCCATAGAAAGCACCCTACACCATGCAACTTCTGCCCCTGAATCTGTTGACTTCCAGTACACAACATTGTGCATACTGTTCACAATGTCATCTCCAGACTCTATGCCTATCGTCCGCTAATGTGAGGGTAACCCTGGATTCATCACTAAAGACGCCTCGATTCCAGTCTCTCTGGATCCATCGGTGACCTTGGAAGATCAGATGTGGTGCCAGTTTGTTGTAGACGACATAGCAAGTCATACACATTAATACGGCTGGATCCCATACCAGCAGAAATTGTTTTTATTGCAATTTGTTCTACCCCTTTTGCCAGTATTACTTGACAGTATTTACTTGACTATTATACGGGGTTTGTATGACGGCCACATTCCACTGAGTCTGAAATTACAGCATTGAAACTGAGGGGATATGATTGTATTTGATTTGGTAGCAAGTCACATATATTTTGTGACTAATTAGTGTATTTGGATGGTGAAAATAATTATGTGTACCAGGTTGAGTGGACCAATCATAAAATCTCTTTTTAAATATCTCAAGCCATCGACATGATCATACGAAGTGGGAAACCACAATTCATATCAGACATATTTTTTAAATGTGGTAATGTGGATTTTCAAAGTATGGAAGCCAATTAGGACCATTACATTTCTCAAAATCACTTGCTTTCAGGACAGTTTTATGCAGTTTTGGGGAGTTTAGTGCATGAGCAGAAATGCTATAGAGTACTGAGGGGTCCGCAAACACATCAGTAAATTTAGTATTGCTGCCTCTAATACAAGAAAATTTAGAGAAAATAAGGATCTAAACCAAGAAAATGAAAAAGCTTCCAAACAGATTAATTGCTTGTTTTGTGGACAGACTGTGAAAACAGATTGGAAGACTCACAGATCTAACATGATTCCGGTTAGGACCAAAAAGCAGTTCCAGGAAAGTACAAAAAGTATTTGCTTCAAAAGAGGTGATGAATGGTCTACAAAAGTTCTTGCAAGAATTGAGTATGCTGGCGACTTTTTTGCTCAGGATGCGGTTTACCACAACTCATGCAGTTTGAATTTCAGGACAAACAGAAAGTTGCCTCAAGGTGTAGATAGTTATTCCCCAACACCTCAAAAGAAGCCACGCCAGGGAAGACAAGATGATCTCGTTCTTACCTTCAGGCGATTAAAAATTAATAAATTAAACGTCTCTTGTAAACATCCACTTTTAATTGAAATTATTGAATTGTATAATGATCTTGCTACTGACCAATGCGACATCGTCTTTTGTTGGTTACCCAGTCACGTAGGCATATCTGGGAATACAATGGCCGATCGTGTTGCCAAGGCAGTCACTCAACAAACCTGTGACACCACTTCGTATTCCATACTCAGATTATAAACACATTAGACCTTAGTCCATAGTGTGGTGCAGATACTCAAGAAGGTATCAATAAATTGCATGCAATAAAACCCTATATTGATTATACCTACCTTGGTTGTCAGACCACATTTGACGAGGTCATCATGCGACATCGTCACATGGGCCACACAAAATACACACATTAATATTTGCTTAAAGGTGAGAATCCTCCGTTTTGTATCCCTAGTGATGAAAGAATCCCGGTCAAGCATGTCTTGACTGCACTGAATATTCCACCACAAGGGATAACTATTTCAAATCACGAACTTTGAAGGATCTTCGTAATACTAACAGTTCTCGTCTAATTTGTTTGCATTTCTAAAAGAATTAAATTTGTTGAATGAACCGTAAATAGATACATTTTTGCAATTTTGAAAACTTTTCTTCTGTTACGATCACCACGACTGTTAGGTTAATGAGTGAGTTTAAGCAAATATTCCAGCAACACCAGACATGTATGGAATCGAACCCTAATCACCACAGGAAGCTGTTTGGTGTTCCTAATACTCATGCACATGATGTCACTGATACTTATTAGAATGTTACATCTGAGTGAATTGTGTTTACTCATATGTTACTTTTACACATATACAGAAGCCTCAACTATTTATTCGGCTGTGAAGCAATTCATTGTTAATCATGATAATTTGTTTTTTTATAAGGAAGGCTTTTCGAGCCTGTTGCCTTCCTTGTTCTATGAACTTTTTTTCTCGTTTTCAAGGAAGACGGGGTCATTAACGAGAATTTGTGTGAATGTTTTGCTTCATTCTGTGGTATTTCGCGATTTCCGTGAGCACCACACGAAATTCCTCTTCGGAGATGTCACTGTCTGTACAATTTTTAGTGAGCATGGGTTCAGTCTGTGAACAGTCTAAGTAAACTTAGTCTCAGTGTATTTCGTTACACTCCACCACAGTCCAACGCATCTTTGGACTTGTTATATTTAGCGAGGTGATAGATGCTTTCAGCTGAACTTTAGTGCTTTCGGTAGTTCCCTGAGCTTTGTTGCTTCCACTTTGTTAGGATGTCCTTGCATCGAAATGAGAGCAGTCTAAAGGTGAATGAAAACGGCCTTGCTGACGTCTCGACTTGCTCTGAGCGAACACTGTGGACGAGAATCAGTGTGGGCTTGGTTAGAATGGTGCATGGCCAGCTGACAAGTAAGGCGATAGCTGTCTGAAGGGTGAATGATACACAGTTCTCTAGGCAGTAATGGATCACTACAGTCTCCAAGGGTTGCTATGAGTGAGCGCTGTTTGAAGGGTGAATGATACACAGTTCTCTAGGCAGTAATGGATCACTACAGTCTCCAAGGGTTGCTATGAGTGAGCGCTGTCTGAATGGTGAATGATGCACAGTTCTCTAGGCAGTAATGGATCACTACAGTCTCCAAGGGTTGCTATGAGTGAGCGCTGTTTGAAGGGTGAATGATACACAGTTCTCTAGGCAGTAATGGATCACTACAGTCTCCAAGGGTTGCTATGAGTGAGCGCTGTCTGAAGGGTGAATGATGCACAGTTCTCTAGGCAGTAATGGATCACTACAGTCTCCAAGGGTTGCTATGAGTGAGCGCTGTTTGAAGGGTGAATGATACACAGTTCTCTAGGCAGTAATGGATCACTACAGTCTCCAAGGGTTGCTATGAGTGAGCGCTGTTTGAAGGGTGAATGATACACAGTTCTCTAGGCAGTAATGGATCACTACAGTCTCCAAGGGTTGCTATGAGTGAGCGCTGTCTGAAGGGTGAATGATGCACAGTTCTCTAGGCAGTAATGGATCACTACAGTCTCCAAGGGTTGCTATGAGTGAGCGCTGTTTGAAGGGTGAATGATACACAGTTCTCTAGGCAGTAATGGATCACTACAGTCTCCAAGGGTTGCTATGAGTGAGCGCTGTTTGAAGGGTGAATGATACACAGTTCTCTAGGCAGTAATGAGTGAGTGAGTGAGTGAGTTTAGTTTTACGTCGCACTTAGCAATATTCCAGCTATATGGCGACGGTCTGTAAATAATCGAGTCTGGACCAGACAATCCAGTGATCAACAACATGAGCATCGATCTGCGCAATGGGGAACCGATGACATGTGTCAACCAAGTCAGCTAGTCTGACCACCCGATCCCGTTACTCGCCTCTTACAACAAGCTGAGTCGCCTTTCATGGCAAGCATGGGTTGCCGAAGCCTGTTCTACCCCGGGACCTTCACGGGTCCTAGGCAGTAATGGATCAATGTAATTTCTTTCGTTTCAAGGATGAATAAGAAGGAAATTTATTTCTCCTAGTGGTGTGGAGCTTTGTAAGTAGAGTAGTCTGCGCCGGTAGGTGGCGCTAGACAGGGGTATTTAAAGGGATTTAGATTTGAATTGTTCATTCTCGCTCTAGTGCAAGCACGGCCAACACATCATATTATCATGGAGACGAACGCCAAACTTGATGCCATACTTCAGCAGCTGGAATCAAACAAAGCACAATTCGAACTGTCGCTTAATGACCGCATTGGAGCTTTGAGAGAAGAATTTCAGCAGACTACCAAAGAGGTAAAGAAACTGCGTGCTGAAAAAGACTATGCTTGGAGTCGAGAGGGCAACAAAATCCAACATAATTTCAATGAAGAGACATTAGATTCACTAAATCAAATTCTGGTAGCTATTCAAAATCAACGATTCAAGGACTGCGAAACGTTGGTCACGTCGGAAATCACAAGGCTTCAAAAACGTAATAAACTGATAAAATTAGCAGACTCGTCTGAGGGAGGTGGGAAACAGTGCGTAACTATGTTTCCAACGAACTGGCTGATGATTCCGATGATGATCGGAAAATTGCGAGGGCCGACAGCAAGGCGGTGCGTAAATTACGCCAGAAACGTGCACGTCAAACGCCCTATGGAATTAGGCCAGCTAGACGATCAGCAACCTACACCCGTCCCGTGCAAGCTGCTGTTTTACCTGCTTCTGTTCAGCATATTCAACCAATCACCAATCAGCTTTTTCGAGCCAAAGGTCAGAAGACAGGAGCGTGTTTCACATGCGGTGACTTCAGTCACTTCAGGAGACACTGTCCACAAAATATGTCAACCCAGCGAGTGTCGACGTTTGCAGCTGGAGAATCAACACAAGGGAACCAATAGTTCTCAAGGCTTGTCAGTTGAGTGTAATTATGATGATGTTGTTGTTGATGATTTGTGTTTCTCCAAGACTCTTACAGATGATTATTATGAGTATGAACAAGGTACTTCTGAAATTATTGTTAGAGGGCGCCTCAAAAACAGTTTGCAATTTTGGATAGACATTGGTTCTTCACAATTCGTTGTAGATTTGATTGCCAATGGTTATAAAATCCCATTCTGCTTTCAGCCACCTCCAATGTTTGTAAAAAACAATCAGTCAGCTTTTAAACACAAAACATTTGTAACTCAAGCGATTGATGAACTAAAGAAGAAAAGTCTGATATGCGAGTGTGATACCCCTCCCACTGTTGTCAGCCCATTGTCTGTTTCAGTCCAGTCTTCTGGGAAGAAGAGATTGATCCCAGATCTTCAAAGAATTAACTGCTATGTGTACAAACAGAGCGTAAAATACGAGGATTGGCATACAGCTTTGAATTACATCAGAAATAATGATTGGCTTATAAAATTTGATATCCATTCGGCTTATCACCACATAGATATTTTCTGCCCTCACACAGATTATCTCGAATTCTCATGGTTTGATTATAAAGGAGTCGTGCACTACTACAAATTCCTTGTTCTCCCATTTGGGTTAACATCGGCTCCATATGTGTTCACCAAAGTTACAAGACAGTTGGTTAAGAAATGGAGATATGAGGGGTACAGAATAGTAACTTTCTTAGATGATGGTATTCTTTCAGGTTCTACTCAGAACGAAGCTCAAATGTCAGGTGCATCTGTCAAACAGGACCAACTTAGATCAGGTTTTGTTCCCAAAGTTGAAAAGTCCCTTTGGTTGCCGTCTCAGTCAGTTGAGTGGTTAGGTTTTAGGATTGATACAGTAGCCATGACCATGAGTGTTCCAGACAGAAAAAGGGATAAGGTACTGAAGGACATTACTGTATTATTGGAATCTAAGCATATGCGTTTTCCTGTCAAATACATAGCTTCTGTTGTTGGACAGATAATATCTATGAAACTTGTGATGGGTCCAGTTTCCCAGCTGATGACAAGATCTTTGAGTATTGACGTGGTTGCAGCCCCGTCATGGCAGAGCTCTATTGAGTTGTCAGATTCCAGCATCAAACAATTGAAGTTTTGGTCAGTCTGCATAAATAAGTATTGTTCCAGATATCTAGTTCAAAGAACAGTTGCGAAGAGACTTGTATATTCAGATGCTAGTGATACTGGATTCGGTGGCTACTGCGTGGACCTGGATAATGTCCCTTCACATGGACAATGGTCAAGGGATGAGGCATTGTGCAGCTCGACGTGGCGGGAGCTGAAAGGAGTGCTTATGGTTTTGCAAAGTTTTGTGACTAGTCTATCACACCAGAGCATTAAGTGGTTTACAGACAACAAAAATGTTGCTACGATTATTGAGAAAGGTAGCATGAAGGACCACTTACAGTCCCTAGCTTTGGAAATATTTGACTTATGTGTGAAGAATGGGATTGACCTACAATTACAGTGGATCCCTCGTTACGAGAAGGCACCCGTGAACGGCCACCTCCTCGTGGTGGGTGCTGGGTCACGCCAAGAGCCGTTCAAACCCCCGTGTGGACCCGGGTCAACTAGGTCCATAGCACCCCCATTGCTGGTCGCAAGGAGTGACCGAATTGGGCAACCTGTTTGCCGTGGGTTGCGTCCCGTGTCGGTGGAGGACGGTAGTCTGGTGGTTGAGGGCAGTAGGAGCCTGAACCGTGTTCCTGCTGCTCAACACACCACTTTGGCCCTTACTTCACCTAGACGGGTGGTAGAATCGGCCCGATTCTATCAATCGGCTGGTCACGCCAAGCCCTGTGTATGGACTTGTATGTCATTACACGCATTTAATTTGCAAATGTTTTACTTTTGGACTTGGTACATTTGTTTATATCAAATGTTCACGATTTTTCACACTGATGTTTTGAACTTTGCCTAGAGTCTTATGCCCAGAAGGCGGTGGCTCATGGGCCAATCTGGTGGATTTGTTATTTATAACTCTTCTGCTGGAGTATATCATCCGAGTATCCTTGGTGCTGCAAGTTGGAAACCCACTTGTTATTAGCATTGTCCTTGTGATACTCCGTGGTGGGTGGGGAGCTCGGATGATGAACCTTAAAGCACTAGCCATGGCTTACGAAACCCCTGTCACCAAGAAAAAACGTCCTCTTGACACAGAACCTGATATTAATGAACTCAGACCCTCCACATCTATTGACCATTGGCCACGTTACATAGTACTTGAGACCGTTGACAAGACACCCCTGAAGCTGAACCCTTTTGCCATTTCAAAAGGCATACAAGGCATAGCAGGAGATGTTAAAAACGTTAGACGTTTGCGTTCAGGGTCTCTTCTCATTGAATGCAGTAAGAGACAACAAGCAACTAATCTCCTGTCAACTAAATCTTTTGTCGGCATTCCCGTATCAGTCTCTGCCCACCGAACACTTAACACCAGCAAAGGCATAGTGAGAGACCGAGACTGCCTTTTTGCTGATATGCTGGAGATTGATATTGCCTCAGAAATGAAGGAACAAGGTGTACTATATGTAAAACGTTTCACTACCCGGAAAAACAATGAGATCCAACAAACAAACACATATTTGTTCTCTTTTTCTACTCCGACTGCTCCCACATCAATATAGGCTGGTTACTGTCAACTCAAAGTGGAAACGTACATTCCAAATCCATTGAGATGCTTCAAGTGCCAAAAGTATGGGCATGGCGTAAATACCTGCACATTGTCTGTTGTGTGCGCTCACTGTGGTGAGAAAACACACACAACAGAAGATTGTGACAGTGATTTTAAAAAATGTACCAACCGCTCAGGTGACCATTCATCTTCATCGAAACAGTGTCCAATCTGGAGAGAGCAAATGGAAATAAACAGAATAAAGTATACCCAAAACATCTCTTTTTCTGAAGCAAAAAAACTGGTGAAGAGATCTGATCTTCCAGAAAGTTATGCTACAGTAGCAAACGCATCATCTGTGCGCAGCTCTAAAATAACAAAGTCATCTACAAGCTGCCAAACTACCTTGACTTGGGTCAACAGTGACTCTCCACAACTTCTATACCCAGCTATGTCATCACAGACTGAAGAATCACTTCCTGGAACATCAAAGTCTTCTTCTGATCATAAACCATCTTCGCAGTCACGCACTGAGTCTCAATCTACAACTGATAGACAACAAACTGCTAAAGGTAAATCTAAGCCTAAGCCTGATGTTTCAAAACAACAAAGTGGCAGAGCTCCCAAGGGGTCACAAAATAAAGTTCAATTGTTTAATAAATACGGGTCTCTTGAAGACATGGACGTTTCTGAAAACGTCCATTCTAGGGCACATAGCTTGTCGCCCTCGAAAAGAGTGCGGGGTAGATCCCCAATAAATCCCCCCAAAAGATAGTTTATTCCACTAATATTGTACAGTGGAACTGCAGAGGATTGAGGACTAATTTACATGAATTACAGCTATTAGTCCTTCAGCGATATGTCTCCAAGAGACATATTTAAAGCAAACAGATGCATTTGACCTTCGTCATTTTAATGCATATCATTCTTTTTCACCTCCGGGTGATAGAGCTACTGGCGGGTCATCCGTTTTAGTCAGACAAAACGTTATTCAAAGCCCTGTTTCACTTAATACTAATATGCAGGCTGTTGCAGTGAGAATTACCTTACACGTAGCGTTTACGCTATGCTCTCTTTATATTTCACCGTCTTCGACGTTCACTAAAACTGATCTTCAAGCTCTATATGACCAACTCCCGAAGCCCTGTATTATAATGGGAGATTTAAATGGGCACAACCCACTCTGGGGTAGTGTAAATGCAAACACTAGAGGTAAATTGTTGGAGGACTTTTGTTCTGACAATGACTTATGTATTTATAATGATGGTTCCAACACATATTTACACCCTGGCACAGGGACGTATTCTGCTCTCGACTTGTCATTTACAAATTCCGAACTATTAAATGAATTCGAATGGTCAGTCCACGATGACCTCTGTGGAAGTGACCATTTTCCTACTATATTAAAAGCTGTAACTCCATCTGATGTTCCTCCATCATCAAGACGGAATTTTAAAAAGGCTAACTGGGCTTTATATGAAACACTGTGTGCTGAAAAACTTAAACCCGAACGTTTTATTGACGTTTCTGATACTATCAAATCTTTTTGTGATGAACTGAATTCCATAGCTGATGAGTGTATACCAAAGTCCTCTGCAGTTCCACACATAAGAAAACCATGGTTCAACGATGAGTGCAAACAAGCTAGGAAGGCAAGGAAAAAAGCAGAACATTATTTCCGTCGCCATCCTATGGTGCATAATTTAAATAAATTTAAAATTTTAAATGCTAAAGCACGGCGTACTTTTAAACAGAACAAACGCCAATCTTGGCCAAATTATGTATCTAAAATAAATTCTCGGACACCCATGTCCAAGGTATGGAACATGGTCCAGAAAATCAAAGGTAAAGGTACTAAATCTACTGTCCATCATCTTAAAGATGGAGATCAATTACTTACTGATAAATCAGATATCGCAAATAAATTGGGCGAAACACTCGCTAAACACTCTTCCTTTTCTAATTATTTACCTAAATTCCAGCAGTATCAAAAAGAACAAGAAAAGAAAACTATTAATTTCAATTCTGATAATGGGGAAGATTATAATGAAACGTTTTCTATTCATGAACTACATACTGCTCTTGATCAGGCTCATGACACTGCTACTGGAGCTGATAACATACATTATCAACTCCTGAAGCACTTACCAGAATCCTGCCTAAAAACTCTCCTAAATATTTTTGATGATATTTGGACATCGGGTAACTTTCCTCCGTCATGGCGTGACGCCATAGTAGTACCAATACCTAAACCTGGACGTGATCATACGGATCCATCCAATTATCGTCCGATTTCATTAACAAGCTGTGTTTGCAAGACCATGGAACGCATGATAAATAATCGACTTGTTTGGTACTTGGAAACTAATAACCTTATCACAGATATACAATGTGGTTTCCGTAAAAACAGAAGTACTGTCGATCACTTAGTGCGTTTAGAATCATTTGTAAAAAACGCACTGATTAACAAACAACACGCTGTGTCTATCTTTTTTGATCTTGAAAAAGCATATGACACTACTTGGAAATATGGCATTTTACGAGATTTACATGACTTCGGGTTGCGAGGTCGTTTGCCTGAATTTATTGCCAAGTTTTTAAATAACAGACAATTCCAGGTCCGCGTGGGCTCTACCCTGTCTGATCATTACAATCAGGATCAGGGTGTTCCACAAAGCAGTATTTTGTCAGTCACTCTTTTTAGCATCAAGATCAACAGTTTATCTAAAGTTTTAAACGATTCAATTGATGGATCGTTATTTGTGGATGATTTTAATATTTCTTGTCGTGGTAAAAATATGCATACCATTGAACGGCAATTGCAGTTGTGTTTAAACAGGATTAATAAATGGTGTCTTGAAAACGGCTTTAAATTTTCAAAATCGAAAACTAACTGCATACATTTTTGTCGTAAATACAAACCACATAAAGACCCTGAACTGTCTCTAGATGGGACGCCCATTAAAGTTGTGAAGGAAGCCAAATTCTTGGGTCTAATCTTTGATTCACACTTAACGTTTTTACCACATATTAAATCACTTAAAACTAAATGCCTGAAAGCTCTTGACTTGTTGAAAGTGGTTTCAAATTCAAAATGGGGAGGGGATCAAGCTACCCTTCTCCATTTATATCGATCACTCGTTCGTTCTAAACTTGATTATGGCTCCATCGTCTATGGTGGAGCCTGCAAAAGCAATCTTAAACTTCTTGATCCTGTCCATCACCAAGGTCTAAGACTTTGTCTTGGGTCCTTCAGAACTTCACCTATTGACAGTCTTTACGTTGAGGCCGATGAACCATCTCTTGCACAACGCCGTATCAAATTATCTTTACAATATATCATAAAACTACACTCTAACGAATCTAACCCTGCATATAACTGTGTCTTCAATCCCCTTTATGAGGATTTGTATAGCAAAAAGTCTTCTCTTGTTCCACCTCTTGGGCTCAGAATAAAGCCGTTTATTGCTGCTGCTGGTATTGAGCTGAACAATATAGCTCCTTCCCGTCTTCTTTCCTCTCCCCCATGGCAGTTGGTTAGGCCACAGGTTGACCTAACATTAACTACATTTAAAAAAACAGAAACTAATGAATTACAGTATAAACAAGAATATAATCAATTGAAACATACATATAACAATTACAAATCCTTATTTACAGATGGGTCCAAGGACGGTGGAGCAGTTGCTTGTGCTACTGTCATTGGATCCAGAACAATATCTTCTAGATTACCAGAGAATAGTTCTATTTTTACAGCAGAAGCTAACGCCATATTAACAGCTCTTAAATATATTCAAAGACACCCTAAACGTAAACAATATATAATCTATTCTGATTCTCTTTCTTGCGTTCAGGCTATTAAAAATATTTCTTGTAAACATCCACTTTTAATTAAAATTATTGAATTGTATAATACTCTTGCTACTGGCCAATACGACATCGTCTTCTGTTGGTTACCAAGCCACGTGGGCATTTCTGGTAACGCAATGGCCGATCTTGCTGCCAAGGCGGCACTCAACAAATCTGTGACACCACTTCTTATTCCATACACTGATTATAAAGCTAACATTAGATCTTATATCCGTGATCTGATGCAGAAGAAGTGGGACACCCAATTGGGTATAAATAAATTACATGAAATAAAACCTTACATTGGTTATACCCACTTGGGTTGTCAGTCCAGATTTGAAGAGGTTATTTTACGACGATGTCGTATTGGCCATACAAGATACACTCATGCATACCTTTTAAAAGGTGAGGATCCTCCGTTTTGCATCCCTTGTGATGAGAGAACCACGGTCAAGCATATCCTGCTTGACTGTGTTGAATTCTCCATCATAAGGGACAAATATTTCAATGTAAAAACAATTAAGGACCTTTTTAACACCGTAAGTTCTCATTTAATTCTTGGCTTTTTAAAAGAAATTGATTTCATCACTGAATTTTGATTATTATATTCTGTACATAGCTGCATTTTAATTCATGGTAGGTTAGATTAGTAACTTG
The DNA here is from genome assembly GCF_037392515.1 of Haliotis asinina. NCBI lineage: Eukaryota > Metazoa > Mollusca > Gastropoda > Lepetellida > Haliotidae > Haliotis > Haliotis asinina. The sequence continues at coordinate 15,493,968 of NC_090290.1, read as the reverse complement.
AATTGTTAGTGGCTGTACCCTCAAAGGGGGTTGAAGTACCGTAAAATTATTGTCCTCCTGAGAGGGTACGTACGTTTAAACTTCCAGTGTTTTTAATCGTAGCATATGTGTATTTTTAATATTTGGCTAGATGGGACTAAATTGCTAACAGCTGAGGGGATGATGTAAATCCAACTAGGGTCCATGCAGGTAGCAAAGGTACTGTAAGTCCCCATGGCCCCTAGTATGGTGATCTACCTTCAGTTGTTAGCAATCTATAGCCGGATTTTATGTTGTATTGTCCGAATAGTGATATTAGTTTTATCTTTCCACGCTAGTTTTAATTCAAATTGTGATATTCTAGTTCTTTTACTGTCCTTCGCCGACAGATTTTATAATATACATATAATCCTTTTCTTTGTTAAATGTTCTCGTCACAATATGGCTGAAATATTGCCGATGTGACGTTAAATATTAACTCACTCACTCACTCACTCGTTACGAGAACCAGAAAGCAGATTACTTAAGTCGTATGGTTGACTATGATGACTGGGGTATTGCTAAAAACATCTTTGACAATGTAAACGCCAAGTGGGATCCTCATGAAGTTGATAGGTTTGCAACGTATTACAATACCAAATTAGAGGTGTTTAACTCTCGTTATAGCAATCCAGGTTGTGCAGCTGTTGACTGCTTCACTGTGAACTGGAAAGGAACAATGAACTGGATTGTTCCCCCTGTATGTCTGATTCCACAGACGATCAAGCATTTGGCACAACGTGGTGCGTTTGGAACGCTTGTCCCTGAATGGCATTCTGCTTGCTTCTGGCCTTTATTAAGTTCAAATTCAATGTTTATCCCACAAGTTAAAGGTTTATATATTTGCCTACTTCCAGAGAGTCTTATACGGCAAGTAGGATTCCAGGGGGAATGTTTGGAGAAACTGATCTGCACTTTAACATGCTTGCTCTTCTTGTTGATTTTCGCTGATTGAGGTTTTCATTGTTACAGATGTGTTCCTGTGTACATATAAGAAAGAACTTGATCAACTACCTGTTTCCGTACGCCAGTTGGCTAGTAGTCTGTCAGATTTATTGTCGGAGTCGAGAGCCGAGTCCACTTTGAAGAAGTATGTCTACGGTTTTGCTGCCTGGCAGAGGTGGGCTAAAATGAATAATATGCCTGATGTGTTACCTATTTCACCCTTACATTGTGCCATTTATCTTTTATCTGTTGTCCAACAGAGTGATTCAGTGTCACCCGTCTTTTCAGCTTTCTATAGTATAAGGCATGCACATTGCAGTGTAGGAGTTGAGAGTCCGACTGAAAACAGTCTTGTAAAAAATGTGTTGGAAGCAGCTAAACGGAAACTAGCAAAGCCAGTGGTTAAGAAGGAGCCAGTTACTGTAGCTATTCTTGAGAAGTTGTATGATTCTAGAATTGTAAATGCATCCTTGTCTGATTTGAGAATACTAGCTATGTGTTTGTTGGCTTATGCCGGATTTTTAAGATCGTCTGAGTTGATTAAAATTTCTCGTTCTGATTTAATTTTTTATAAAACTCATATGGCTGTTTTCATTGAAAAGTCTAAAAAAGATGTATACAGAGACGGAGCTTGGCTTATTATAAGCAGGACTCAATCAAAACTGTGTCCGGTGGATTGTTTGGAAAGATATCTAAAACTTGCAAACATTCCATCAGATTCGGATCAGTATGTTTTCAGAAGTCTCAGCAAATGTGCATCTGGATATGTGTTAAGAAAAGGCAACAATCCTCTATCGTACACAAGGTTAAGGGAACTGTTCTTGGATGCATTGTCTCCATTTGTTGAAAATATAAACAGTTACGGACTGCATAGTCTGCGTAGTGGTGGTGGTACAGCTGCAGCAAACAATGGAATACCAGACCGTATGTTTAAGAGACACGGAAGATGGAAAAGTGAGAACGCTAAGGACGGTTATATTAAAGATGATATCGATAACAGAATGAAAGTTTCTCTTGCTCTTGGACTTTGACTTTCTTTGTAGTTCTCGGCCGTGCAACGCACAGCGTGTCCCACTGTCAAATGTGTTATTATGTTGCGTAACGGTTGGGTACAGGAGAAATGTAATTTCTTTCGTTTGAAGGATGAATAAGAAGGTTTAGATTTGAATTGTTCATTCTCGCTCTAGTGCAAGCACGGCCAACACATCATAATCTTATGTAACTACTGTAGTTTTCAGTATTTAACATTGTTTTGTATGTTTCAGATTTGTGAGAGTGGGACAAAAAGCCGTTGTATTTACTGGCGTGTTGCTGTCGCTAGGTTAAGAGCAAGTGAGATTGTAATATAAACTGCAGTATTTGCAGACATACAATGTATCTTGCTTTGGGGTGAAGAGCAGCTATAATACAAATGCAAAACTGCTGTAGGTGCAGTCATTCGATAAAGTATGTTGTCTGGGCTGAAGAGCCTTTATAATACTAATGCAAACTGCTGTATGTGCAGTCATTGATGATGTATTTTGTCTGGGTTGAAGAGTCGTTAAAATACTAATGTGAACTGCTGTAGGTGCAGTCGGTATATATTATGTGGACTGGAGGCTGTTAAATAAGGATGTTGTCAGTTCAAACAGTGATGTGATTAAGTGATGTAGCTTTTTTAAATATACTTGTTTAGTACACTATGATAGTCACTTGTGTAATGTGCATAAGACATTGATGGGTAGAAATCTTTTTTTTTAGATCACATGTGTACTGTAAACCCTCCGGTAGTTGCTGTTTGCATTCGTTGAGGGAACACGGTTCCAGAGTATTTTCTCCAAGAGAGTTGTTTTCCTCTGGTTTTACGTGGCGGGCAGCAGCAAGATGTTGTGATCAGACGTATGTAACGAGTATATGATGCAGTTGTGTGTATAAAGTCTCGGCCGTGCAACGCACAGCGTGTCCCACTGTCAAATGTGTTATTATGTTGCGTAACGGTTGGGTACAGGAGAACCACAGTCTCCAAGGGTTGCTATGAGTGAGCGCGGTGGGCTGGCGACTCGCAGTGTGTGCGTCTCGATTACAAAGATGCACGGCTGGCTGACTAACAAGGTGATTGCTGTCTGACGAGAGAATGAAACGCGAGCCTCAGCTGTACTTGGCTCGCTGAGGTATCGCTTTGGGCAGGCGGCGACTCGCAGCGTATCTAGGGTATAGTGATGCACGGCTGGCTGACTAGCGAGGCGATCGTCCTCTGAAGGGTGTGTGATCAGCTCGCTACTATCTCAGGTATTGGTATGAGCGAGCGTTGTATATGATGTATAGCCTCCTGGTTAGAATCTCATTTTCGCTAGGGCAACCCCGTATTTCAGTAACCTCACAACTCATTTATCGACACTGCACCAAAGTTGCTTGAACTTTCAATTAGAGTTGCTGCACCATAGAGTGTGCAGTCCGACAACAACTACGGTGCAGCAAATCAATTGTACATCAACTCGTCCTGGAAAACACGCACATCAGCCTCTAGTCTCATATCTCAACGGTAGACTATCTTCACGGCTGGAAATAAAAAATCCCAAACAATCAAACTAAAACCCCACAAAATACCAACAAAAAAAGCAAATTGTAGCAAAGCTTAAAAACAAAAAAAAAGAAAAATAAATAAAAGCCACAGAAAAAGAAACATTCAGCGGAAGAACATGGACTTTAAAGCAAAAACCCCAAAAACAATCAAACTGGAGAAAAAAACTAGCACATTGTAGAAAAAAACAAACAAGCAAACTGTAACAAACTACAGCAAATTCCTCAGATTCTGCAGGTATTTTGGATGGTTTCTCATATGGGTTTGCAGTTAGATGCAGGAAAACTGGACTCCCTCTAAACAGGAATTTCCATATAGACATATTGAATGTTTGGAAAGTATATATGAGAAAATCCAACATACCTCTGAAAAGTGAACTGTCAGAAAGCTAAGTCCAAGAAATATGTCCACTTGGAGGTGTGCTGTTGGCAGCCGAGACCAAAAAGTGTTTTGGATATCGGATCGATATAACATCCGTCGACAGGCGATGGAGGAAGTCATGTCTCAAGTCGAAGGAGAAGCACCAAAATATGTTGGTAGACGTCTTGTCTAGACTGGACGAGAAAGAGGAGCGGCAAGAAGAAGAGAACCATTTTGATATCAAATCAAGATGGTGGAAGTGATGCAAAGAAGAGTCTACATTTTGGTGGCTGCAGTGTTGCTGTTGGACGTCATCCTGTGGAAGCACTGCACCACACTACCCTACATGCTAGTCGTACGAGAGAGGATGTGGCCAAACCCAGAGTCCTCCACTATATGCACTTGGGGAACTGCAACTCGAATTTTTAAAATTTATTTTTATTTACACAGAGTTTTGTTTCCTCCATTTCAAGCTACTGGTTGGACTGGATATCAGAAACACAATGTGCCAAGTTTTCACAGTCTGAACAATTTTTTAAAACAGAAGAATCTGGTATTTGTAAAGAAACTGATGAACTCGTCAAAGAGACTAAAGTTCAAACTGTAAAGGACAGTGTTATTGCTTGGCTATCTACAAATATCCTTGCTATCATGAAGTACTTCTCGGAGGGGGAAGAAAAACCTTTCTTGACGGTTGATGTAAGAATTTAGAAATATTTAGTTTTTAGTCATTTTACAATTTTGGGGTGTTTTGGGAATAACCTTGTCATGACATTTCTTGAGAAAGTCAATAATGTAGCATGTTCGTACATCATTACTTAGCCTCTTATCCAAAACCAAAGGCTTTGTGTCTTTTCACAGTGTAGTAGCTGCAGCAGGAGTTATATAATAACATGCTGAAAAGGGTACTTTATGAATTTCATGTGTTGCTTTCGTACTGAATATACTGTTATACATGTACAGCTCAGGACACGTTTACCAGATCTGAAGTTGAAGATTTCCACGGATAGTTTGCTCAGGTAATTTATTTATTTATTTATTTATTTATTTATTTATTTATTTATTTATTTATTTATTTCAGAGGATGTACATGGCAGGCTGAGAATTGGTATGCTCTGGTAAAATTTGTTTTAGGGTTGATTTGTTTTCACAACTCGACTGGACTCGGGTCCAGTAAACTTTCAAAGCCACATATTAATTTCACTTTACCACAATTAACAATGTGGTAGTAATTACCTTTTTATTTCAGCTTAAAATGCATATATCAAAACATGCCAATAATTTGGCACTACTGTACCACTGTAAAGGTTAATGCGGATATTGACTTGACCGACCGGAAAGTTCCACTTGACCCGGTTATCAGGGGTTGTATTTTTCAACCCCTGTCACTTTGCGCTTGATTAAGAAAGACTACACCATTTCTCTTGAGTCCCCAAATTATCCTATGAATAAAAGTTCTAAGCCAATTTTACACACATGACGGAATGTCTATTTCAATTTTTAGCGTTCCGTTAAGGTGCTTGGTATATAAAAGGCGCCCATGCTTGTCGTAAGAGGCGACTATCGGGATTGGGTGGTCAGGCTCGCTGACTTGGGTGACACATGTCATCGGTTCCCAATTGCGCTGATCGTTGCTCATGCTGCTGATCACTGGATTTTCTGGTCCAGACTCGATTTTTACAGACCGTTGCCACACAGTTGGAATACTGCTGAGTGCGGCGTAAAACTGAACTCACTCAGTTTTAAGAACATGACAAATAGATACCAAACAATATATTTGCACGTACCATTCATGTTACAGGCAGGAAATTCAGAGTGGTGGGGTTGTCTGACTTGACAAGCTTCATAACATCCCTGAGTGCACTTTTTGCTCTCTCTATTACGTTTCGAACATTCAGTACCAGCACGGTGCATCAGCTACCTTGGAGTTCATATAAAGATCACTGTCACTTGGCAGTTATTTCTTTTCATGATTATGCAATTACAGAATTTCATTACTGGATGATTCAAATAGATTATTTGAAAACATTGACTTTGACTACAAGATCTGTATTTGGCAAGAGATGGCAGCCTGTAAAATAATGATGTTTGATTTTCATCACCAAACTTTCTTTTATCTCAAAAGTTAATATTTTAGAGATCATTCTGAAATTTCGATTAATGTTCATAATAGCTTTAGGAAATTAGTTGTCTATTATTATTATTATTTATAATGATATCCTCTGACACAGGGATCTAGAAATATCGGACTTTTCATCTGTCACATTTTGTTTCTAGAGGATAACGTGCGAGGAATATTTCTTAATGGAACTCTGCACATAATTGATATTGTTTGTTTACCAAATTTCCTAAATATATTCATAATAAATTCAATAATTGATTCAATAAATTTGTCAGAACATAACTTGTAAACTCTTTTGTATATTTAATAAATTGCAGTGTTTTTTAAAAGAAGGAGTAACTGAATTTGTACTGAATTGTGTATATCAGTCCCTCCTAGATTCCGCGATTCTGCCGCGGTGAAAACTGACTGTCAGCCGTAACGAAAAGTAGAGCATATGTCAAAAGTTGGGTTGGTTTCACATAAAAAGGACTGACATATTTATTGTGACAACATTTTGAAAATAATCATGATTAGGGATACTTTAGTAATAAAGTTTTAGGCATTTTTCAGTTAATATTAGATGAATCTGACACTGCAATGACATTCTGTAAATCGATCATTTTGAAAACTGGCGGCTCATGGCCCAGGTCTACAGTTCGAGCATGATAATGCTCGCTCGCTCGCATACCGCGATGTTGACACGAAATGTCCTTCAAAACGCTGGAATCAACGTCATGGATTGGCCACATCGAGGTTTCCTGACCTTAATCCAATAGAGCATGTTTGGGATGCACTTGGACAAGGCTTCGTGGTCATAGGAGCCACCCTCAGAATTGCAGGAACTTGGCACTGCCTTGCAAGAGAAATGGTGCATAATCCCCAACCACGTGTTCACAAGCATCAGGCAGTCGATGAGGAGACGGTGTTTAGCAGTGGTGAATGCGCTGGACGGTCATACACAATAATGAACTGAGACATTTTTCGAAATTTTATTCTTGTGACTTGACATTCTGTATACCCATGGTTTGGAACGTCGGTGTAGCCTAATGGAACTAATTGTGGCACTGTCAGTGTGTCGAGTACATCACACTGATAACAGCAATGAAATAATAACAATTTAACCATGTTACCATCTCTTGTTCTTTTATAGTGCCCTGAAGAAAGAAGGTGAAGTTTCCTTTTTGACTCAGTATATATGTTGGGTATAGTAGCAAACGCGAGTATTGGTGTGAAATATTACCCCTACCTTCTTTGAAAAACAGTGCCTAGTGTGATTTACAGTCAGATAATACTCTTCTGTACTGTCAGTCACTATTGCCATGTGAATTCATGTGAAGTGGTCTCAATCTCGGATCCATGAAAATACCAGACAAATTAGGATAGTTGTGCATGAAATCGGTAACCAAACACGGAATACCAACTAAAACAAAGTATTAAAACGCCAGAGTTGATGTGAGCCACGATTCGAACCTGTTCACAATGTCGGGTAATATCGATAAAACAGACTGTTGATTGTACGAGTTGTCTCCCTTCCTACACCATCACGAAGCAGAAGTCGGGTGTAATATGGACTGGAGAACCACCCGCACAGACTGAGAGTTTCTCTGTAAGTTGTTGATATCTACTGTTATCTGGTATGTGTTTAGGGTGGATGTGTGTGACGAAATGTGAGTTGGGGGTAGTTCATGTGAATAAACTCGTATATAGTGCGAAGTCGTGTAGTTACATGCTGGACTATGATGGGGGATGGGGGATGGGGTTGTGCTTGGACACAAACGTGGATGATCGAATAATCAGAGAACCAGAATGAATTCTCGTCATTGAACTGACCTTATAGGTCAGTGTTTAAGCTTCAAGATGATTAATAACATGTGAAAATAATTGTATGTCGCTCAGCCTCTTCTACCCCCACCACCCCTGTCCCCCGCCACGTACACACGCACCAAATATTACGGGTCGATCGTCCTTTATTGCATTTCATGCAACGCAGCGCACGGTAATACCAACGACTTCATGAGTCATAGGCTAAAAATAGTTATCTGGGAAATTCCCGTTAAAGCGAAAGCTTTATGGGAACTTGACTATCATCATCAGCGTTCTATTCATTACTGTCTTATAGGACGAAAGGTAAGACAGACCAAATATCTCTTACATTATTATTATTATTGTTCCTCTGGGAGGATATGTAAGACCCCAAACTTTTAAAGAAAACTTTGAACATACCACCTTTATACTAAAGATCTAACATTTTTTGTTATTTCAATTTTCGGCTAGTTTTTCCTATAATCGCCGGTGGCAATAACAGTGGAATTAATTAATGTATTATGTTTTTTTACATTCTTCCCATCTTTCAAAATCTTGTTGTTTCAAACAGACAAGTCTGCATAGGTTTATCCAACATATGAAATCCGCGCTTGTACTTCAGTGTACATATAATGAGTTTAAGGAAATATCCTACACTGAAACTTTCTCGGAGGGACCAAATGATTGATTTTACAACCTGTTTGTCCAGCTGTATAGTTTGCATGTGACCTTGGAGCCAGATCGGTGAAGGAATATTAAAACTGACACATATAAATTATCAAGGGAATGTGAGGCTAAATTCTCCACACTGAAGTGAAATTATAGCATAGTATTTACGTTTAACGTTGATTACGTACACATGAAAATATATTGTTTTGTGACATGTAACTGTTAACCTTAATTACTTACAGCCAGGTGTGAGTACATATCAGAATGGATGTGAAACTGACAAAAATATGTGAAGCCGCCAATACAGCATCACATACAGCAGTCAGTTGAAAACATTCGACTCGTTACGTAAAACAACCGCATGTGCCTGGGTTTGAATCTCTTTGAAGGTGAAATATGTTAAAACAATTTTAAAAGCAGTAATTTTGGATATCCTAAAAAATGTCTCCTACTGTCGAGGATGAAACAGAAATGGAGCTGACGTTCTTGTTTGGAGTAGTTTTCATGTTCAAAAGCCACAATGAAACCCTAACAGAAAGCACGAGTCGGCATTCGGCATGCCTCTGAACAATATACGTAGATCGCCAATGACACTATTAGTGTACGAGTTATCTCCCTTTCTACAAAAGATGTACACAGGTTATTTCCTGGTTGTTTGGATGGCAGGACTGCGGTGCGAGCGTCGTCCGTATTTAGTATTGTTCCCTCTCGTTGTCTCCATATTTGGTATAGGACTTTTACTATTGGTATAGCACCAACTACCTTCATAGTGGTTCTCTTATGTTTCAAATAACTGAAGGTTTAACTACGCCACACGCTGTGATGTCATCACTCAACGGAAAGGATATGCAGTAAAACTCAAATCATTTATAGAACATGGACCAACACGTATCTTGGAGATGATTGTTTCCTAAAATCAACAGTTGTAATAAGATTACCCATGATCCAGAAACTAACGAGACTTGAGCAGAGTTGCCATTATCTGACCTGACGTCATAGTATACACCAGACTAACGGGTAGTCCCTGAATACATTTAATTTCTATAGCAACCAATATACCCACTTTTAACTGAAAAGGAGCTCCGGTTAATTGGGAGGTTCTTAAACCTGGGGAAATCTAGATTTGCTTAATCTAGGGTTTTAGCAATGCATGGAGGACTGGGCGGTAGAGAAAATTATGTAATTCAGGTACAGACTGTGAGACAAAGTGTGGAGTGATCCATTTGTGATCGACTATGGAACAAACCGAACGACTTCATGTTGGCTGTTAAACAGCAGAATTACACAAGCTTTTCGAACAAGACCTATAGCTCTGTTTCTGAGCTCTAGGTTTAATGGTTATAACTTGAAACATCCGCAAATTTCATAAACAAGCGACACCTGCTTGATCTTGTACAAAGGCAGTTATGAAAATGACAATACTGTGTTTCTTTGTGTTGATATCTATATAACGTTAAAGACACTAAGATGTTTATTCAACATTTCCCACTTTAATTTCATAAACAAAAGTACCTTTTGACATTAAAACATTTAGAATTAAAATTTTCAGAGTTCGAAATGAAACAGAATCCTTTACTCCGAAAATTCTCTTTCCCATCATTTTCCGCTGACAAGCGTCCAAAATGTAAGCTTGTGGGATGTAATTGCTTTAAAGAAGGTGGAGCACGCATAACACATCATGTCAAGGATGTGTGCAGAACCAACTTTAAGATCAGTGCGTTTTCTCTTAATATAAAGGAGGTATGATCTGAACCATGACAGTGCTTGTTGCTCACGCCATACTAACGGTGTATGCGATCCAGTAGTCCTTGATGGTCAACCGTATCAAATGCAGCAGAGAGGTCCAAACACACCATCATAGACACTGAACGAGAGTCGGCAGTCGTACAGGATACTGGATTGTATTATGTTTCGCTCACCAATGTACAATTCAATCTCATTGATCAGTTTAAGCAGTTAAAAGTTTTTACTACACATTATGTATAAGCGTTTTTAAAACCTTGTTATCACAATTACCCTGTTAATACAGACCCTGGTTAACTAAACTTAGAACTTCAAACCACGGGTTGCTGAATGGAATTGGCATGTTTTACGATTTTGAAATATCATCATCTATCTATCTGTAATAAATTTCACGTTATATTGCTCTGTCCAGAATTAAATGCATAAATGTCTTTCCCAATATTAATATTTCAGAAAATATTCTTATATTGAAAAATGCTTAAGAATCAGTGGTCTGAGCGTTGTCAAACATGATAGTTCTGTACCTGCCTTTGCAAAACCTACTCATATTTATAAACTGTCCACTTCGTGGTTGAAAATGAAATATAATGGGATAAAAGTTTTTTTCCTTGACATCATCATATATGTTTTTAATCTTTCCGATTTTAATCTTGTATAAATTAAACGTTTCACCGACTTCGTTATTGTCTGACGTATCTGATTTTGTGAGTCCGAGAAAGATCAACCTCACCGTGACCATGTCCGTAGATTTCTAGCCATAAGGATTGTAGTTTTAGGTTACTTTTAATGGCAATAGCTTTTATGACAATATGTTACCCCGTTATCTATGTTTTAAGAATGGTCTCGTGAAAAATAGAAACTGGACCACAGACAAGCCACATAGACATCAACAGATGGCGCCGTGACTGGACTGGAAACAGGCACATGGTCTGTAATTTACAGGAACCAGCACTAGAACATTGAATACACACTGCCGTCGACACGATCACAAGATGGTGCTCTAATAAAAGGGAGGCAACTGTAGGAGAGGTCATCCAACCCTTCATCAACAAGTAAGTGCTGTGGCCGTAGCATCACTGCAGCGGTAATAGAAAGGGGTAATGATATTTTGTATTAACTAGCTTTCTCGGCAGCATTTACAATTCCTTTGCATAACTTTGAACTCATACTTACTCTGCATAGAGGCACCATCCTGGTCTTGTGTCATTTTACAAACCATCACAGCTACATCATTTCTTGGATGATGCCACTTCGGCTGGCATACAACACTTCTGCTCCCTTTCTATTCCTTACCTGTCTCTTTCGGTTTTAACTAAATTATCTCGAAATTCTGCATGTACAGTCCCTTGATTCGTCGATAATTTGTGTTCGCTTTCCGCTCGATTGCCTTCAACGCCATTCTCTCCCTTGTATTAGAACTTTGGGTCTCGTGCCACGTGCTCGTCATCGTCATGCCACCAAAGAGGAAAGTGGTTGGGAACTATAGCATCTTAAAGGTACGGGCGGAGGCGGCCAAGCGACGGGCGAATGGGATACACACTTCTGGTGCAAACCCTAGGAGCATTGCCCTCCAGATCAGTCAGGCATCCAAACCAGAGGACCTTCCAACAGTTGCAGCCAGCTCCACGACCACCCCTCATCTGGTCCCGTCAGGCAGCGTGCAAGGTATGTCGCCATTTAATCACGTTAATATATGTCCTGATATGCTTATCCTGCATCATGACCAGTCACCGGTTGCCATACAATCACCGCAAACACCTCCACAACACACCCACCCAACCTCTTCCAAATCCCACAATACTGGTTAAGGCTGACAAGCTACTAAATCTGCAACTAAACTTTTGGGCTATCGATACCATAAACTTTCATGTGAGACAGAGTGTGAAGCACAAAATTGACCGAGGAGACTTTATTGACATGAAATCACTGTTGCCTTCAGAAAATCCGGTGGTAAGAGGGGAAAGTCAGCATCAGCCGAAACAATCTAATCGGTCCTCAACACGAGAAGCTTCTGTGGCCAAACCATCAACAGTCACTCAGGCGGTAATAGAAGGGACTCAACAGCAGGGAAGAGAATCCAACCCTTCCTCTACGCAGGAAGATGCTTTAACCGGACCATCAACAGACACTCAGGTGGTAAGAGAGGGTGAACAGCAGGGGAGACAACACAACCCTACATCAAAGGAAGAATGTGGCATGGCCGGAGCAGCAACAGATTCTCCGGCAGCAAGAGAAGTGAGTCAACAAGAGGGGAGACAACTCAGTCCTTCCTCAACAACACATAATCCGGTGGTAATTCCGGAGGATAACCAGCAGCAGAGACTTCAGTCTGTTTCTACAACCACACACAACTACCTCGGTAAATCTTTCCCTACTATCACTGATTCTGTATTGTTCCAGCATATTTTTCCTATAATGATGTACTTGGGTAGAGCATCTGCCAAACCCCAGTGGACAAAAGGATTGTCCACACAAACGTATTGTTCATCATGGTTTATTCATAGAACTCATTATTCTGTTTATCAGACAGGTTGTTGCGTTTCAGTTTGTGTACTTCCGAACGGTTGAAAACACCTGAAAACACCTTACTTCGCGGAGTGCTCGAGCATGAAAAAGACATGCATTTTCGCCATGTGCGGGGATCGGACTGAAATTGTAGTTAGTTCGTATCGATACATTGATTAAGCAGCACGCCTTGAGATTGTCAGTTAGTGATTGTGTCTTTAGGCAGTAGATTGTTTGACTGAGGTTGAATGTTATAGAAAGTTAGAAAGGTAAGATAGTGTAATGTAATTAAAGGTAAATTACACCAAATATTAGAGTTTGATTTAGTGCTGTCGTTTTTATATCACAACGAGTACAGTTCCTGCTGACCACCCAGTGCAAAGTAGGATTAAATGTAACGTCACTGAATATCTCTGATGTGGTGAAGGATTATTGTTCACACATGTCATCACTGTCATCACACATGTCAAACTTAAGTCAAACTTTAGTATGGAGTGTGATGTAAGTTTGCTTGCATGACATTAAAGGGTAGCAAAAGATAACGGTAAGCATTAGCGATTATCTTCAAACATGTAAGGACACAAATGTGTATGTAGTTTCATACTGTTACCAAAGGTTTTATGGTGAAAGCTTGAGTTTATATCCGGTGTTATTGCTCGTTATCAGTCGGCCTAATAGCTCGGATGGATCAAATGTTGAATCATACCTGAATCTTTAAGAACATTATCAGCTTATTCTCATAAATCTTTTTCAGTACTGAACATCATTGAAAACGCACCACCCCTAAAATTGTGGATTTCTAAGAGCAGAAGTGAGCAATCTATGTAAATTTTACATATTTGTGTAGACCAATGTTTGATAAAGAAAAGAAGCAAAAAACAATCAAGCAAAACAGTGAAGATTTAATGCAGCTGACAATGAAATAAAGATGGGGTCAAAATGGAAAGTCAGTAGCGTGTATGACCCCCGTTAGCAGCAACACAAGCTGTGCAACGTCTCCTCATTGAACGGATAAGTCTCTGAATAAAGTCCTGAGGCACTGCATTCCACTCTTGCTGCAAGGCATTGTCGAGTTCCCCAAGGTTGTTGATCTGCGGACGACGTGCGAGGCGTTGGCCGATGTAATCCCACAAGTGTTCGATGGGTGACAAATCTGGTGACAATGCAGGCCAATGAAGTAGAGGAATGTTGTTGTTAGCCAGATACTGTATCGAAACACGTGCAGTGTGGGCTCGTGCATTGTCATGTTGAAATGTGTGCAGATCTTGATGCTGGTGAAAGAAGGGAACGACGTTGTTCTGAAGAGTGTTGTCACGGTAGTAAACGGCATTCACTCTGCCACGACAAACAATCAGAGCGGTTCTGTGGTGATAACTTATCCCTCCCCACACCATAATGCTGTCTCCACCCCACCGATCGGTTTGCACAACACAATCCTGATGATAACGTTCACCCCGTCGACGCCATACCCGTAGACGCCCGTCAGCATTTCGCAAGTGAAAACGCGACTCGTCGGAGAACACCACACCATGCCAACGTCGTAACAACCACACACGATGCTGTTCAGCCCATTGTCGGCGTTCACGGCGATGCCTGTCAGTCAGGATGGGTCCAACGTAAGGGCGTCGACAACGTAACCCTGCCGCACGGAGACGGCGTCGGACGGTGGAAGCGCTGATCAAACCACGTCGACCCAGGACAGCGTTGGCGGTTCTGGCAGCGGGCAAGGTTCGATCCCGAATATGGCGCCGTACAATGTCTCGATCTTGACGAGGGGTGGTAACACGTGCCTGACCTGGGCGTTGCCGGTCCCTGCTGGTTCCTGTTTGTTGGTATCTGTTAGCAAGCCTCAGAATGGTCGAATGATGACACCCAAATCGTCGTGCAATGTTTCTGCTTGAAGCGCCGACCTGCAACATACCCAAGGCCTGTTCTCGTTCCTCTGGTGACAATCTTGGCATGGCGAAAAAACTTTACTTACGAAAGTACTGCGAAATTGAGAACGGTTTTGTGCCGAAGGTCATTTATACCCCTGAACAGCATGCTTTCTGCATGCAATTTGTGCCCTTCGTGTGTGATGTGCATGAATTTTGTTGTTTTCATGTGATGTGTTCGATGATGTGTTCGAACGATCCGTTTTTTACTGTAGAGCGTTATTTACGATCTAGTGTGTTATTATCAAAATTCCCACCATTACTTTTCCATTTCCAAAAGATTCTATTGCCTTATTTCAAAATTTACAGGTAGTGCGTTTTCAATGATGTTCAGTATATTTCCTTCAGCTTCGTATATTTGTCCAGTATCTCAGTAATATCTGTCCCATTGCTTCAATGACGTTTTCTTGCACCAAAATGGTCACGATCTCCCTGAAATCTCTTCTAATCCTTCAACGCTGATTGTTGTTCCAGGATGTTCCATATTGCACAATCACCTGATCAACTCGTTCAAGTTTCGTTTCTTGTTCCAGGATGTTCCATATTGCACAATCACCTGATCAACTCGTTCAAGTTTCGTTTCTTGTTCCAGGATGTTCCATATTGCACAATCACCTGACCAACTCGTTCAAGTTTCGTTTCTTGTTCTAGGATGTTCCATATTGCACTATCACCTGACCAACTCGTTCAAGTTTCGTTTCTTGTTCTAGGATGTTCCATATTGCACAATCACCTGACCAACTCGTTCAAGTTTCGTTTCTTGTTCCAGGATGTTCCATATTGCACAATCACCTGACCAACTCGTTCAAGTTTCGTTTCTTGTTCCAGGATGTTCCATATTGCACAATCACCTGATCAACTCGTTCAAGTTTCGTTTCTTGTTCTAGGATGTTCCATATTGCACTATCACCTGACCAACTCGTTCAAGTTTCGTTTCTTGTTCTAGGATGTTCCATATTGCACTATCACCTGACCAACTCGTTCAAGTTTCGTTTCTTGTTCTAGGATGTTCCATATTGCACAATCACCTGATCAACTCGTTCAAGTTTCGTTTCTTGTTCTAGGATGTTCCATATTGCACTATCACCTGACCAACTCGTTCAAGTTTCGTTTCTTGTTCTAGGATGTTCCATATTGCACAATCACCTGACCAACTCGTTCAAGTTTCGTTTCTTGTTCTAGGATGTTCCATATTGCACTATCACCTGACCAACTCGTTCAAGTTTCGTTTCTTGTTCCAGGATGTTCCATATTGCACAATCACCTGATCAACTCGTTCAAGTTTCGTTTCTTGTTCCAGGATGTTCCATATTGCACAATCACCTGACCAACTCGTTCAAGTTTCGTTTCTTGTTCCAGGATGTTCCATATTGCACAATCACCTGATCAACTCGTTCAAGTTTCGTTTCTTGTTCCAGGATGTTCCATATTGCACAATCACCTGATCAACTCGTTCAAGTTTCGTTTCTTGTTCCAGGATGTTCCATATTGCACAATCACCTGACCAACTCGTTCAAGTTTCGTTTCTTGTTCCAGGATGTTCCATATTGCACAATCACCTGACCAACTCGTTCAAGTTTCGTTTCTTGTTCCAGGATGTTCCATATTGCACAATCACCTGATCAACTCGTTCAAGTTTCGTTTCTTGTTCCAGGATGTTCCATATTGCACTATCACCTGACCAACTCGTTCAAGTTTCGTTTCTTGTTCCAGGATGTTCCATATTGCACAATCACCTGATCAACTCGTTCAAGTTTCGTTTCTTGTTCCAGGATGTTCCATATTGCACTATCACCTGACCAACTCGTTCAAGTTTCGTTTCTTGTTCCAGGATGTTCCATATTGCACAATCACCTGATCAACTCGTTCAAGTTTCGTTTCTTGTTCCAGGATGTTCCATATTGCACAATCACCTGACCAACTCGTTCAAGTTTCGTTTCTTGTTCCAGGATGTTCCATATTGCACTATCACCTGACCAACTCGTTCAAGTTTCGTTTCTTGTTCCAGGATGTTCCATATTGCACAATCACCTGACCAACTCGTTCAAGTTTCGTTTCTTGTTCCAGGATGTTCCATATTGCACAATCACCTGATCAACTCGTTCAAGTTTCGTTTCTTGTTCCAGGATGTTCCATATTGCACTATCACCTGATCAACTCGTTCAAGTTTCGTTTCTTGTTCCAGGATGTTCCATATTGCACAATCACCTGACCAACTCGTTCAAGTTTCGTTTCTTGTTCCAGGATGTTCCATATTGCACAATCACCTGATCAACTCGTTCAAGTTTCGTTTCTTGTTCCAGGATGTTCCATATTGCACAATCACCTGACCAACTCGTTCAAGTTTCGTTTCTTGTTCCAGGATGTTCCATATTGCACAATCACCTGACCAACTCGTTCAAGTTTCGTTTCTTGTTCCAGGATGTTCCATATTGCACAATCACCTGACCAACTCGTTCAAGTTTCGTTTCTTGTTCCAGGATGTTCCATATTGCACAATCACCTGACCAACTCGTTCAAGTTTCGTTTCTTGTTCCAGGATGTTCCATATTGCACAATCACCTGATCAACTCGTTCAAGTTTCGTTTCTTGTTCCAGGATGTTCCATATTGCACAATCACCTGATCAACTCGTTCAAGTTTCGTTTCTTGTTCTAGGATGTTCCATATTGCACAATCACCTGACCAACTCGTTCAAGTTTCGTTTCTTGTTCCAGGATGTTCCATATTGCACTATCACCTGACCAACTCGTTCAAGTTTCGTTTCTTGTTCCAGGATGTTCCATATTGCACTATCACCTGATCAACTCGTTCAAGTTTCGTTTCTTGTTCCAGGATGTTCCATATTGCACAATCACCTGACCAACTCGTTCAAGTTTCGTTTCTTGTTCCAGGATGTTCCATATTGCACAATCACCTGATCAACTCGTTCAAGTTTCGTTTCTTGTTCCAGGATGTTCCATATTGCACTATCACCTGATCAACTCGTTCAAGTTTCGTTTCTTGTTCCAGGATGTTCCATATTGCACTATCACCTGATCAACTCGTTCAAGTTTCGTTTCTTGTTCTAGGATGTTCCATATTGCACTATCACCTGACCAACTCGTTCAAGTTTCGTTTCTTGTTCCAGGATGTTCCATATTGCACAATCACCTGATCAACTCGTTCAAGTTTCGTTTCTTGTTCCAGGATGTTCCATATTGCACTATCACCTGATCAACTCGTTCAAGTTTCGTTTCTTGTTCCAGGATGTTCCATATTGCACTATCACCTGACCAACTCGTTCAAGTTTCGTTTCTTGTTCCAGGATGTTCCATATTGCACAATCACCTGACCAACTCGTTCAAGTTTCGTTTCTTGTTCCAGGATGTTCCATATTGCACAATCACCTGATCAACTCGTTCAAGTTTCGTTTCTTGTTCCAGGATGTTCCATATTGCACAATCACCTGACCAACTCGTTCAAGTTTCGTTTCTTGTTCCAGGATGTTCCATATTGCACAATCACCTGACCAACTCGTTCAAGTTTCGTTTCTTGTTCCAGGATGTTCCATATTGCACAATCACCTGACCAACTCGTTCAAGTTTCGTTTCTTGTTCCAGGATGTTCCATATTGCACAATCACCTGATCAACTCGTTCAAGTTTCGTTTCTTGTTCCAGGATGTTCCATATTGCACAATCACCTGATCAACTCGTTCAAGTTTCGTTTCTTGTTCTAGGATGTTCCATATTGCACAATCACCTGATCAACTCGTTCAAGTTTCGTTTCTTGTTCCAGGATGTTCCATATTGCACAATCACCTGACCAACTCGTTCAAGTTTCGTTTCTTGTTCCAGGATGTTCCATATTGCACTATCACCTGACCAACTCGTTCAAGTTTCGTTTCTTGTTCCAGGATGTTCCATATTGCACTATCACCTGATCAACTCGTTCAAGTTTCGTTTCTTGTTCCAGGATGTTCCATATTGCACTATCACCTGACCAACTCGTTCAAGTTTCGTTTCTTGTTCCAGGATGTTTCATATTGCACTATCACCTGATCAACTCGTTCAAGTTTCGTTTCTTGTTCCAGGATGTTCCATATTGCACTATCACCTGATCAACTCGTTCAAGTTTCGTTTCTTGTTCCAGGATGTTCCATATTGCACTATCACCTGATCAACTCGTTCAAGTTTCGTTTCTTGTTCTAGGATGTTCCATATTGCACTATCACCTGACCAACTCGTTCAAGTTTCGTTTCTTGTTCCAGGATGTTCCATATTGCACTATCACCTGATCAACTCGTTCAAGTTTCGTTTCTTGTTCCAGGATGTTCCATATTGCACTATCACCTGACCAACTCGTTCAAGTTTCGTTTCTTGTTCCAGGATGTTCCATATTGCACTATCACCTGACCAACTCGTTCAAGTTTCGTTTCTTGTTCCAGGATGTTCCATATTGCACAATCACCTGACCAACTCGTTCAAGTTTCGTTTCTTGTTCCAGGATGTTCCATATTGCACAATCACCTGACCAACTCGTTCAAGTTTCGTTTCTTGTTCCAGGATGTTCCATATTGCACAATCACCTGACCAACTCGTTCAAGTTTCGTTTCTTGTTCCAGGATGTTCCATATTGCACAATCACCTGACCAACTCGTTCAAGTTTCGTTTCTTGTTCTAGGATGTTCCATATTGCACTATCACCTGACCAACTCGTTCAAGTTTCGTTTCTTGTTCCAGGATGTTCCATATTGCACAATCACCTGACCAACTCGTTCAAGTTTCGTTTCTTGTTCCAGGATGTTCCATATTGCACAATCACCTGATCAACTCGTTCAAGTTTCGTTTCTTGTTCCAGGATGTTCCATATTGCACAATCACCTGACCAACTCGTTCAAGTTTCGTTTCTTGTTCCAGGATGTTCCATATTGCACAATCACCTGACCAACTCGTTCAAGTTTCGTTTCTTGTTCTAGGATGCTCAGTAACCCACTGTCACCTGCTAACTCAAACAAATGTTGTTTCGTGATCCAGGTTCTTCAGTATGCCAGTATGATCTGTCCAACTCATCTCAAACTTCAGACGGGAGTCCCGGACATCGTGGCTGTTTATCACAAGGTAACTGTTAGTGAACGGCCACATAGCGAAAACTTCTATCTCTGTGATTACGAATGGATCTTACTTTTATTTAACCTGATTTGCTGCATTACTTTTGTAGATAGATTTTTTCACTGCTTTAAGACATGTTGAGTGCCATTTTGATTACTCCCATTTACTGCCCAAGCCTTATGGGAAACTGTACAATCGCTTGTAAGTATCATTGCAAACGTAACGTTCCCTTCTATTTTTCTTAAAATCTCAATCCTTCTGGTGTTTAAATATTTGAGAAGACGTGTTCTCTCTCTTTTTTTCAGCTTCTCTAAGCATCAGGATCAGGCAGCTAAATGAAGTGTTTGAGGAAGTTGGCACACTCCATGAAACAGAAGAACGATTGAAAAGACACAGCCATGTGACAGTTTGTGGAGCACCTGGCGATGGGAAAACAAGCATTGCTCTCAAGATATGTGAGAAATATCTACCAAAGAAATACGAAGTTCTGTTTGTTGATAACATTGAAGAGTTTCAGGTAGACACAATTATTCAGCGACAGTGTCACATGCTAATTGTATTTGATGATATATTTGGTTCTGTTTCATTTCCGTCCAATCTGCAGAAAATCAGGAAAGTGTTGACCGTCCTGGCTAATTCTTTAGTAAACATTTCAGTCCAAAAGGAAGAACAGGACAAGAAGAAGAGAGCGCAGAAAAATATGAATGCAGGCGAGAAGACAAAGGAGACTTTGCCTGATGCAGATCCAAAAATCCTCTACAAGCTCCGCTTCATTTTCACCTCTAGAACATACAACTGGAATGAAGGATGTAACAGACTTCACCAGTTCAAAATCAACATTTTCAAACTTGAGAGTGTCATTGATATGACCACAACTACACTGACCACTAAGGAAAGGGAATCTATAATAAATTCCTTCTTGAAAAGAAATCAAATGTGTGATGTCTCCAGTCAGGACAAGAACACAATTACACAGTTGCATGACAACATGTTTGGGTTTCCACTCATTTGTCAACTTTACTGTACCAACCCAGCCCTCCAGATGCACAATATTACTACCTTCTTTCTGAAGCCCGTGACCTATCTGAGAGATGACCTTGACACCATAATCCGTGAAGGTAGCAGCAGATCGGCAGCTCTCGTTCTCCTCGTCCTGTTTGGGGGAAAGTTGGATCTTGTCTCCTTCAAGTCGGGGACACAATGTGCAGCATTGTTTCAGGTTGTAAGGGAGGAGATAGCATCCTGCACTCGTACAGACATCGGGAAGGAGATCAGGAACTTTACCGGCACCTACTGTACAGTGGAGAATCATGTAGCCTCCTTCTCTCATCCATCTATTCACGACGCCACAGCATGTGCTTTGAGCCATCTCAATGAAGTGTTGTTACTTGAACATTGTTCTCTGCAGTTCCTGTATGAAAGAGTCAGACTTAACAAGGATGATGGCTTTCAGTCAAGCCACACCGATGATGTCACAAACATGATCTACATCACTTCCAACCTACATCCATTAGTGATTACCAGACTGGTGCAAGGTGTCCGAGAAGGGTGTTTTAGATGGACAGTCGGTCACCCTGTTTTCAGCAACGACCAAATGGCTTCCTCCTTCTTGGCACAAATTAAGTCAGACCTGCCAGATGCAGTTCACAGAAAAGATACGACCTCTGGTGAATGCTTTCTGTATTGGGTCTCAATTTCAACTAACCATTCCCTGTTTGAACATTCATTGTCCCTGATAAGTAGAGAGGAAGGGCTTCCAAGTTCTGTTGTCACTAACTTGTACGATGCCATCATAGCCTGTATACGGACTGGCAGTCTCCAGCATCTTCAACGTCTTGCTGCTGGGCTGAAAAAGCGTGCGTGCTTTCTGTATTGGGTCTCACTTTTAATTAACCATTCCTTGTTTGACCATGTGTTGTCCTTGGTGTGTAGAGAGGAAGAACTTTCAAGTTCTGTTGTCACTGACTTCTACGATAGCATCATAGGCTGTATACAGACTGGCAATCTCCAGCATCTTCAGCGTCTTGCTGCTGTACTCAAACAGCGTGAGAGATTTGATGTAGACCACAGGACAAAGGGCCATAAAATACTGCTGATGATTGCTGCTGAGGCGGGACAGTTGAATGTGTTCAACTTCCTACTGAAAGAAGGAGCTGATGTTTCAGCCACAGACAATCGACATTGCAACTGTCTCCATCATTCATGTAAGTCAGGAAGCAAAGATATAGTGAAAGTTCTTGTTAAACAGTTTCCACATCTGATCGATGTTGGTGATGAAGATGGAAATACCCCCGCCATATTATGTGCTGTGTCAGGGCAATTGGAAATCCTCAAACTTCTTGTTTCACATAAAGCCGATTTAACAATCATGACTAGGCGTAGCAAGATGAATGCGTTTCACATAGGTAGTACTAAGGGCCATACATCAGTTGTTGAATATTTGCTGACACGGAAAGACATAACCGTAGACATGCGAGTGGGAAGGTTTGGGCAAACAGCACTTATGATGGCAGCTGAAAGAGGACACTATGATGTATATCATCTTCTTGTGTCGGAGGGAGCTGATCTGTCACTGAGGGGTAACTACGGGAATGACTGCTTGATGCTGGCAAGTAAGGGAGGTAACGTGTCTATAGTGAAACACCTCCTTTCCTGGAAAAAAATTGATATCAACAGGAGAGAGTACCGCAAGACACGGTCAGCTGTTATGATAGCAGCTGCAAGTGGACACTATGATGTATATCATCTTCTTGTGTCGGAGGGGGCTGATCTGTCACTGAGGGATAACTACAGGAATGACTGCTTGATGCTGGCAAGTAAGGGAGGTAACGTGTCTATTGTGAAACACCTCCTTTCCTTGAAAACATTTGACATCACCAGGAAAGGCGGGTTTTACGAACGACCAGCTGTTATGATGGCAGCTCTAAATGGACACTATGATGTATATCATCTTCTTGTGTCGGAGGGAGCTGATCTGTCATTGACTGATAGGTACAACAGTGACTGCTTGATGTTGGCATGTGAGGGAGGTAACGTGTCTATAGTGAAACACCTCCTGTCCTTGAAAACATTTGATATCAACAGGAAAGGCGGGTCTGAGAATCGCTCAGTTGTTATGATGGCAGCTCTCAATGGACACTATGATGTGTATAAGCTTCTTGTGTCGGAGGGAGCTGATCTGTCATTGACTGACAGAAACAACAGTGACTGCTTGATGTTGGGATGTAAGGGAGGTAACTCGTCAATAGTTAAACGTCTTGTTTCCTTGAAGACCTTTGATATCAACAGGAAAGGCGGGTCTGAGAATCGCTCAGCTGTTATGATCGCTGCTGCAAGAGGAGACTATGATGTATATAAGCTTCTTGTGTCAGAGGGAGCTGATCTGTCACTAACTGACATACATGAACATGACTGCCTAATGTTGGCATGTGAGGGAGGTAACATGTCTATTGTGAAACACCTCCTTTCCTTGAAAACATTTGATATCAACAGGAGAAGCGGGGCTATGACTTTACTACGGACACCAGTTATGATTGCAATTGAAAGAGGACACTTTGATATATATAATCTTCTTGTTTCAGAGGGAGCTGATCTGTCACTGAGCGATCTTTGCAGCATGGACTGTTTGGAATTGGCATGTGACGCAGGTCACATATCTATAATGGAACACCTGTCGAAACAGTTAAAACGAAAGTGATTGGATTATTATTGCAAAAACTTGATCACGATGATCCACGTTTCCATGGACTGAAGACATTATGACTCATTGATGGTTCATCACAGTTAGAACGTTGTGAACATCGTGTCTGAACAAGTGCATTTCTCATGTCTATAACTGGTATTACACAAGCATGTATGTAGCACGAGTCCAGAAAAGAATACTTATCGGTGCTACTCCCAGTGGCGTTAGATCACAATTATGTATTTTTGTTTGACTATAGAGCTATATAGCTACAATCGTACATGTATGCTACATCTCAGATCAATTATTATTACCTTTTACAATGTGTTATGTTTAAGTATTTGTTTTACATGAAAATGTCACTCTTGAATGTGTCCATTAGAGATGTTCAATTTCCGGAGTTAAAATAATTTTCAAACTGAACCAGGTTGTATGAAACACTAATTTGTATGGCACTGTTAAATACGAAACCTTTATGAATTAAATTTAATACACGGAGAAGGCTGAAGTAGGTACTCATCTATAGTAAGGCAAACTGGATTTGGTTGCTGGTGTTCAATTACCCGCACTTCATAAGCATAACAAAATAACATTGTTATCTATCTTCAGGTGTATATTGTATTATTTGAACTTCTTCGTTTATTGGAAAGCGAAGCGTATTCAAGCAAAGATGTCTCTGTCCTTTATTACAGATAACATAACTTTTGTCGTCACTCTATGGCTAAGAGTCTGACTAGGTGACATTTGACTCACTCACTCACTCACTCTGTATTCTATGGTTATAACAAACATTTAGGGATCACTGAATTATCCCGTTATATCTATAGTTATACCATTATACCCGTCATATGCGTGTTTCGTAATAACCTTAATAACTGATATTCGCAATAACCGTAATAAACATATCGGCATGTTGTTGCTCGCACCGCATGTTGAATAACCGTAACATTTCCATACTGAATTTGACACCAAGCTTGTAAAGTATTTTAGTTCCCCCTGACAATGTCTCAAAGGCCCCAGCCAGTGTGTCTCGGCATCATCACATTATTCCGTGAACAAAAACCCAGGTATCAGTGACGTGTCAAATAATACAACATATTAGGCCAGAATACTAAGTGGAGTAGGGATTTACCATCAACACATCTGACCTTTCTCCAAAGGCATGTCTAAATCACTCCTACGTAATGCTGCTCTCATACATAAAGTATTTCAGACAGGTTTAATCTCAAACGACTCTTTGTATTCTGCAAACAAATGAGTGAATTTCAGTTCATAATCACATTTCTTCAGCCAATTGCATGTAAAACTACCATGTCTTATTTGAACACTTCATTATTATGATTCTAAAACAAGGTTTGTAAACTATATATGAAAAGGAAATATAACTTTAGTAACTGAACATGAAATGGATTATAGATGATTTTCTCCTTTAAACACGATTCAAACATGTCCAGCGTTCGATACGGTTTAAGCCAATGCCTTTGAAAGAGAGCAACGTGGACTTTGCTTTCATTGCTTTCATTGCCAAAATTGCTTTCATTGTAGAATTGATATCACCTGAATTGTGTGAACAGAACCACATTGAATTCCTGTCTGATATTGATGTGTGAAGTCCACTTACTCCACATTAGAAAGATAATCTGTAAACTTTCTGGATTATTTACCTGGATTTTGCATGTCGGTTTACATATGTAATGATTGTTTTTTTATTTTTGTGAACCATTGATATTTTGCATATAGATTTGTATTTGTTTTCATGTTTTAATAAATCTATATATATTTCAATTAGACGTATTTTGTCGGGATCTTGTCAGCTGGTTGCAGATTTTCTTTTCTCACCTGTATGTTTCATGTGTCAAATTCCTCACTTCCACCTCTGCTTAATTCTGTTTACGTGCGTTAAGCTGCATCTACAATACTATTTACTGGACCTGACTAAAATGATCAATACTCGAAACTATAGATTGGAAATATCGTCATGAATATCAGCTTGAAAATTGTGTCCTACATAAAATCGTATATATCAGCTTTAATGACTGAAGAAAGGTTTAATGTTCTCAGGCAGTATGACCTGTTGACGTTCCGCTTCTGATTTATGGATGAATTTTTGTTAATAGTGATGATATTTTATTTTTGGTAATAGTGATCCGGGTGTTCACCTGTGACCACTGGTGACGTATTTACTTGTATTTATTTCATGTACATTGCATGTGACACGTGACAATGATATCATCCCCTGTTATTGGGAGATTTAAACCGGTTCTCTTTCACTTAACCAGGGTCTAACAAAAAAGTCTTGTTAAAACATTGCACTATGGTTACACTGTAGGTGAGAGAAATGAAACGGGTAATTAGCATTAGCCACTGAAGCGTGAGCCTTTGTTTAAGGTCTATAGTCTATGTCTACAATGCAACACTATTTAAGATGCATGCACGTGTGCATATGCCTTGTTATTGTAATATTAAAATGTATTTCTGATACATTGCTCAGAAACTGGATCGTCAAACTAACAAGAAGCGACTTGCATTTTATGACATGATTACTGTCACATACCAGAGTAAAAACCAAACCCCAGATTTAAACGTTAATGCAATTTATTAACTAAATCTATCTTATTTACAATAAACCATTTAGGTTCGCCTTCACACCTGCATTCTCACCTCATCACACACCCTCGTACTCTTTCCCTGCACACTCATGCATGCCCATCATACTTCACTCTCCAACTATACGCACATACATTCATATCAACACTCCCATCAACTCACAATATCACAACACTACAATTGTCTTTAAAGAAACGCACAACAAATCATATACTTATATTACTTACACTGAAGATGGAATAGACAATAAAATTCATTGAAAGCACACATCAGTCTATTATTGTTCACTGTTCCCATCACAATCGATGTTGTTGTCATGTCACCATATGTAGGGGTTCAAACAGTTTATGATTTCTGTGGTATATTAGGGGTCCATCCCGTGCGTGTTAATCTTCACACACTTGGCTGGCATGTCACTTTGATCCCTAATGATCAAACGGTGCAGCCTTCCTGGCGGGGCACGGCACGCTCCCCAGACACTCAGGTCAGTTCAGCTATACACAGGCGGCATATCGATCTCTCACGATCGGCGAGACAGCCTTACGGGGTGTAACACCTACCCCGGACACTGAATACAAAAAGCACACCATATACATAGTATCTTTACACATACACAACATATGGGTTTTACACATACAAAATGTGTTTACAGGGCTGTTTTACAGTACTTAATATACCACACTATCACTATACTTTACACATAACTGTTGTCTGAACGTCATTATTACCCCATCATACCAGCTTAGGGACATTCTAACTGCTTTCATTGTGATTTCATTATAAATCACAATTCTTTCACATTCCAAACTTCAACCATAATATTGCACATATTTCAGCTAAGTTAAGGTTACATAATATAAGGTGAAAGCTAAACCTCAATACATACATAAACAATTCAATCAAAAGATAACACAAAATCATAATACTCACACCAGCTGAATATATAGGGAAAACAGCCAACCTCACACACATACACTTTCTAACTGGTTGCCAACTCACAATCTTCAAATCAAACCTTATATACCCCCCAAGCTACATGATTGACCCCAAGCCTACTACCCAGCCACATACAATAGTCTTTCCTACTGCACACCTCAGATCCGAACAATAGCTCAACGCTTGCATCACTGCCCTCGCTCACAAGTCCTCACTCCACACTTATCACCCTTCAAATTTAACACTCAACATATACGGCACCCGTGGCGAGCCACCTCCTCGTGGTGGGTGCTGGGTAACGCCAAGAGCTCGCCGACACCCCCGTTGTGGACCCGGGGGGATATTTGGTCCACCAACCCGTTTGCCGTGGGTTGCGGCCCTGTGTCGGCGGAGGAGGGGATCCTGGTGGTTGAGGGCAATAGGGACCTGTAACCGTGTTCCTGTTGCTCAATATACCACTTTGGCCCTGACTTCGCCTAGACGGGTGGTCGAATGGGCCCGGTTCGACCAATCGGCTGGTCACGCCAAGCCCTGTGCATGGACTGTGTATGTGTCATTGCACAAATATTATTTTGAATTGTTCGTATTTTCTTGGCACTACTATTGATCTCTAACGTTTTGGATTGTGAAATATGATAATATGAATTTTGCCTAGAGTCTTATGCCCGAAGGCGGTGGCTCATGGGCCAATCTGGTAGATCAATTATTTATAATTCTTCTGCTGGAGTATATCATCTGAGTATCCTTGGTGCTGCAAGTCGGAGGCCCACTTGTTTTTAGCATTGTCCTTGTGATACTCCGTGGTGGGTGGGGAGCTCAGATGATGAACCATATCAAAGTAACTATGGCTTACACAACCCCCATTAAAAGAAACAAGCGTCAACTTGACAATGATGATGATGAACTACGACCGTCTATTCCGTCCGTTGAATACTGGCCACGATTTCTAGTGATCGAGACTCTTGACAAATCACCTTTCAAATTAAACCCATTTGCGGTATCTAAAGGTATACATGGCATAGCAGGTGAGATACGAAATATCAGACGACTGCGTTCAGGTTCCCTACTTGTAGAATGTAGCAGGAAACAGCAATCAACCAACCTGTTGTCAACTGAGCTCTTTGTTGGAGTCCAGGTTTCAGTTACTCCACACAAGACTCTGAACACGAGCAAAGGCATTGTTAGAGACCGAGATCAATTGTTTGCAGATATGACAGAGTTTGACATCGTATCAGAAATGAAAGATCAAGGGGTGACTTTTGTTAAAAGATTTACAACTCGGATAAACTCAGAAACAAAACCTACTAACACATATCTCTTCCACTTCTCTTCTCCAAGTATTCCAAAATCAGTAAGAGCTGGATATTGTAATATCAGTGTTGACACTTACATCCCCAACCCGCTTAGGTGTTTTAAGTGTCAGAAGTATGGACATGGTGTAAATACTTGCACATTGTCTGTTGTGTGTGCTCACTGTGGTGAGAAAACACACACAACAGAAGATTGTGACAGTGACTATAAAAAATGCACCAACTGCTCAGGCGATCATTCGTCATTTTCTAAACAGTGTCCAATTTGGAAAGAGCAAATGGAGATAGTGAGTGAGTTAATACTTAACGTCACATTGGCAATATTTCAGCCATATCGTGACGAGAACATTTTGATACTGAAATGAAATATGTATACATTATAAAATCCTGTCGTCAAAGGACAGTAAAACTACTAGAGCATCACATTTACAATTAAAACTAGTGTGGAGAGTTAAAACAATTACCACTATTCGGACAATACAACATAAAATACGGGCTGCAGATCGCCAACAACTGAAGGTAGATCACCATACTAGGGGCCATGGGGACTTACAGTACCTTTGCTACCTGCGTGGACCCCAGATGGATTTACACCATCCCCTCAGCCGTTGGCGATTATACTGAGAGTTAGCCATTATTAAAAACAACAAATATACTACGATTAATTTACATAGAATGTTTTGGACTTACGTACCCTCTCAGGAGGACAATGATTTTACAATACTTCAACCCCCCTCGAGGGCACAGCCACTAACAATCTCAGTTATTAATCTAGACTACCAATAATAAAATATTTATCTATTTACAATTCTGATAACAAATCTAATTCTTTTAAGAAGGCAATAATTAAATGAGAGCTGGTATGAGTAAAAAGATCCTGCATAGTTCGTGAGTTAAAATACTGATCCCTTGTGATGGAATACTCTACACAGTCAAGCAGGATATGCTTGACTGTGATTCTTTCATCACAAGGGATGCAGAACGGAGGATCCTCACCTTTCAAAAGGTATTCATGAGTATATCGTGTATGGCCAATACGACATCGCCTCATAATGACCTCCTCAAATCTGGACTGACAACCCAAGTGGGTATAATCAATGTAAGGTTTTATTGCATGTAATTTATTCATACCCACTTGGGTGTCCCACCTCTTTTGCATCAGGTCTCGGATGTACGATCTGATTGTAGCTTTATAATCAGAGTATGGGATAAGAAGTGGAGTCACGGGTTTCTTGAGTGCTGCCTTGGCAGCAAGATCAGCCATTGTATTGCCAGAAATGCCTACATGGCTTGGTAACCAACAAAAGACGATGTCGTATTGGCCAGTAGCAAGATTATTAATTAATTCAATTATTTCTATTAAAAGTGGATGTTTACAAGAAATATTTTTGATGGCCTGAAGGCTAGAAAGAGAGTCGGAAAAGATAATATATTGGTTATGTTTAGGGTGTCTTTGAATATATTTGAGAGCTGTTAATATGGCGTTCGCTTCTGCAGTAAAAATAGAACTGTTATTTGGAATTCGAGAAGATATTGTTCTTGATCCAATGACAGTGGCACAAGCTGTGGAATGCAGTCATCGGCTATTTTGTTCAGTTCATCAGAAAAGAGTTGGACGGGGTCAGGAACTCCCATAAACAGTTCAGGCTTCAATCTGTTGGATGAAAGTGATTCAAACAAAAGCCAGTCAGCTTTGGTAAAATTCCTTCGTGACAAAGGAGGGACGTCAGATGGACATATAGCTTTAAGAATAGTTGGAAAATGGTCACTTCCACACAAGTCATCATGGACTGACCATTCAAACTCACCCAGCAGAGTAGAGTCAGTAATTGATAAGTCAAGGGAAGAATATGTTCCTGTACCAGGATGTAAATAAGTGTTGGAACCACCACTATAAATACATAAATCATTGTCAGAAAAAAGTCCTCCAACAACGTAAAAGAGACAGATATTGTTGGCAGAAATAAAATGTTCTAGTATGTTACCTTTGCTGTTTGTATGTGTACCTCCCCACAAGGGATTGTGTCCATTCATATCGCCCATGATGATACAGGGCTTAGGAAGTTGGTCATAAAGTGCCTGCAGATCGCCAGGCTGCACAGAAAAGGAAGGAGGAAGATAGAGAGAGCACAATGTAAAAACAATGTGCATCGTTACACGGACAGCAACGGCTTGAAGATGGGTATTTAGAGGAACAGGACTGTGAATGGTGCCCTGTCTCACTAATATTGAAGAACCTCCAGTTGCTTTCGGCCCAGGAGGAGAAAAGCAGTGATATGGAGTATACTGTCGTATATCGATGTGATCGTTTTCTTTAAAATATGTTTCTTGTGAACAAAATGCCGATGGCTTAAAATCTTGTATAAGTAAATGTATATCATTAAAATTGTTCTTCAGTCCCCTACAATTCCATTGAATAATAGTATTGGAAGTGTTCATGGAGGCTTAACTGGAGATCGTGATTGGGAGGAGTGTTCACTCCTATGAATTGGTTGTGAAGGAGGAACGTGTATCTCCAGAGGTTCATACGAGTTATGAACCTCAACAGATGCAAGAACTTGAGTTGGCGTCTCCACGTTAGTGAGCGCCTTTCGTCTTTTCTGTACTTTCTTTTTCTCTTTTCTAGTTAAAGTTGCATCATCGGTATGTGTACTTTCCATGGAGTGAGATGGTACATCACGAGTAGGATTGTCTGTTTGTGAAGTGGTTGATTTCATATTACTTTTCTGAGATATGTCAGAGGGTTGGTGCAGTACAGTCTGGTCATCCTTGACCCAGGAGATGTCGGTCTGACATGACACGGAGACTGTCTTACAAACTCGAGTGGAGGATGCAATTGCTGCGGAATATGTTTTTACATATGTTTGAGCAGGAGATGGTACTAGTTTTTTTGCTTCTTGGTAGGTTATGTTGTTTGTGTGCTTAATTCTTAAGATTTGGGCTTCAAATTCAAACGATGGACAGGATTTAGAAGACGCCATGTGATCACCATTGCAGTTAGCACATTTGAGGTCATTTGTGCACTCAGAGCTATCATGGGCTCCAGTGCAACGGCAGCATACTACCATCTTGCTACGGCAGAACTTAGCACCATGACCAAACTTTTGACACTTAAAACATCGGAGTGGATTTGGTACATAAACCTCCACCCCGATGTTGAAATATCCAGCCTTTAGTGATTTAGGTATTACAGGTTGAGAAAAAGTGAAAAGATAGGTGTTGGTTCTAACAAAGACACCATCTTGTGCTTTTCTGGAAAAACGTTTTACATGTGTGACTCCTTGAGATTTTAATTCAACAGCAATTTCCTCCTCGCTCATATCAGAAAGACAGCGAGCAACATCTCTCACAATGCCTCTGCTCGTGTTCAGTGTCTTGTGCACTGAAACAAAAACGGGAGTATTAACAAATTGTTGTAAACCCAACAGATTGACTGATTGTTGTTTCCTCAAACACTCCACTAGTAAGGCACCAGTCCGTAGTCGTGTGACATTCTTAACATCTCCACAGACACCTCTAATGCCCAGTGAGATAGCAAACGGGTTTAGTTTTAAAGGACTTCCGTCAACTGATGCAATTGTGATAAACCGTGGCCAAGAATCAGAAATATCTGGAGCTACCTCCTCATCAGACGAGAGCACATCTACATGTCTGCGTTTAGTTGCTTTGCAGGAACCAGGTGAATTGTATTGAGACATGGTATAACATACGAATTCAGCACCCCTGCTCCCCACCCACCATGGAGTGTCAACAAGGACGGTGTCAATTTGCACCGGATCTCCAGGATGCTAACACCAGGGATACAGGGGTGGTATACTCCAGTAAATATGACATGAATAGCTATATTTGTCCAAAAGATTAGTTGTCAGGCTGGTTCGGCCCATAACAATAATCCAAAGACATATAGAATTCAGCGGTCAACATCACCAGATTGGCCCATGAGCCACCGCCTTCTGGCATAGGACTCTAGGCAATTTCCTCGATGCAGAGAAATAAAATCTGACTCTGAACAAGACCCAAGATCCAACAGTACAATGAAAATGTGCAAAAATAATCCCCATGCACAGGACCTGGCGTGACCAGCCGATTGATAGAACCGGGCCCATTCGACCACCCGTCTAGGTGAAGTCAGGGTCAAAGTGGTGTGTTGAGCAATAGGAACAATGGTCCTGCTCCTATGCCCTCAACCACCAGGATCCCCTTCTCCACCGACACAGGGCCGCAACCCACGGCAAACGGGTTGGTGGACCAAATATGCCCCCGGGTCCACAACGGGGGGTTGGCGAGCTCTTGGCGTTACCCAGCACCCACCACGAGGAGGTGGCTCGCCACGGGTGCCGTATATGTTGAGTGTTAAATTTGAAGGGTGATAAGTGTGGAGTGAGGACTTGTGAGCGAGGGCAGTGATGCAAGCGTTGAGCTATTGTTCGGATCTGAGGTGTGCAGTAGGAAAGACTATTGTATGTGGCTGGGTAGTAGCGTTACCCAGCACCCACCACGAGGAGGTGGCTCGCCACGGGTGCCGCAAATGGAGATAAATAGAATAAAGTTTACTCAAAATATCTCCTTTTCCGAGGCAAAAAAAATGGTAAAGAGATCTGATCTTCCAGAAAGGTATGCTACAGTAGCAAAAACATCATCTGAGTCAAGCTCAAAAAGAACAAAATCATCCACAGGCTGCCAAACTACCTTGACATGGGTGAATTGCGATTCTCCACAGCTTTTGTACCCTGCTATATCATCTCAGACTGAGGAATCACTTCCTAGTACCTCAAAGTCGTCTTCTGATCACAAACCATCATCATCTCAGTCACTCTCGAAGTCTAAATCGACAGCTGACAGTCAGCAAACTGTTAAAAGTAAATCTAAGCTAAAGTCTGATGCTTCAAAACAACAAAGTGGCAGAGCTCCTAAAGGGTCACAAAATAGAATTCAATTGTTCAATAAATATGGGTCTCTTGAAGACATGGACGTTTCTGAAAACGTCCATTCTAGGGCACATAGCTTGTCGCCCTCTAAAAGAGTGCGGGGTAGATCCCCAATAAGTCCCCCCAAAAGATAGTTTATTCCAATAATATTGTACAGAGGACTAATTTACATGAATTACAGCTATTAGTCCAAGATTTCACACCTTCAGCGATATGTCTCCAAGAGACATATTTAAAACAAACAGATACATTTGACCTTCATCATTTTAATGCATATCATTGTTTTTCACCTCCGAGTGATAGGACCACTGGCGGATCATCCATTCTAGTCAGACAAAACGTTATTCAAAGCCCTGTTCCACTTAATACTAATATGCAGGCTGTTGCAGTGAGAATTACGTTACATGTAGCGTTTACGCTATGCTCTCTCTATATTTCTCCGTCTTCGACGTTTGCCAGAACTGATCTTCAAGCTCTATATGATCAGCTCCCGAAGCCCTGTATTATAATGGGAGATTTAAATGGGCACAACCCACTCTGGGGTAGTGTAACTACAAACACTAAAGGTAAGTTGTTGGAGGACTTTTGTTCTGACAATGATTTATGTATTTATAATGATGGTTCCAACCCATATTTACACCCTGGTACAGGGACCTATTCTGCTCTTGACTTGTCACTCACAAATTCAGAACTACTTAATGAATTCGAATGGTCAGTCCACGATGACCTCTGTGGAAGTGACCATTTTCCTACTATATTAAAAGCTGTAACTCCATCCGATGTTCCTCCATCATCAAGACGAAACTTTAAAAAGGCTAACTGGGCTTTATATGAAACACTGTGTGCTGAAAAACTTAAACCTGAACGTTTCATTGACGTTCCTGATGCTATTAAATCTTTTTCTGATGATTTGAATTCCATAGCTGATGAGTGTATACCAAATTCCTCTATAGTTCCACACATAAGAAAACCATGGTTCAACGATGAGTGGAAACAAGCTAGGAAGGCAAGGAAGAAAGCTGAACATTATTTCCGTCGCCATCCTATGGTGCATAATTTAAATAAACTTAAAATTTTAAATGCTAAAGCACGGCGTACTTTTAAACAGAACAAACGCCAATCTTGGCAAAATTATGTGTCCAAAATAAATTCTCGGACACCTATGTCCAAGGTATGGAACATGGTCCAGAAAATCAAAGGTAAAGGTACTAAATCTAGTGTCCATCATCTTAAACATGGAGATCAATTGCTTACTGATAAATCAGATATTGCTAATAAACTAGGTGAAACCCTTGCTAAACACTCTTCCTCTTCAAATTATGTACCAAAACTCCAGCAATATCAAAAACAAGAAGAAAAGAAAACTATTAATTTCAATTCTGATAATGGTGAAGATTATAATGAAACGTTTTCTATTCATGAACTCCATACTGCTCTTGATCAAGCTCATGACACTGCTACTGGAGCTGATAACATACATTATTAACTCCTGAAGCACTTACCGGAATCCTGCCTAGAAACTCTTCTCAATATTTTTGATGATATTTGGACATCGGGTAACTTTACTCCGTCATGGCGTGACGCCATAGTAGTACCAATACCTAAACCTGGACGTGATCATACGGATCCGTCCAATTATCGACCTATTTCACTAACTAGCTGTGTTTGCAAGACCATGGAACGCATGATAAATAATCGACTTGTTTGGTACTTGGAAACAAATAATCTTATCACAGATATACAGTGTGGTTTCCGTAAAAACAGAAGTACTGTCGATCACTTAGTGCGACTGGAGTCATTTGTTAAAAACGCACTAATTAATAAACAACATGCTGTGTCTATCTTTTTTGATCTTGAAAAAGCATATGACACAACCTGGAAACATGGTATTTTGAGGGATTTACATGACTTTGGTTTGCGAGGTCGTTTGCCTCAATTTATTGCCAACTTTTTAAATGACAGACAATTCCAGGTCCGTGTGGGTTCTACCCTGTCTGATCATTACAATCAGGATCAGGGTGTTCCACAAGGCAGTATTTTATCTGTCACTCTTTTTAGCATCAAGATCAACAGTTTATCAAAAGTTTTAAATGATTCAATTGATGGATCTCTTTTTGTGGATGATTTTAATATTTCTTGCCGAGGTAAAAATATGCATACTATTGAACGGCAACTGCAGTTGTGTTTAAAAAAATAAATAGATGGTGTCTTGAAAACGGCTTCAAATTTTCGAAGTCCAAAACTAATTGTATACATTTTTTGCAGAACATATAAGCCACATAAGGACCCAGAACTATCTCTAGATGGCACTCCCATCAAAGTTGTAAAGGAGGCCAAGTTCTTGGGATTAATTTTTGACTCACATTTAACGTTTCTACCACATATCAAATCCCTCAAAACTAAATGCCTGAAGGCACTTGACTTGTTGAAAGTCGTTTCAAATTCTAAATGGGGAGGGGACCAAGCTACCCTCCTGCAACTTTATCGATCACTGATCCGGTCAAAACTTGATTATGGCTCCATTGTATGTGGTGGAGCCTGTAAAAGCAGCCTGAAACGTTTAGATTCTGTTCACCATCAAGGTCTAAGACTTTGTCTTGGCTCCTTTCGAACTTCACCTGTTGACAGCCTGTACGTTGAGGCCGATGAGCCATCTGTTGAGCAGCGATGTATCAAATTAGCTTTACAGTATGTAACAAAATTATATTCCAGTGAGTCAAACCCTGCATATAACTGTGTTTTCAGTCCTCTGTGTGAGGACTTATACAATATGAAATCTTCGCTTGTACCGCCTCTTGGTTTAAGAATTAAACCATTTCTTGCTGCTGCCGGCATTGAGCTGGAAAATATAGCTCCTTCCCGTCTTCTCTCTTCTCCTCCTTGGCAGTTGGTTAGGCCCCAAGTGGACCTAACACTGACCACATTTAAAAAATCAGAAACTAATGAATTACAGTATAAACAAAAATATAATCAATTGAAACATAAATATAGCAGTTATAAATCCTTATTTACAGATGGGTCCAAGGACGGTGGCGCAGTAGCTTGTGCCACTGTCATTGGATCCAGAACAATATCTTCTAGATTACCAGACAACAGTTCTATTTTTACCGCTGAGGCTAACGCCATATTAACAGCTCTTAAATATATTCAAAGACGCCATAAACATAAACAATATATAATCTATTCCGACTCTCTTTCTTGCCTTCAGGCGATTAAAAATCTTTCTTGTAAACATCCACTTTTAATTGAAATTATTGAATTATATAATGATCTTGCTACTGGCCAGTACGACATCGTCTTCTGTTGGTTACCCAGCCACGTTGGCATTTCCGGTGACGCAATGGCCGATCTTGCTGCTAAGGCAGCACTCAACAAATCTGTGACACCACTCCGTATTCCTTATTCTGACTACAAAGCTAGCATTAGAGCTTACACTCGTGATCTGATGCAGAAGAAGTGGGACATCCAAGTAGGTATAAATAAACTACATGAAATAAAACCCTACATTGGTTATACCCACTTGGGTTGTCAGTCCAGATTTGAAGAAGTCATTTTGCGACGATGTCGTATTGGCCATACAAGATACACTCATGCATACCTTTTAAAAGGTGAGGATCCTCCGTTTTGTATCCCTTGTGATGAGAGAGTCACGGTCAAGCATATCCTGCTTGACTGCGTTGAATTCTCCATCATAAGGGATAAGTATTTTTCTGTAAAAACTGTTAAGGATCTTTTTAACACAGTCAGCGCTCATTTAATTATTGGTTTTTTAAAGGAAATTAATTTCTTGGTTGAATTTTGAGTAATATGTTCTGTATATAAATGTATTTTAATGATTGGTAGTTTAGATTAGGAACTAGAATTGTTAGTGGCTGTACCCTCAAAGGGGGTTGAAGTATTGTAAAATTATTGTCCTCCTGAGAGGGTACGTAAGTCCACAAACATTCCATGTAAATTTAAATCTACCAGGTTTTTAATCGTAGTATTCTTGTTGTTTTAATTTTGGCTAGCATATTGTACACTCGCCAGCAGCTGAAGGGATGATGTAAATCCAACTAGGGTTTATGCAGGTAGCAAAGGTACTGTAAGTCCCCATGGTCCCTAGTTTGGTGATCTACCTTCAGTTGTTGGCGATCTATGGCCTGATTTTATAGTGTATTGTCCTAATGATGATGTTGTTTTTTAACTTTCCGTGCTAGTTTTAATTCCATTTGTGATATTCTAGTTGTTTTACTGTCCTTCGTTGACAGGTTTTATAGTAGACATATAATTTATTTTGATATTAGATGTTCTCGTCACGATATGGCTGAGATATTGCCGATGTGACGTTAAGTTTTAACTCACTCACTCACTCACTCACTCAACATATACTGTATACATTATAATAATTGTGATCTTGACAATTACAAAAGTGCATGATGTGATAAATAACACAAAGCATATAATATACATGAATACAAGCATCCATACAACAAACATACTTTTTCTCCAGCCCCCACATTCCACTCTAACAGACAACACAACACATTATATCAACACAGGGCTCGCTGTGCGCTACACGGCCAAGAGAATCAAAGAAAGTCAGAGCCCGAGAGAGAGGGAAACCTTTAGCCTGTTTTCTAAACTATCCTTGAAGTATCCATCTGTAGCTTTGTCACTTTGCCAGCGTCCGTGTCTCTTGAACATCCTATCTGGAACTCCATTGTTAGCTGCTGCAGTAGCACCACCACTACGCAAACTGTGTAGTCCATATTTCTTAATGTTATCAACAAAAGGACTGAAAGCTTCTAAAAATAATTCCCTCAACCTACTATATGACATAGGCGTATTATCTTTTCTTAGCCTATAACCACTGGCACATTTAGACACATTCCTGAATATAAAGCAATCAGAATTAGGATCAATTTGGGCCTGAACCAAATACCTTTCCAAACAACTTACCGGACACAATTTTGTATTAGTCCGACCAATAACTAGCCAGGCACCATCTCTATAAATATCT
The DNA here is from genome assembly GCF_037392515.1 of Haliotis asinina. Lineage (NCBI taxonomy): Eukaryota > Metazoa > Mollusca > Gastropoda > Lepetellida > Haliotidae > Haliotis > Haliotis asinina. The sequence continues at coordinate 15,455,771 of NC_090290.1, read as the reverse complement.
CTTTTGGATTGCTTAATAAACAACATCATATGAGACTGATAAAATACAATATCAGCTCGAGTAATATTCAATAATACAGCCGATCTAAGAAATCCTGCATAGCCAAGTAAACAAATTGCTAATATTCTCAAATCCATTAGAGAATCACTATGACCTCTTGCATCATACAATTGTTCTAAAACAGCCGCTGAAACTGGTTCTTTCTTAACCACCTTTCGAGCGAGCTTTCTCTTTGCAGCTTCAACAACATTATTAACTAAACCATTCTCTGTTGGACTGACCAAGCCAACACTGCAATGAGCATGTCTCAAGCCATAATAAGCATTCAAAACAGGAGACACTGAATCACTTTCTTGCACAATAGACAACAAATATATTGCACAATGCAAATGAGAAATAGGCAGCGCATCAGACATATTATTATTCCTTGCCCACCTTTTCCATGCAGCATAAGCCATACTATACTTCTTGGTTGTGGAATCAGCTCTTGCATGAGATATCAAATCAGGCAGTCCATATGCGAGATCCCGAACAAGAGAAGGGAGACAACCAATCTCATCTTCATAAACGTCATGAACCACGCCTGTAACAGGGACATCAACATTAACGAAAATCAAGCAACAGTGCTAACATGTTAAAATCTATATCGTGTTAACCAAACAAACCTCCCCTTATCCTACTAGCAACATATCCTTCTCTTGACCTTGGCAGATATATGCAATCTTTCACTGTTGGTATGTATTGCGATTGTGAACACAGTATTGGCCAGAAATTAGACGACTTCCACTCTGGAACAACAAGCGTGCCAACAGCCTTACATTCAGCCATATATCCAATAACCCTGGGTATCAAACACACAGGGGGGACAACCCAGTTCATGACTCCTCTCCAACTCACAGTGAAGCAATCTACAGCCGAACACCCTGGATTGCTATAACGGGAGTTAAAAGTAGTCAGCTTCGCATTGTAGTATGAAGCACATCGATCAACCTGGTGTGGTCCCCATTTCTTGTCAATACTCTGAAACACACCTTGGCTAATCCCCCAGCCGTCATGATCCTCCATTCGACTGAGAAAATCAGCTTCTTCATTTTCATTGCGAGGGATCCACTGGATTTGCAAATCTATGTTGTTGTCAAAACAAATATTGAAAACTTGCAACGCAATAGATTGCAGATTTGATTTCATGCTACCTCTTTCAACTATGTTTACCACATTTTGATTATCAGTGAACCACTTGACCCTTTCATGTCTTAAGCCTGATGCTAAACTGTTCAAAACCATGTTCACTGCTTGAAGTTCACGCCATGTGGAACTATAACCACGCTCTTCTTCAGACCACTGACCATGTGACACCACCTTGTTCACATCTACACAATAACCGCCATACCCCATATCACTAGCATCTGAATACACTAACTTCCTCATACTTGCTGATTGAATCAAACGTCTTGACACATAACGCCAAATGTTGTCCAGCCAAAACTGTAACTGATGCTTACTGCAGTCAGTGAGTCTTACTTTACTCCTGCAAGACCTAGCAGTAACAATATCCATACTCAAAGATCTAGTCATTAATTGAGCAAGGCCACCAAGCACTAATTTCATAGAAATGATCTGCCCTACAACAGAAGCTACACTCCTCACTGGTACCAGACTCGAACTAAGACTCTGTACATGACGTATAGTAGAGACAAGCTTGTCAATTTTCCTGTTAGGCACACTCAATGACATTGTTGTAGTATCAATGCTAAAGCCTAACCACTCCAAAGATTGTGAGGGAGACCACAAGGACTTTTCTACCTTTGGTACAAAACCAGAGGCAATAATATCTTCTTTGACTGTAGAACCTATAGCAAGTGTATGCATATTCGAATCTCCTGATAATATGCCATCATCCCAAAAAGTGACAATTCTGTAACCTTCTGCCCGCCATTTCTTCACAAGCTGTCTCATAACCTTAGTAAATACGTATGGTGCCGAAGTCAAGCCAAATGGCAACACCAGAAATTTGTAGAAATGTATCCTACCAGTACTATCTGGCCAAGCAAAACCAAGAAACTCTGTATGAGACGAGGAAATGTCAAAGCGGTGATAGGCCGAATGTATGTCAAATTTAACTAAATAGTCATTCTGACGTATATAAAATAAAGCCGTTTTCCAATCCTCATATTTCACACTAGACTTTAAAAACATAATCATTCACTTTCGACAGATCCAAAATCAAACGGTTTTTGCCTGAGGACTGCACTGATACAGAAAGAGGGTTGACGACAACAGGGGGCGTGTCGCATTCACAAATCAATTTTTTCTTCTTCAGTTCATCAATAGCTTTTGTCACAAAACTTGCGTACTGTATTGACGACTGGTTGTTTCTGGAAAACATATTAGGAGGTCTGGTTAAAAAAGGAATTTTATAGCCATTTTCAATGATATCTAGTACAAAGTTTGAGGAACCAATAGATTTCCAAAATGCAAAACATCTTTTAAGCCGACCCTTAACCAAAATCTCCGACATTCCCTGTTCATATTCTGCATAGTTTTCAGTAAGACTTTCTGTATAAACATCACCGACAGCATTTGAACATTCGTGAAATGTACACTTAACCGATAAGTCCTGTCTCTGCTCACTAGGCCGACTGGCCTGCTGTACTTCCGGTTTGTGTTCCTTGACTTCCGCCACAGGTATAGGGGCAGTCTCTCCGGAAGTGGGTAAACTCGCCACAGGCACAACATGCTCCTGAACGCCGACCTCTGGTACGAAAGGGCTGGTTAACTGACTGGATATGCTGAGGACCGTTAGAAACACTAGCCAGTTGCTGCACGGGTCGAGTAACCGTTGAAGTCCTGCGAGGTGCTCTACTTGCATACGGGGCGTATCTTCCACGCTTCTGTCGCAATTTCCTGACAGCTCTACTGTTCGCACGGAAAATTGCCCGATCATCGTCAGAATTGTCGGCAAGTTCATTAGAAACATATTGCCTCACTGTCTCCCAGCCGCCTTCAGAAGAATCCGCAATCCTGATATGTTTGTTTCTTAGTTTTAAACGTTCAATTTCTGATCTGATCATGGCCTCAGCATCTTCCAGCATCTGGTTGTGAACAGATGCGATCGCATGTTGTAAGCTCTGAATAGTCTCTTCATTAAAATTGTACTGGATTTTGTTACCTTCCTTCGACCAAACATAGTCCTTGTCAGCTTCAAGTTTCTTGAGATCAGTTGTAGTTTGACTGAATTCCTCTCCAAGGGCCGATATCTTGATCTCCAGAGCATCATGAAGCTCTCGCTTATTTGTCTCCAAGTTTTTCAAAATGGCGTCAATCTTCGCCTCCATTGTCAATTCGAAAAACCAACTGACCGTAGCTGCACGTGAAGCGAGAATGACGTACTCGGCTTACACTACCTTTTTATACCCATATTGCAGCGCCATCTACCAATCAACACAACTACCCTGTCCAGAGTTACATACCCTGGAGAAAGCAATTTCCTTCTCATTCATTTTTCAACCGAAGGAAATAACATTAGTTCTGAAAAGAGCCAGATTGATTAAATCTTCTTAAAGCTGAAATAAAGTTATGTACTGATTTGGTAATACCATTATTTAAAGATCGGGTAATTCCAGCTTACCATACAGAACACTATTTATGTTATATCCATGTTTGAAAGAAAATACAAAGTATCTCATAGTATCACAGATAAGGCATACAAAAAAGACAATTATGAAGAGTGTTAATTATGAAGCACACCCAGTGAAAGAAATTACTGGTTATAATATAAGTTGTTTACTGGTCACAAGGGATCTGTGGGCCTCGAGGGTACATGAGTACCGAACACATGAATTACAATTTGAATTGTTTGAAGCACTGGTACAGCCTCGTATTATGGCGCATCGTTTCGTCGCTATTGTGCACAAGAAAAACAAATTAAGACTTATCTGCCTTCCATTCACTTTCAATTGCAAAACAATTTTCGTGCTTGATGCGTGAATCAATGTTATTCGAGATAAAGAAGTAATACCATGAAGAAGCAAATGAGTTCGGCATTCCCAGCGGTATTCATTGAAAAAAAGTCTGTAAGCGTGGTACATTGGAAAGGTATAAGGTCGCTTAGTCAATCAGAAATCGACATTCATGTGTGAGGTATGGTAAATCTGCTCCAATAATGGGCAGGACAAACAGGACCAATTTCAATTATTGATATCAAACCCGAATGCAGTATTACAATATGATGTAATCTTATTCTTGAATTCATTAGGTTCACAATTGCCAATAGTAAAAATGATTTTTCTTGATAATCAGTTCAAGTAACACCATATCAATGTACACGTGGGGCGGTGGGGTAGCCTAGTGGTTAAAGCGTTCGCTCGTCACACCGAAGATAACGGGTTCGATTCCCCACATGGGCACAATGTGTGAAGCCCATTTTCTGGTGACCCCGGCGTGATATTGCTGGAATATTGCTAAAAGCGGCGTAAACCTAAACTCACTCACTCACCCACTCAATGTACACGTATCTCACTTTAATACAAATTTAGCTAATCCCACTAACTGAGCATTTTGATGATACAGACTATGGCTCATCTGAACTAAGTGTTGTCAAAACACTAACCACAGCCAGCCTGAGACCAGTTTTGATAGAATCTGGCTAAGCGAGTGCACACCTTTACACCTTTGGACAAAGCTCATTTGACTTCATCTCACATATCTCTGGTGTTGTGTGGTCATGTGTCACATGTGGTCTCATACTGATTAAGTGAACTTGCTTAAAATTATCTCTGTTCACCCAGGAGTGAACACATAAGCTATAAGTCATATGGCTTTTAATCCTGCAGAAGATCAACCTTGGATTGTGGGAATTACAGAAGACTCGTGCTGTTTGCAATTATGACGTGCAGAGTGTTCATAATAGACTTGAATACCAAAATACATAACAAACAAAAGTCACAAAAATACCCAAACACGAGTTATAATACAGTGTAGTGAAAGAAAGAAACCAAGGGTGTTGGCGGATCTAGATCTGGATTCGAACTCTGGTTAATAGGCTTCTGTCGTCGTCAAAGAACTCCACTGTACTAACCGTTTTTCACACAAAGGTTGTTTCTTGTATGGGTTTCCCAGATATTTAGCAAGACAGCTAAATCTTCCGCTTGTTTATTTTGAAGGCATTCTTACATTTGAAACGAACCGTGTAGATCGGGTGAGAATTCATGTCTGTATTTGGAGGCGACTATCGGGGTCTCCCACTACAGGCCATTTTCAGGTCTGTAATTAAAGATAGATTATAGAATCCTGTCAACGAAGGGCGGAAAAATAACTAGATTATCACAGATATACACGTAAAGCTAGTAATTAAATCAAAAACATTTAACTATACGGGACAACACAATATGAAAATAGGCATATAGATGGCCGACAACTGAAGGTAGATCACCATACTAAGGACTATGGGGACTAACTGCGACAAACGTAAAATAGCCAACATCAAAGTGAGTGAGTGAGTGAGTTAAAATTTAGAGTCACTTTGACAATATTTTCGCCATGTCGTGACTAAAACAGTATGTAGAGTAACAGTAATAAAAGACAAATTATATAATCCTGTCAACGAAGGACATTAAACTAACTAGAATAGCACAGTATGTAAAACTAGTAATTAATTAAAGGTAAAATATTTTAGCTAAAAGGGACAATACGATGTAAAAATAGGCTATAGATTGCCAACAACTGAAGGTAGATGACCGTAGTAGGGACCATGGGGACTAAAAGTACCTTTGGTTCCAGCATGGACTCTAGCTAGATATATACCATCCCTTCAGCCGCTGGTGAGTGCACGAAATATTAGCCAAAATCAATATAACAAGAACCCAACGTTTACAAATCCTAGTATGGTTACATTGACTTGTGACTTACGTAACCTCTCACGTGAACAATAATTGTACAATGCTTTAGCCCCAATTGAGGATACACCTAGTGACCCAAGAATGTCACTAACACTTCAAACACCTTACTGACCCGGCAAACTCATGATAATTTATGGACAATAAAAAGCACACATGAAAATAGTTAGAGTAGTCATTTCACGAATTAATAGTTAAAGACTATTAATACTGAGCCTCTAACATTGGTGGGATACACTCTATATTCACACATTTTCGAACAAAACTACAAAGACATCAATATCTCCTGCAGTAGCAAAACACTCTTCATGAATGTGTCCATAAGGAAATGGAAGGAGAGTACTGACAGGTTTTTAAGTTCTGCTACTACAGGAGCAATACCACCAACGTTAGTTGAAGCCCAAACAGCGAAGTTAACTGTATCCAAATATCAATCAGCTATGATAGAGGAACAGGTCGATTGGCCCACTGGAATCTACTGCAGGAGATGGCTGAGTATCAGACAATGGCAGGACAAGCAGAACAATCAGGCACAGCAATATGATGATCACAACTAGTCGTGTTAATCTCAAGAGGATGTCAAAACAAGCTCTTAACCATGCACTCATTCAATTACTACCTAGTAACATTTTAACCTAGAACGTCAGGGTATCATGTCGTCAGCACTCTCACTTGGTGAAATCCTGACAACAAATCAAACTGACATCGCCTTTATAACCGAACACAAACTTCTACACCATTCAATGGAATTCATCAACTCCATCCATCTTGATTACATATCCTTTGCTAAAACACAGTCTCTAACGGGAACAAACTTACGATGTGGAAAAGGAGGCGTTGCCATCATGTGCAAGACAACTCTGTCCCCTTACGGAACACTCTTAGATCACATACAAAGTGAACGGATAATTGGCATCCAACTTGTGCTGAAAGACATGCCCCCGCTCTTCATGTTCTCAGTGTATATACCAACTCCGAGTAGGAACTGCTGAATATCAAACAGTCCTCAAGATGTTCACGACTACTACAGCAGCGACGGTGTGGTTGTATTCTTGGGAGATTTTAATGCGAGACTAAACTCCCCTCCATCATCCCAATTGAGTGAGTAAGTGAGTTAATATTTAACGCAATATTTTAACCATATCGTGACTGATTATACGTGACAAAAACCGAAATATATATGCATATTATGAAGAACCTGTCGATGAAGGACGGTAAAACAACTAAATTATCACAGTTAGTATTAAAACTAGCGTGGAACCTTAAAAAATGATAGTATCACTATTTGGACGGTACAATATAAAAACAGGCCATAGATCGCCAAATACAGAGGGCAGATCACCATCCTAGGGACTCATCCCAAAAGAATTCTTCTCTCAGAGTTTGTAGCTGACAACAACTTAATCTCAGTTATATCGAACGAAAACACAAGCAGCAGCTACACGTTCACTCCTGCCACAACACAGATTGACTACATTTTCATCTCCAGTGAGAATAAATGTCACATCCATCACGTCTACATACAAGATGAAGATGATTTACACTGTTTTTCAGATCACCTCCCTATCGTTGCTCACACTGTGCAACATGAAATTGCCCACTCGAAGAAACGAGACCTTCATGGAAACATTGTGATGATACAGCTTCTGAATCCTACTCTGATGCTCTGTCTCGTGCGCTAAGAAACTACAAACGTCTTCAGAGAGATTTCAAACGTGCCCAAAGAACTGCCTCCTAAGACCTTATTGAACAAAACCCCAAAGCCTTTGAACAGTACGCAGAGTGGGATTGCAAGCTTTTCTTGAAAATGTCGCAAGCTAAGAAAGGAAGGAATGGCAATTACTGTGCACATATGACTGTTGATAAGCACGATGTCTGGGATCCATTGGGTTTATGCACCTCCTTTGCCGATTTCCATCATTCAGTTCATACTCCTCAGACAAATCCAGACTTTCACCAGCATTTCCTGCAAGAAACAGAACGGAAACTAAATGAGTTAATCCTCCTCCCCAAATCGTGATCACATCCAAGCATATTCCTCACTGTGACGAAACTGGAAGTATAGTAGAAACACAAACGGAACAAGCTGCTGGACAAGACAGCATACAAAATGAAAACATCATATATGATGGACCTCAGCTTATTTTTCATCTCTTTTTCATTTCAACGCCATGATACAGTCTGCGGATGTTCCTCAAAACTGCAACATAGGCATCATCATACACACAAAGGAAACGACAAGCCAAAACACTTTGCAAACAGCTACAGACCCATTACTTTACTGCCAGTTCCTTGTAAACTGTTTAGAAAACTCTTGAACAGCAACCTTCCAAATGGATTACCAGCACTGGTACCTTACTCCCGAATGCACAACAATAAGGTTATCAACAAGGACTTGGATGCACAACAACCTCTTTTAACTTATCAGAATCCATTCACCATAACCGAGAGTTAAGGAGTAAAGTGTACGGAGCCTTCATCGATGACAAGCAGGCATTCAACACTGAATGGCATAGTGGACTCTTTGTCAAATTAGCTAACCTCGGAATCACTGGTAGAACATGGAAATTATTTGTGAACTGCCTCTATGACCTTAAAAGTCTTGTTGCAGTTAACGGTGTCATTCAGAACACTTCTCCATCAAGCAACGAGTAAGACAAGGAGGAGTACTCTCGACCTTCATGTACCTGGTATTTATCGACGATCTGCTGAATCAATTTCAATATTCAGGACATGACATATGTGTGAAATTTGAACCTTGGGAACCCGACATTAGCAGATGACCTCACAGTAGTCTCCCTTCATCCCACTGGACTCCAACCACTTCTTGATATAATCACTTCATATAGCTCCAACTGGAGATACGAGGTAATCCTACTAAGTGCCAAGTTATCGTCTTCAGTCAGCAATGCACTCAAATTAAGTATCGTGTCTTCTTTCTTGCTGGCAAACCACTTCGCAGCAGTGACTGCATCTCCCACCGTGGAACTAAAGCCTGCAACAATCTAAAGCATTCACAGTCTATAAAAACCGCTTGTCGTAAAGTAAGAGCCTCTTACCATTCCCTTACTGGTATTGGCATACAGCTCAATCCTCTGATTGCACTGTCAACAGTGAAGAAAATTGTACTGCCAATCCTTCTTTATGGATGTGAACTTTGGACGAACAGATTTCAGCAAGATGGAATTTTATTAGAAACGACATGGCCTTACATGACAAAGCACGCGCTGGGTTGCAACTGACGTGGGCGTAATTCTTTTTCGGCCTTACAGGTATAGCTTACCAATCTGGTTGCCAATTGTAGAAATTATTTCGCTCACTGCTCAAAATGTAAATATTGCGTCAGTTTGTATCAGAGACGGTTTGTGGGGTTAAAGTGGTTAAAGCGGTCGCTCGTCGCGATTTCCCACATGGGTACAACTTGTGAAGCCCATTTCTGGTGTCCCCCGGCGAACTTTTGCTGGAATAAAAAAGGTCACTCTTTCCCAAGCGTAATATGACTGGACCTGCAGTGTGTAACGTGAAAGATGTTTACTGCACAAGAAGCCTTCAGCCGTTAAACTTTGGAATTACACATAAAATATACGTATGTTGCAAAAGAAGTAACTGCTGTTCCAAACAGTCAATTTTCTTAAAGGGGTCTTACGTGACAAACAATGAACTACGATGGATATACTTTGTACCAAATTGTTACGTTTAGTAGCGTATAATTAATAGGATGATACTAGTGAAAACGGCCCCCAGCCGAAACGGCCCAATGATCATTTAAACAAAACAGCCATCACCCACGAGAAAACGGCGTTTTGGCCAACAGAAAACGGCAACAATATATATCAGAAAACTATATGTATATAATATTGCTTTTATTCATCTCTAAATCAGTATTACACTAGGAAGGCCATGATAAACACCTCTGGGGTGAATGTTATCCAGCACTCGCAGCCTTTCGAGCAATCTCATTGGTCCGCTGAACGTAAGTAATTTTTTCAGAACAAATTCATTACATTAGCGCGAAATTTAAAAATCGTCTTTGGTTTTTTTCGTTGAAACATGATCGGGTGTCAAATTAATAGCTCATCCAAAACTTTTCGCTCTCAAACCATGCCGTCTTGTTTACCGATACTATAAAACTTCGGTTCAGCGATCAAGCGAGAGGCTGCGAGTGCGGGATAACGTTCACCACAGAGGTGTTTTGGTTTGATTTTCGAGTTTGAGGACGTATTAAAGTCAATAAAATGGGTGTTGTGTCGTGGAAATCAGGCAGGATGTGTGGGAACATGTATATTTGAGAGGTACGTGTGCATAGTTTTGAATGTCATCGAATTCTTAGCGTGCATTTCAGCTTGAAATCGGAACGAGTCGATGTCTGCACGACAACTCAAAATGGCAGCTGCTGCTCCTTTACTCTATTAATATATATGAGTGAGTGAGTGAGTGAGTTAATATTTAACGTCACATCGGCAGTATTGCAGCCATATTGTGACGAGAGCATTCCTAAAAATGGAATCTATGCATATGATAAAAACCTGTCGACGAAGGACAGTAAAACAACTAGAATATCACAATGAGAAATAAAACTAGCGTGAAAGGTTAAAACTAATATCCCTATTCAGACAACACAATATAAAAACAGGCTATATAGATCACCAACAACTGAAAGTAGATCACCACACTAGGGGCCATGGGGACTTACAGTACTTCTGCTACCTGTATGGTCCCTAGCTGGATTTACACCATCCTCTCAGCTGCTGGTGACTGTATGCAAGATTAGCCACAATTTAAAATGACAGAAATACTACGACTAAAAAACAGGAAGATCAAATTTGACTTTAAATGTTTTGGGACTTACGTACCCTCTCAGGAGGACAATAATTTTACAGTGCTTTAACCCCCCTCGAGGACACAGCCACTAACACTCTAAGTTCCTAATTCGAAATTCCAAGCATAAAATATTTATATATTTACAATTCATTTAGCAAATCTAATTCTTTTAAAAATGCAATAATTAAATGAGAACTAACATTATTAAAAAGATCCTTCAAAGTTTTTGAATTAAAATATTTATCCCTTGTGATGGAATATTCAACACAGTCAAGCAGGACATGCTTGACTGTGATTCCTTCATCACAAGGGATACAAAACGGAGGATCTTCACCTTTTAATAGATAGTCGTGAGTATACCTCGTATGGCCAATGCGACATCGTCGCATAATGACCTCTTCAAATCTGGACTGACAACCCAAGTAAGTATAACCGATATAAAGTTTTATTTCATGTAATTTATTTATACCTACCTGGGTGTCCCACTTCTTCTGCATCAGATCACGGATATAAGATCTTATTGTAGCTTTATAATCAGAGTATGGAATAAGAAGTGGTGTCACAGATTTGTTGAGTGCCGCCTTAGCAGCAAGATCGGCCATTGTGTTACCAGAAATGCCTACGTGACTAGGTAACCAACAAAGGACGACGTCGCACTGGCCAGTAGCAAGATTATTGTACAATTCAATAGTTTCTATTTAAAGTGGATGTTTACAAGAAATGTTTTTAATAGCCTGAAGGCAAGAAAGAGAGTCGGAATATATTATATACTGTTTACGTTTCGGGTGTCTTTGAATATATTTAAGAGCTGTTAATATGGCATTAGCTTCAGCTGTAAAAATAGAACTGTTGTCTGGTAATCTAGAAGATATTGTTCTGGATCCAATGACAGTAGCACAAGCAACTGCACCACCGTCCTTGGACCCATCTGTAAATAAGGATTTATAATTGCTATATTTATGTTTCAATTGATGATATTCTTGTTTATATTGTAAGTCATTAGTTTCTGATTTTTTAAATGTAGTTAACGTTAGGTCAACTTGTGGTCTAACCAACTGCCAAGGAGGAGAAGAAAGAAGACGGGAAGGAGCTATATTATCTAGCTCAATGCCGGCAGCAGTAATGAAAGGCTTAATTCTCAGCCCAAGAGGTGGAACAAGAGATGATTTCTTGTTATATAAATCTTCATAAGTTGAATTAAAGACACAGTGAAATGCAGGATTAGACTCATTAGAATATAACTTTGTAACATATTGTAAGAATAATTTTATACGGCGTTGGGTAAGAGATGGTTCGTCTGCTTCGACGTAGAGACTGTCGATAGGTGAAGTTCTGAAGGATCCAAGACAAAGACCTTGGTGATGGACAGAATCTAATAGTTTCAGGTTGCTTTTGCAGGCTCCACCATACACGATGGAACCATAGTCAAGTTTTGAGCGGACAAGTGATCGATATAAGTGTAGGAGGGTAGCTTGATCACCTCCCCACTTTGAATTAGAAACTACTTTTAATAAATCCAGCGCCTTCAGGCATTGATTTTTTAAAGATTTGATATGGGGGAGAAACGTTAAATGTGAGTCGAAAATCAAACCCAATAACTTTGCCTCCTTAACGACTTTGATGGGAGTGTTATTTAAAAACAATTCTGGATCTTTATGTGGTTTGTATTTTCTACAGAAATGTATACACCTGGTTTTCGATTTAGAAAATTTAAAGCCGTTTTCAAGACACCATTTGTTAATTTTGTTTAAGCACAACTGCACTTGCCGTTCAATAGTATGCATATTTTTTCCACGACAAGAAATATTGAAATCATCCACGAAAAGTGATCCATCTATTGAATCATTTAAAACCTTGGATAAACTGTTAATCTTGATACTAAAGAGTGTTACAGACAAAATACTGCCTTGTGGAACACCCTGATCCTGATTATAATGGTCAGACAGGGATGATCCCAATCGGACTTGAAATTGCCTGTCTTTTAAAAATTGTGAGATAAAATGAGGCAAACGACCTCTCAAACCGAAATCATATAAATCCTTTAAAATGCCATACTTCCAAGTGGTATCATATGCTTTCTCCAGATCGAAGAAAATTGATACAACGTGTTGTTTATTTACAATAGCATTCTTAACATAGGATTCTAATCGTACTAAATGATCAATAGTACTTCGGTTTTTCCGGAAACCACATTGAATATCTGTGATAAGATTATTCGTTTCCAAATACCAGACTAATCTATTGTTTACCATTCGTTCCATGGTTTTACAAACGCAACTGGTTAACGATATAGGGCGGTAATTTGCGGGATCTGTATGATCCCGGCCAGGCTTTGGTATGGGGATTACAATGGCATTGTGCCACGACTGAGGAACATTTCCTGAAATCCAAATACGGTCAAATATTTCCAAAAGTGTCAAAAGACATGTCTCAGGTAAATGTTTCAGTAACTGGTAATGAATGTTGTCATCACCAGCTGCAGTATCATGAGCTTGCTCGAGAGCAGTATGTAGCTCATGTAATGAAAATACTTCATTATAATCTTCACCGTTATTGGAGTCAAAGTTAATTCTTTGTTTTTCTTGTCGATTTTTATATTTCTGAAATTCAGGTATATAATTTGATGATGATGAATTTCTGGAAAGAGTTTCACCAATTTTATTTGCAATGTCACCCTTACCAGTTATCAATTTATCACCTTCTTTGAGATGTTTAACAGAGGATTTGGAACCTTTGCCTTTTATTCTTTGGACCATATTCCACACCTTAGACATGGGTGTGCGCGAATTAATGTTGGAAACATATTTCCTCCAAGACTGGCGCTTGTTTTGTTTATAAGTTCGTCGTGCTTTGGCACTCGTAATTTTAACAGTATTTAAGTTGTGGACGGTAGGATGTCGGCGAAAGTATTTTTCTCCTTTCTTCCTACACTTTCTTGCTTGTTTACATTCATTGTTGAACCATGGTTTACGAAGGTGTGGAATTTCAGAGGACTTAGGAATTGATTGGTCAGCGATTTCTTTTAACTCAGCTGAAAACAACTCTATCGGATCTGATACATTCATAAAGTTTTCCGGTATTAATTTTTCCATACACAGCATTTCATATAAAGGCCAATTGGCTTTATTAAAATTCCACCGTGATAAAAGGGGATCATCGGGTTTGATAGCTTTTAGGACAGTTGGGAAGTGGTCACTTCCGCAAAGGTCGTCATGAACAGACCAGTCAAATTCGTTGTAAACATTCGAATCAACGAGGGACAGATCAAGTGCAGAATAGGTTCCTGTTCCAGGATGTAAATAGGTGTTTGATTCGTCATTAAAAACACACAAGTTATTATCAAATATAAAATCCTCAATAATCTGACCTTTATGGTTTGTGCTTGTACTTCCCCATAGAGGGTTGTGCCCGTTCAAATCGCCCATGATGATACAGGGCTTTGGTAATTGATCATAGAGATTTTGGAGATCAGTTTGTCGGAGAACAGATGAAGGTGGAATGTACAAAGAGCACAGAGTAAACGCAATGTGCAGGCTGAGGCGAATATCTACCGCTTGGAGATTGGTATTCAAATGAACATCGCTGTGAATGATGTTACGTCTTACTAATATAGTTGAACCTCCAGTCGCTTTATCCCCTGGAGGAGAAAAAGAGTGATAACAAGTGTACTGCCTTAAATCAAATGTAACAGTATGTTTGAGATACGTCTCTTGGAGACATAGTGCTGACAGTTTAAGGTCTTGCACTAACAACTGTAGTTCATTAAAGTTATGTTTAAGTCCTCTGCAATTCCATTGTACTAGATTAGCTGAATGGCTCACGGAGGGATAAGTATCTAAGGATCAGTAACAGGAGATACTGCTCTACCTTTCTTTTTGGGTGAGTGACCATTTGAATGGCCACCAGCGCTCACACGGGTGGATACTTCAGTATCCATATCTTCGAGCAATCCATATTTATTATGAAATTGCACTGTGTCTTTTAGTGCTTTTGGCAATCTGTCAGACTGAATATGTTTTTTCTTTGTATCCACTTTGGTAGATTTGGACGGTTTGATTTGATTTGAGTCTGTCTGTGTAGAAGATGTTCCTTTCTGTTTTGGTGATGGATCTGTGGCCGGTTTGGAACTTACGGTATTTTGTAATTGATCTGAAAGGGATTTGGGATGGTCGGAATGTACCCAGGAAAGATCTGTCTGACAGGGTATAGACACCGTGACCTTTTTAGCTACTGAAGCATATGATGGACTTTCTGAAATAGGTGCAAGAAGTCTGGCTTGTGTTCTGGCATCAGAGTAACTCAGTCGTTTTTCACTTTTTAATCTCTGCACAGTGGCCTCATATTTCCAAAGAGGACAGTCTTTAGAAGATGCCATATGGTCTCCTTTGCAATTTAAACACTTGATGGTGTTGGTACATGTTTTCCCATCATGGTCAGGTTCTCCGCATCTAAAGCAAGCTATTTTATTCCTACAAGAATTTTGCCCATGGCCGAACTTCTGACAGTTAAAACAACGAGTAGGGCGTGGGATAAAGAGATCTATACTCATGGAGAAACATCCAACCTTAATAGAAGGAGGCAGAACTGGGGTGTCAAAGGTCAAAAGATATGTATTGGACGGGAATACACGGTCATCTTTACGGTATGTGAATCTTTTTGCCTCAATGACACCTTGACTTCTGAGTTGAGAGACAATGTCTTCAACAGAAATGTCAGCGAGACTTCGGTCTCTCTCACGGATTAGTCCTTTGGAAAAGTTAAGTGTCTTGTGTGCTGAACATGTAATTGGAATGTCAGCTAGTTTGGTTGACGTCATGAGATTAATGGCCTGTGACTTCCTGACACATTCTACCAGAAGACCCCCAGACCGTAATTTGGAAACATTCTTCAACTCACCAGCTTTACCTTGTAGGCCCTTTTCTAACAGAAATGGGGAATAGGAAGCAAGGGTTCGTTCGCCCTTTGCTTCCAAAACAAGAAAGTGTGGCCAAGTATCCCTCTCAGAATATAACAATTTCGTCACAACGTCATCTTCATCAGAGTCAAGCTCAGAATCAGATTCTGAAAGTTGCCGTTTTGGTTTTTTGGGATTTTGCTTACTCATAATGAATAGTAGAATGGTTCATCAAATCTGTTCCCTGCCCACCATGGAGCGCCTGCAAGGGCGTTGTCATGCGTAAGCGGAGTTCCAGTAAACTGACACCAAAGGGTTACAGAAATGATATACTCCAGTTAATCCAAAGGATCAACCAGATTGGCCCATGAGCCGCCGCCTTCTGGGAGTAAGCTCTAGGTAAGAACATAAAACAAATTCATGAACGTTCTGAGTATTCAGAATGAAGGTACCGAGTCAAGATATAACAAAATTACATACCACAGGGCTCGGCGTGACCAGCCGATTGATAGAATCGGGCCCATTCTACCACCCGTCTAGGTAAAGTTAGGACCAAAGTGGCGTGTTGGGCACAGTAACGCTATGCATCGCTCCCATACCCTCAGCCACCCGGATCCCCTCCTCCACCGTCACAGGGGCGCAACCCACGGTAAACAGGTTGCCCAATTTAATCGTCTCTTACGACCAGCAATGGGGTGCTGTGGACACATTCTGCCCCGGGTCCACACGGGAGAAGAGCACTTAGCGTTACCCAGCACCCACCACGAGGAGGTGGCTCTTCACGGGTGCCATTAATATATATGACGTGAGGGTATATCTATGGTCTATGTTTAACCTACAGTGCGATATCGGGTTCCTGTGATGATAACGTAGCAATTGCTAATGAGGAATCGTCAGCTGATAAGGTGGACATTCTAGCTGAAACTGCTGAATGTTTAGACTTCCTTCCTGATAGTAATAACCTGGAACTTTCAACATTCGCAAAGACATGACAGATGCTCATTTTCAACCCGTGAAGACAGAAATTGAATTAACGCTCCATAGAGGAGCATCTGCATTTTGGGAACTATCTCCAGGATCCTGACATTATGAATAAAGTACTCAATACAATCCATATTTTACCAAATGGTGGAAAGAGATAAAGAGACACAATGTTAGAATTTTGACAAGAATTCTGCAATCGGTGCACGTTGGCAGAAATGTGAAGGTTCCCTGTGTGAAGGAGTGAGGAGAAAAGGGACCCCCATCCCCAATTAAAAAAAAATCAAATCGAGAAAGCGGCCAACGTGTAGGAGAGAACGGCCCCTAACCCTGGAGAAACGGCCTCTGTGCCAAGTGAAAACTTATTACTATACTATAACTATTACTTATCCTAAATAATTTAAATTTACTTCATTGTGCATAAGCTTTTAAACATTGATTGACTGTTTTGTTGTTTTCGATATCCAATTCAGTGTAACCTTTGATGGCTGATTGGCTGTTGTAGTGGTGTTTGTGGTGACTGTAGATTTTA
The DNA here is from genome assembly GCF_037392515.1 of Haliotis asinina. NCBI lineage: Eukaryota > Metazoa > Mollusca > Gastropoda > Lepetellida > Haliotidae > Haliotis > Haliotis asinina. The sequence goes on along the minus strand of NC_090290.1, from coordinate 15,438,649 downwards.
CAGTTACGATTAGTTTGTAGAAGACGTTAATGAGGTAGTATCTTTATTAACTATCGGGATCAGATGAAGATTTACTGACATCAAAGGTTAATGAGGGAGTCCTACGTTAGGGCATATCAGAAGGGTGTCTTCGCCGGAAGGTGACTTTAAAGTGTTAGTTATTCGCATAAAGGCGAAACACGGTACTCCTCCATGTTTAGTGTTGGTGGCGATTAAATTATACGTGTACACAGTTCATTGGTCGTTCTTGCCGATTTCGTGAACAGTTTTTATCGAACCTGTCCCTCGTTCTGTGAAGAACACAAGGACATTTATATTATTTATACTTCTTAAGACTTAACCATCGTGTGACCATGCAATGGCCCCGATTCCGACGTAGATGTGTAACGGTTTACGCAGTGGCATCCAGAAGTAGTTGTACAGACTTTAATACTGTCTGTAGACGTTTTTAAAGAATATGTTGCCACAGCCGCTTGGGAAGTCTCTTTTCATTCTGTTGTGTTTGGACGTTTGAATCTAAACTAGTGCTTGTGTGTTTCAGGACCCTTGTTTTTCATTGTTTAAGAGAATGTTTCATTTCACTGAAATTCAACGAATAGTGAATCAGTTGCTTCAAGCCCTAAGATGTTGATAATAGTGCCCGTGCAGCACACAAAATATGTACATTCACTTTTGAAGTATAAATGGCCAAACCAGTGTAAGTGTATAGATGACTATCAAATTTTACACTGTTCCAGTATTGTTTGTAACGTCGTGCGGTTGTTGTCTTCCTCTGGGATTAAGGTTCCTGTATAAACACCCGAACCAATTGTTGCACATGTCCTCCCTTTCCGGACGAAGTGGAAAACGGAAAAACGGCCCCTGTTTATACACGCCCGTAACAGCTGCCTTCCTGCAAGGGAACCATCACTATCACTATGAGACCGAAGTGTGTATTCTGCTAGGAAACAGTGTACCAAAGTCAGGCCCATATATCCTGTCATGTCTGTGACATGTTGACGCATGGTGAATGTGATGTGGTTGCGTACGACAAGCATAGTTGCCTTTTAAGGTAAGCATGGGTTGCTGAAGGCCTGTTCTACCCCGGGACCTTCACTGGTCCATTTCCTTGGACTAATAACATACCAAACATACAAGAATGTACCAATGTTAATAATGCTTGTGGGCACCCATGAAGAGCCACCTCCTCGTGGTGGGTGCTGGGTAACGCTAAGTGCTCTTCTCCCGTGTGGACCCGGGGCAGAATGTGTCCACAGCACCCCATTGCTTGTCGTAAGAGGCGACTAAATTGGGCAACCTGTTTACCGTGGGTTGCGTCCCGTGTCGGTGGAGGACGGGATCCTGGTGGATGAAGGCAGATGGGCTTTTAACTGCTTTCTATTTGCCCAACACACCTCTTCGGCCCTTACTTCACCTAGACGGGTGGTTGGATGGGTCCTATTCAAGCAATCGGCTGGTCATGCCTGTGCATGGATTATATATATGTCATTGCACAAATTATATTTGGCCTTTTAATTTCGGTCTTGGCTGAATTATTCATCGACTTTTCTGGTTTTGGAATGTATTTTGCCTAGAGTCTTATGCCCAGAAGGCGGTGGCTCATGAGCCAATCTGGTGGATTAATTCTTTATAATTCTTCTACTGGAGTATATCATTTGGGTATCCTTGGTGCTGCAAGCTGGAGGCCCGCTTACTTTAGCATTATCCTTGTGATACTCCGTGGTGGGTGGGGAGCTCGGATGATGAACCATATTACACTGACTATGGCGTATGAAACCCCAACCCAAAAAACCAAAACGTCCACTTGATATTGACCCTGTTGATACTGACCATAGACCGTCTGCATCGATTGAGTATTGGCCGCGTTTCGTTGTGATTGAAACTGCTGACAAGGCACCGTTAAAGTTGAACCCCTTTGCTGTATCCAAGGGTATTCAAGGTATTGCTGGGGATGTGAAGAACATAAGACGTTTACGTTCAGGTGCCCTGCTAGTTGAGTGCGGGAAAAAGCAGCAAGCAACCAACTTGATGAACATGAAATCTTTCGTGGGCATTCTGGTCACCGTCTCTGCTCACAAGACCTTAAACACTAGTAAAAGTATCATCAGAGATTGTGATCGACTGTTTGCTGATTTGTCCAAAATTGACATAGTATCAGAAATGAAAGATCAAGGTTTGCTGTATGTCAAGTGCTTTTCAACCCGAAAGAACAATGAAACATTCCAAACAAATACATATCTGTTTACTTTCTCATGCCCAAATGCTCCGAAATCAGTGAAGGCAGGCTATTGTAACATGGAAGTTGATACCTACATCCCCAACCCGCTCAGGTGTTTTAAATGCCAGAAATATGGACACGGTGTAAATACTTGCACATTGTCTGTTGTGTGTGCTCACTGTGGTGAGAAGACACACACAACAGAAGATTGTGACAGTGATTATAAAAAATGCACCAACTGCTCAGTCGACCATTCTTCATTTTCTAAACAGTGTCCTATTTGGAAAGAGCAAATGGAGATCAATAAAATCAAATTTACTCAAAATATCTCTTTTTCCGAGGCCAAAAAACTGGTAAAGACATCTGATCTTCCAGAAAGCTATGCTACAGTAGCAAAAACATCGGGGTCTAACTCTAAAACAACATGAACCACAGGCTGCCAAACTACCTTGACTTGGGTAAATTGCGATTCTCCACAGCTTTTGTACCCTGCTATATCATCACAGACTGAGGAATCACTTCCTAGTACCTCAAAGTCGTCTTCTGATCACAAATCATCATCATCTCAGTCACATTCAAAGTCTTAATCAACAGCTGATAGTCAACAAACGTCGAAAAGTAAACCGAAGCCTAAGCCTGATGCTTCAAAACAACAAAGTGGCGGAGCTCCTAAGGGGTCACAAAATAAAATTCAATTGTTTAATAAATATGGGTCTCTTGAAGATATGGACGTTTCTGAAAACGTCCATTCTAGGGCACATAGCTTGTCGCCCTCCAAAAGAGTGCGGGGTAGATCCCCAGTAAATCCCCCCAAAAGATAGTTTATTCCACTAATATTGTACAGTGGAACTGCAAAGGACTGAGGACTAATTTACATGAATTACAGCTATTAGTCCAAGATTTTACACCTTCAGCGATATGTCTCCAAGAAACATATTTAAAACAAACAGATACATTTGACCTTCGTCAATTTAATGTATATCATTGTTTTTCACCTCCGGGTGATAGAGCTACTGGCGGGTCATCCGTTTTAGTCAGACAAAACGTTATTCAAAGCCCTGTTTCACTTAATACTAATATGCAGGCTGTTGCAGTGAGAATTACTTTACATGTAGCGTTTACGCTATGCTCCCTTTATATTTCGCCGTCTTCGACGTTCCTCCATCATCAAGGCGGAATTTTAAAACGGCTAACTGGGCTTTATATGAAACACTGTGTGCTGAAAAACGTAAACCTGAACGTTTTATTGGCGTTCCTGATGCTATTAAAAGTTTTTGTGATGAACTGAATTCCATAGCTGATGAGTGTATACCAAATTCCTCTGCACTTCCACATATTCGAAAACCATGGTTCAACGATGAATGCAAACAAGCTAGAAAGGCAAGGAAAAAAGCAGAACATTATTTCCGTCGCCATCCTATGGTGCATAATTTAAATAAATTTAAAATTTTAAATGCTAAAGCGCGGCGTACTTTTAAACAGAACAAACACCAATCGTGTTTTGGATTGGATATTATGTATCCAAAATAAATTCTCGGACATCCATGTCCAAGGTATGGAACATGGTCCAGAAAATTAATGGTAAAGGTACTAAATCTACAGTCCATCATCTTAAACATGGAGATCAATTCCTTACTGATAAATCAGATACTGCGAATAAACTGGGCGAAACTCTCGCTAAACATTCTTCGTCTTCTAATTATATACCTAAATTTCAGCAATATCAAAAACAACGAGAAAAGAAAACAATCAATTTCAATTCTGATAATGGGGAAGATTATAATGAAACGTTTTCTGTTCATGAACTCCATACTGCTCTTGATCAGGCTTATGACACTGCTACAGGAGCTGATAACATACATTATCAACTCCTGAAGCACTTACCAGAATCCTGTTTAGAAACGCTCTTATCAATTTTTGATGATATTTGGACATCGGGTAACTTTCCTCCCTCATGACGTGACGCCATAGTAGTACCAATACCTAAACTTGGACGTGATCATACAGATCCATCCAATTATCGTCCGATTTTACTAACTAGCTGTGTTTGCAAGGCCATGGAACGCATGATAAATAATCGACTTGTTTGGTACTTGGAAACTAATAATCTTATAACAGATATACAATGTGGTTTCCGTAAAAACAGAAGTATTGTCGATCACTTATTGCGTTTAGAATCATTTGTTAAAAACGCACTAATTAATAAACAATATGCTGTGTCTGTCTTTTTTTATCTTGAAAAAGCATATGACACAACGTGGAAATGTGGCATTTTAAGAGATTTACATGATTTCGGTTTGCGACGTCGTTTGCCTGAATTCATAGCCAGCATTTTAAATAACAGACAATTTCAAGTTCGCGTGAATTCTACCCTGTCTGATCATTATAATCAGGATCAGGGTGTTCCACAAGGCAGTATTTTATCTGTCACACTTTTTAGTATAAAGATTAACAGTTTATGAAAAGTTTTAAATGATTCCATTGATGGATCGTTATTTGTGAATGATTTTAATATTTCTTGTCGTGGTAAAAATATGCATACCATTGAGCGGCAACTGCAGTTGTGTTTAAACAAGATTATTAAATGGTGTCTTGAAAACGGGTTTAAAGTTTCTAAATCGAAAACTAACTGCATACATTTTTTGTCGTAAATACAAACCAAATAAAGACCCTGAACTCTCTCTAGATGGCACACCAGTTAAAGTTGTGAAGGAAGCTAAGTTCTTGGGCCTCATTTGTGACTCACACTTAACGTTTTTACCGCATATTAAGTCATTTAAAACTAAATGCCTGAAAGCACTTGATTTGTTGAAAGTGGTTTCATATTTTAAATGGGGAGGGGATCAAGCTACCCTTCTCCATCTATATCGATCTCTCGTGCGTTCTAAACTTGATTATGGCTACATCGTCTATGGTGGAGCCCGCAAAAGCAACTTAAAAGTATTAGATTCAGTCCATCATCAAGGTCTAAGACTTCGTCTTGGCTCCTTTCAAACTTCACCTGTTGACAGTCTGTATGTCAAGGTTGATGAGCAGCGACGGATAAAATTAGCTTTACATCATGTAACAAAACTATATTCAAATGAGTCAAACCCTGCATATAACTGTGTTTTCAATCCTCTGTATGAGAATTTATACAATAAGAAATCTCTTGTTCCCCCTCTTGGTTTAAGAATAAAACCACTTATTCCTGCTGCCAGCATTGAGCTGGATAATGTAGCCCCTTCCCGTCTTCTTTCTTCTCCTCCTTGGCAGTTGGTTAGGCCTTAAGTCGACCTAACATTAACTACATTAAAAAAATCAGAAACCAATGAAGTACAATATAAGCAAGAGTATAATCACTTAAAACATAAATGTAGCAATTATAAATCCTTATTTACAGATGGGCCCAAGGACGGTGGCACAGTGGCTTGTGCCACTGTCATTGGATCCAGAACAATATCTTCTAGATTACCAGACAACACTTCTATTTTTACAGCAGAAGCGAACGCCATATTAACAGCTCTTAAATATATTGAAAGACACCCTCAACATAAACAATATATAATCTATTCCGATTATCAAATTGCGATGTATCAAATTAGCTTTACAGTATGTAACAAAATTATATTCCAGTGAGTCAAACCCTGCATATAACTGTGTTTTCAGTCCTCTGTGTGAGGACTTATACAATATGAAATCTTCGCTTGTACCGCCTCTTGGTTTAAGAATTAAACCATTTCTTGCTGCTGCCGGCATTGAGCTGGAAAATATAGCTCCTTCCCGTCTTCTCTCTTCTCCTCCTTGGCAGTTGGTTAGGCCCCAAGTGGACCTAACACTGACCACATTTAAAAAATCAGAAACTAATGAATTACAGTATAAACAAGAATATAATCAATTGAAACATAAATATAGCAGTTATAAATCCTTATTTACAGATGGGTCCAAGGACGGTGGCGCTGTGGCTTGTGCCACTGTCATTGGATCCAGAACAATATCTTCTAGATTACCAGACAATAGTTCTATTTTTACCGCTGAGGCTAACGCCATATTAACAGCTCTTAAATATATTCAAAGACGCCATAAACATAAACAATATATAATCTATTCCGACTCTCTTTCTTTCCTTCAGGCTATTAAAAATATTTCTTGTAAACATCCACTTTTAATTGAAATTATTGAATGGTATAATAATCTTGCTACTGGCCAATACGACATCTTTTACTGGTTACCAAGCCACGTTGGCATTTCCGGTAACACAATGGCCGATCTTGCTGCTAAAGCAGCACTCAACAAATCTGTGACACCACTTCTTATTCCCTACACTGATTATAAAGCTACCATTAGATCTTATATCCGTGATCTGATGCAGAAGAAATGGGACACCCAGGTAGGCATAAATAAATTACATAAAACAAAACCCTATATTGGTTATTCCTACTTGGGTTGTCAGATCAGTTTTGAAGAGGTAATCATGCGACGATTTTGTATTGGCCATACGAGATATACTCATGAATACCTGTTAAAAGGTGAAGTTCCTCCGTTTTGTATCCCTTGTGATGAGAGAACCACGGTCAAGCTTATCCTGCTTGACTGTGTTGAATTCTCCATCATAAGGGATAAATATTTCATTGTAAAAAACAATTAAGGACCTTTTTAACACTGTAAGTTCTCATTTAATACTTGGATTTTTAAAATAAATTGATTTCATCACTGAAGTTTGATTATTATGTTCTGTGAATAGTTGCATTTTAATTCATGGTCGTTTAGATTAGTAACTTGAATTGTTAGTTGCTGTACCTTCAAAGGGGGTTGAAGTACCGTAAAATTATTGTCCTCCTGTGAAGGTACGTAAGTCCCAAAACGTTCCATGCACTTTTAGACTTCCACTGTTTTTAATCGTAGCAGTTTAGTCACATCTAGCCAAAAATTAAAAATACTAACAGCTGAGGGGATGATGTAAATCCAACTAGGGTCCATGCAGGTAACAAAGATACTGTAGGTCCCCATTGCCCAGGTATGGTGATCTGCCTTTAGTTATTGGCAATCTATAGCCTGATTTTATGTTGTATTGTCCGAATAGTGATATAAGTTTTAACTTTCCACACTAGTTTTGACAGGCTTTATAGTATCCATATATATCATTTCAGTAGTAAATGTTCTCGTCACGATATGGTCGAGATATTGCCGATGTTATGTTAAATGTTAACTCACTCACTCACTCCATACACTGATTATAAAGCTACCATTCGATCCTATATACGTGATCTGATGCAAAAGAAGTGGGACATCCAGGTAGGCATAAATAAATTACATGAAATAAAACCATATGTTGGGTACACCTACTTGGGTTGTCGGTCCAGATATGAAGAGGTCATTATACGACGATGTCGTATTGGCCACACCAGGTATACGCATGAATATCTTATGAAAGATGAGGATCCTCCGTTCTGCATCCCTTGTGATGAAATAATCACAGTCAAGCATGTCTTGCTTGACTGTGTTGAATATTCCACTACAAGGGAAAATTATTTCAAATGAAGAACGATGAAGGACCTTTTTAGTAAAGTAAGTTCTCATTTAATTATTGCATTTTAAAAAGAATTAGATTTGTTGTCTGACTTGTAAATAGATATGTATTTTATGATTGGAAGTTGAATTAGTGACTGAGATTGTTAGTGGCTGTATACTCGAGGGGGTTGAAGTACCGTCAAATTATTGTCCTCCTAAGAGGGTACGTAAGTCCCAAAACATTTAATCGTCCATTTTGTTTAGCCGTAGTATTTCTGTCATTTTAATTTGTGGCTAATCTTGCATACAATCACCAGCAGCTGAGAGAATGGTGTAAATCCAGCTAGGGACAATGCAGGTAGCAGAAGTACTGTAACTCCCCATGGCCTCTAGTATGGTGATCTGCCTTTAGTTGCTGGTGATCTATAGCCAGTTTTTATATTGTATTGTCTGAATAGTGATATTAGTTTTAACGTGTCACACTAGTTTTAGTTCTTACTGTGATATTCTAGTTGTTTTGCTGTCCTTTGTCGACAGTTTTTTTTACCATAGACATAAATTCCTTTTTTCAAGAATGTTCTCGGCACGATATGGCTGCAATACTGCCGATTTGACGTTAAATATTAACTCACTCACTCTCACTGGTGTATTGCTGACGCTTTTGCGAGCTTGTTGTTGTGATTGTACGTGCGCTTCCAACAGTTTCAGGAAGTGTAATTATGAGTTACCAAGTTTCCAAGCAATAACATAATATCTGTATGTACTTATCAAATTTCATCTTTAAAATATATTTCACGTCTTTGGGAATATTTTAGTCTGAATTTCTAGGAACAGATTCAACCTTACAGCAAGGTTGTACGAATGTCCAGTAAGCGAAATATTTAAAGTCACATTTCACTTTCTGCTTTGTGATTTAACGTAGATTTTTTATTTGCATATCCAATGAATCAAATCCCATTTGTGATTATTAAACCCTTTTAAAGAATATAACTATATAATATATAAATATAAAGTGAACATCTGGTAATAATTACGTAAGAATATGTCTTTGACAAATATGTTTTTCTCTTTTTTTTATCAAGGAGGTTTAGTTCTTTTAAACAAATGAGTAAGGACAAAAACAACAATACAGTGCATGACTACTTCGGTATTAAATACCAGTGGAATCATACAGGAATACAGTTATCATTCCTGTTTGATGTAGATATGATGATCCTACGCCAAAATGAAATTCTTCCAGTGGGGCACGAGTCGCTGTTCGAATTGTCACGGAATAACACGAGTTCGCACATGAATGAAGCCAATTGCTAGAAGAAAATTTAAAATTATGTTTATACAAATCACAATACCGAGAAGATACTTGTTAGAATTGGTCTTCAGCAACCAAGTGGCGACTGACGGAATCGGGTGTTCAGGCAGCAGATATATGCCATCTAAAGCTCATAGATCAATGTTTATGCTGTTTATCACTGGATTGTCTGGTTCAGACTCGATTATTTACAGACCGCCGCCATGTAGCTTAAATATTAAGAAACACCAGATTCTACGCATAGTCAAGATCTTCAGTGCGACGTTTCGGTGTGGGTACTAAGAAAGTAGCTATCAACAGAGGTTGGTTTTCCTTCATTTTTACAACTTCTAAAATGGCTCTCAAAGAATAGATAGCTTGCATACTGCTGACTGCAGCGTTAAGCAATAAACCAAAGACAACAAAAAGCGGAACCTACACTACCCAGTATACGTCAGGTTTCAGCAAAACCGGAAGTTATTTTTGCTGTGTACATAGCCAGGCATACGGACTATTGTCCGCAGCAACACTGAAAAACAACTAAGAAAATTACCCCAAACAAACAAACGAAATTATATTTTAACTCTGGACACAAATGGTAAATGCTTAAACTGTGTGTAATTGTCTTGTATCAGTCTAACTAAACTTAAAAAGCATTCGGAATCGTTCGGATACGAACCTTTTCGAGATAAAAAGCTCAAAAGGTATGTACGAATGTCCACTTTCGCGATTTGGTAAGCTGTGTTCTGATTGGTCAATCTCAAAGGTTACCATGAGGTTTTGTTAGACTCAGTAGTGGAGTGTAACGCAAAGTACTGAGGATAAGTTTACTTAGACTGTCTCTTGTATTTGTTGAATGTAACTTTGGTGAGTTATGGTCACGATATCTTTCAAAACTAACGAAATTCGGTCCATAATCAAATTTATTCAAAATGACATACCATAAACATAGGTCTTGTGAAATGAACATTTCAATAGTTCGGCCACCTTCTGATGATGTTGTATAGAGCGGTCCCGGGGCAGTCAGTGCTGCCCATGTCGCGGTGGCCTCTGAGGATGTAGTTGGACTGAATCTTGCCCATGCTGACGCCACAAGCAATAAGAGCCTTGGCCGTGTTGAGAGCTGCACTGTTGGGGGCTCGCTTCATGAAGTTACCGATGAAACAGAAACCTGGATGGATGAAAATGTGAACAAGTGAACCCGTGTCATGTCACTGGCTTACCCCTACCAACACCGCTGTAGCTCCGTTTGTAAACCCTTGTCCTGCTACTGGCTTACCCTACCAACACCATTGCACCTCCGTTTGTAAACCCTTGTCCTGTTATTGTGGTCCCCTACCAACACCATTGTAGCCCCGTGAACCCTTGTTCTGTTCCTTTTTCACCCTACCAACATTTTCGTAGCCCTCGTGTTATGAAACCTTGTTCTGTTACTGGCTTATCCCTACCAACACTGTTGTAGCCCAGATGTGAGTCTCTGTCACGGCACTGACCAACATGACCAACGCTGACGTGAAACCCATTCCCGTACTGACTTACCCAGACCAACACTGTTGTAGCCCCGTGTGTGAGCTCCTCTTCTGTCCCAGCCACGACCCTCATAGACGTTGCCGTCCTCGCCTATGAGGAAGTTGTAGCCGATGTCACTCCAGCCTGAAGTGTAACCGCAGTCTGGGCATGAACTATAAAGGAATTCATCGTTGACAACATACAAGTGTAAGGTTTGTTAATGTTTCCAGAAATTTACGATGAGTAAATAGTTTGGTTAACAAGGGATCAAGTGTCAAGTGTTTGTTTCTCTATAATGCTATGCCTATGATTAACGTATGGACTTTAAACGGGACAAATGAAAAGGAAATTTGTTAGAACTCTTGTTACCCACCTTCAGACTCGCGTGTTATAAAATTGTAAAGCCAGAGAAAACAGAATATCTCGATACGTCACGCACTGGAAACATTTACTCACTCAAACTGACACACTTACTCTCTGAGGTTGACTCACTAACTCTCACGTGTTGACTCACACGGGTTGAGTCCTTACTATGGTGATCTACCTTCAATTGCTGGAGATCAATGACCCGTGTTTTACATTGTATTGTCTGCTTTAAGTACTAGAATGTTTTACTTTTCCATGCTAGTTTTATATCTATATCTGTGATACCCTAGTATTTTTTATGTCCATCGTGACAGGTTTCATTCTTCAAAATGTTTTCATTTTTCTCATATAATTTTTTTCGTCAGAATATGGCTGAGATATTCCCGACGTTAAATATTAACTCACTCACTCGGGTTGACTCTTAGCTCACGTAGGTTGACTCACTCACTCACGAGTCGACTCACTAATTCGAATTGACTTAATCACACAGCTTGAATCACTCACTTACTCGGGTTGACTCACCCAGGTTGACTCACTTGCTCACTTAGGTTGACTCACTGATAGTGACTCGCTTACGTTGACTCACTCACGCGGGTTGACTCACTAATTCGGATTGACTCACTCACTCAGCTCGAGTCACTCCCTCACTCGGGTGGACTCACTGACTTGGACTGATACACTCACTCATCCGTGTTCACTCATTCAGGTTTACTTATTCAGGTTGACCCACTCGGGTTGACTAACTGACTATCTCACTCAAGTTGACACACTCATTCAGATTGACTAACTCAGGTTGACTAACTCTTTCTAACCCAGGTTGCCTCACTCGGATTGACTCACTTGGGTTTAATCTCTCTCGGGTCGACTCATTCATCTTGCCTCGCCCACTCGGGTTGACTCACGCGTTTTGGCGCACTCGCTCAGGTTGACTCACTCACTCACCGTTCCTGTTCATATGTTGATTCTGATATCTCCTGACCATGGCGGAGCAAGAGCTCTGGCTAAAACAGGGTGCACTCGCTCCATGATGGATGAAAGCGTATTTCACAGGCCTGTTAAGTTTGCTGGTAGACCGTGGAGGGCTAGCGCCCCACTCGGACCTACTGGTGATACGGGGACAGACAGAGCTGGTGCTTCCTGTAAAGAGTTGACCTCCACATAACAGCTGTACGATAAGAGAGATGACTTCAAAGCCAGCCGTCTTTCCCTTTGTAAGCGAAAGTTCGGTAGACCCTGTTTTCGTGTCTGTGTTGCAAAACGTTTAATATGCAACCGACCATGTTTTTTTTCACGTTGTATGAGCGTGTGGCCCTGTGCATAGAGTTCAGGTCACAAATCAGCTGAAGTTCAGCAACAATGAGCTTGAATGATCTGGTCTCCCCATAAGCAAGTGCATTTGTTAAAAAGTCTGCCTCTATTCATTCAGCAGAAAACAGGTACCCGGTGAAATAAAGGCATATGGCAATAACCTTCTAGCGCCTAACAGGCAGCTTGGGTTATCAGGAGTAGTAATGTTGTGGTGTGGAGGCGCATTTTGAGCCTGACCCTTTTGGTGTAGAGTATTGCGTGGTATAAGTACCCTCATTATTATCATATGACTCTTGCTGAAAGTTTCTTTTATCAAGACGATAAGTTTTATAGGGCTACAATATCATTTTTATGGAATCCCCGGGCATCCTGTAAGATGAGCCTTGTATGACGTTATGATTTATCAATAATAGTCAACACAGATGAAGGATGCATTATTGGAAGCAAAATTAATGTAAATGAACTGGAATAGTATTTACCTGAAGTGCCGGAACTACCCGAACAAGTCTGAATGTTCACGTAACGCCCCGAAATCCATCCGTTCTGTAATGGGTATAACATTGAACCCTTGACAAAATTATATTTACAAAATTACAACGCAGATTTTCAGGTGAGTGTCAGTGAATTTAGTTTTACGCCGCACTCAGCAATATTGCAGCCATGTGGTGGCGGCCTGTAAATAATCGAGTCTGGACCAGACAATCCAGTGATCAACAACATGAGCATCGATCTGCGCAATTGGGAACCGATGACATGTGTCAACCAAGTCAGCGAGCCTGACCGCTCGATCCCGTTAGTCGCCTCTTACGACAAGCACAGTCACCTTTTATGGCAAGCATAGGTTGCTGAAGGCCTATTCTACTCCGGGACCTTCACGGGTCCAGATTTTCAAGGAATAGTGGGAAAAATTAAATCTGGATTTAAGGTAACAAGTCTTAACACATGCCAACCGCTGCATCATCAATTTCCCTTTACTGTAACAGACATACAATTGTATGATGCCTTTATCCTTCAATGTACGAGAAAAACAATAGTAACTGACGTTTAACCTTTACTGGAAAACAATAATATTTGTGAGTTTAATCCTTTTGGGTAGAAAAAAACAAGTCTTTCCGTCTAATCTTTATTGGGTGAGGACAGGCAAGCGTCTTTGACGTCTCTCTGTTACTGAGGGAGAAAGACCAAAAGACATTGACGTCTACCTTATTGTGTCAGACGTAGGTCTTTGACCATTACATTTTGTTGTGTGAGGAAAGGTCTGCTCTTTATTGTGTGAAGAAAGCAAAAGGTTTGCTCTTTATTGTGTGAGAAAAGCAAAAGGTTTGCTCTTTATTGTGTGAAGAAAGCAAAAGGATTGCTCTTTATTGTGTGAGAAAAAAACAAAAGTGTTTGACCTTTACCTAGCTGTGCAAGGACAACCGATGCTCTTTACGTTTACTGTTTTAGTGAGTGAGTGAGTGAGTTCATATTTAACGTCACATCGGCAGTATTGCAGCCATATCGTGACGAGAGCATTCTTAAAACGGAACCTATGTATATGATAAAAAACTGTCGACGAAGGACAGTAAAACAACTAGAATATCACAATAAGAAATAAAACTAGCCTGAAAAGTTAAAACTAATATCCCTATTTAGACAATACAATATAAAAACAGACTATATAGATCACCAACAACTGAAGGCAGACTGTTTTAGTGAATTCTTCCCACACAAACGTCTCACTAACATGCAAAACAAGAGCGAACATGGAATTTGAACTAAAGTTGGACCTTCGTTTATGCGGCGCCTTCTAAAACACACATCCCCGTAACCCATCATTTTTCTCTTTGGCCGATGCATTGCAAGACGGTTTCTTCCTATCACAATAATATTTTGAAAGATTGCACGTGCACAATGTCTGTCCTCATTTATTGACGGGTATTTGGGACCTGAGTATGCCAGAAATACATGGGACGGGGCGGTAGGGTAGCCGCGTGGTTAAAGCGTTCGCTCGTCAAGCCGAAGACATGGTTCGATTTCCACGTGTGCAATGTAAGGAGCTCAGTTTTGGTGTGTCACTGGGTTATTGCTGGAATCTTGCTGAACGCTACGTAAAACCATTCACAGTCACAGACAAATTCTTCATGCTAAAGAATTTGAAGTTGATAATGAAACACTAAATATGGAAATCATGTTGAAAAAAAACATTTATTCATGGTGTGAAGATGCTTTGAGAAATAATATTGAGTAAATTGATGTTAAATATATTCTACATGCATTGGCCAATGGAAATGAAAATGGTAAAAGTAATTCATTAAATATGAATTCAATAATTAAATAAAGATAGTTAAATACCTACCCTTCCCTTGAAATTGACGCGAACCCATCCATATCTCCTGTCGCCTTCGAAGGAAGTGCAGCGTCCAACTCTCAAGACACCCAGAATGGAATACCTCGTCCCCACACCGGAGCGGACATTAACATTTCCGGTAGCGCATGCGCACTGTGCAGCTCTAACTTCAGTTACAGCTGTTGCCAAAAAGGCAACGAAGACCAGAATAGGTGCCATACGTATTCCAAAAACCTCTCTGCAACAGAAATATCCAATTTCACTCTGCCATAACACATAATCATTGGGCTGAGAGATCATAAAGTAAAGCAAAGAAATTCTTTTTGAGATCAAATGTGGGCCATTTCAAAGAATAAATGTATGCATATTTACTGTCAGGTGATGTTTTCCAAACAACTGTTTGTTTCAACAACTGGTCCACTTATTATGGCTCGAACTATGTTTGATCTTTTTGACAATGTTAGTTCTTATTTAATTATTACATTTTTAAAAGAAATAGCTTTGTAAATAAATAAATGTTTTCTGATTGAAAGTTTAAATTAGTACCAAATATTGTTGTGGCTGTATCCTCGAGGGGGGTTAAAGTACGGTAAAGTTATTGTCCTCCTGAGAGGATACGTAAGTCCCAAAGCATTCAAAGTGAATTAAAACTTTCCACGTTTGTAAGCGAAGCATAGATGTATTTTAATGTCTGGCTAGAATTGTCAAAATTGCTAACAGCCGAAGGAATGGTGTAAATCCAACCAGGATGCATGCAGGAAGCAAATGTACTGTAAGTCAATTTGGTCCTTAGTAAGGTGATCTACCTTTAATTGTTGGCGATCTGTAGCCTGGTTTTTATATTGTATCGTCATGTGTAGTTAGATTTTTATTTTAGATAAACTTTAGTCTAGTTTAATATCTGTGATTACGAGGGTTGGCTGAAAAGTTTTAAGCCTCACTGTGAAAAAAAGTTACAAAGTCCACGTTTGTAATTTATTTTTCTACATAGTCCTCTTCCAAGTTCACACACTTTTGCCATCGATGCTGCAAGGCCCGAATCCCGGTCAGGAAGAAATCTTCTTCAGCTACCCTAAAAAAATCAGTCACAGCGGAAATGACGTCAACATTACTTGCAAAATGGCGACCGGCGAGTTCCTTTTTCATTTTGGGAAACAGGTGGAAGTCAGAAGGAGCCAAATCAGGTGAATAAGGAGGATGGTCAATGAGTTCAAAGCCACAATCGCGGATTGTTGACATGGCCACCACCGATTTGTGAACAGGCGCATTGTCTTGGTGGATTGCTTCTCGCAACTGGTTCAGTAGATCAGCATAGTATCTGCCGTTGATAGTTTGACCTTTTTCAAGATAATCAATGACAGAATACCCCTGGAATCCCAAAATACTGATGCCATCACCTTTCCAGCTGAAGGAACAGACTTGGCTTTCTTCGGAGCTGGTGAATCAGGATGCTTCCACTGTTTTGACTGTAGTTTTGTTTCTGGTTGAAAGTGATGTATCCAGGTCTCATCCATGGTTACAAATCGTGCCACAAAATCATCGGGATCTGCTTCAAAACGACGCAAATTGTCAAGGGACGTCTGGAATCTGACACGTTTCTGTTCTGCTGTCAAGAGCTTTGGCACCCATCTTGCAGAAACTTTCGTCATTCCTAATTCGTTGGTGATAATATGCTCAACCCTCTCATGAGAGATGCCCACTACACTAGCAATATGTCGAGTAGTCAATCGTCGATCATCCATCAACATATCGAGCACTCGCGTGATGTTTTCTGGAGTGGTTGCTGTTGAAGGCCTTCCTGAGCGTGGGTCATCATCAAGGCTTTGTCTGCCACGCTTAAATTCTGCAGCCCACTTCTTTACTGTGGAAAATGAAGGAGCATCACCCACTAGAGTGGAGACCATGTCAGCATGTATCTGTGTTGGGGACATCCCTTTCTTTTGCAAGTACTTGATGACTGCCCTGTATTCAGTTTTGTCCATTTCTGATGATTTCAGAGGGTAGGTTTACCAAAAGAGCTGTAGTTGAGATAAAACTATTAGTACGTTTGTAGTTCTTGTGTCTGTGATTCACTAAATGATTGTCCTCATTGGTGGCAAACACCTGTCTCTACTTGGTGGGGAAAAAACACTCAGACTGAGAACTTTTCAGCCAACCCTCGTATGTAGTTGTTTACTGTCCTTCTTTGGCAGCTATTTCTAATTTACGTTTAACTGTTGTCCATCTATATTTGGATTTAGTCACGATATGGATGATGTGACTAGTGCCGATGTGACTATAATTTTTAACTCTCTCGCCCATACATTCTGGCACGACGTCACTACAAATAGTTATGTCTCAGTTTGACTGAGCGAGTATTGAGTGAGTGAGTGAGTTTCTATTTAACGTCGCATCGGCAATATTGCAGCCATACCGTGACGAGAACGATTAATTACAGAAATACAAATGAATTAATAACACATACGTTTTAAAACCCTGTCAACGATGGACAGTAAAACTAACTAGAATATCACAGAATATTGTGTAAAACTAGTGATGAGATCTAAAACAATTTATCTATAGAGGACAATACAATGTAAAAATGGGCTATAGGCTGCCAACAACTGAAGGTAGATCACCATACTAAGGATCATGAGGACTTACAGTACATTTGCTACCTGCATGGACCCTAGCTGGATTTACAACATCCCTTCAGCTGTTATCAATTTAGAGAAATCTAGCCATACAGTAAAAGAACACTTATTCTACGATTAAAAAACCTGGAAAAATTAAATATACATCAAATGTTTTTGGACTTAAGTACCCTCTCAGGAGGACAATTATTTTACAGTACTTCAACCCCCTTTGAGGGTACCGCCACTAACGATTTGAGTTACTGTTTTAATCTACCCATCATAAAATATTTATCTATTTATAATTCATTCAACAAATATAATTCCTTTAAAAATGCAATAATTAAACGAGGACTAACATTGCTAAAAAGTTCCTTCATAGTTTGAGAATTAAAATACTGATCCCTTGTGATGGAATACTCAACACAGTCAAGCAGAATATGCTTGACTGTGATTCTTTCATCACAAGGGATGCAGAACGGAGGATCTTCACCTTTCAATAGGTATTCATGAGTATATCTCGTATGGCCAATACGACATCGCCGCAAAATGACCTTGGACTGACAACCCAAGTGGGTATACCCAATATAAGGTTTTATTGCATGTAATGTATTTACACCCACTTGGGTGTCCCACTTCTTTTTCATCAGATCACGGATATACGATCTAATTGTAGCTTTATAATCAGAGTATGGAATCAGAAGTGGTGTCACAGACTTGTTGAGTGCTGCCTTGGCAGCAAGATCAGCCATTGCGTTACCAGAAATGCCTACGTGGCTTGGTAACCAACAAAAGACGATGTCGTATTGGTCAGTAGCAAGATCATTATACAATTCTATAATTTCTATTAAAAGTGGATGTTTACAAGACATATTCTTAATAGCCTGAAGACAAGAAAGGGAATCTGAAAATATTATATATTGTTTATATTTAGAGTGTCTTTGAATATATTTAAGAGCTGTTAATATGGCGTTTGCTTCTGCAGTAAATATAGAGCTGTCATCTGGTATTCTAGTAGACAATGTTCTGGATCCAGTGACAGTGGCACAAGCTACTGCGCCACCGTCCTTGGACCCATCTGTAAGTGAGGATTTATAATTGCTATAGTTATGTTTTAAATTGATGATATTCTTGCTTATATTGTAAGTCATTAGTTTCTGATTTTTTAAACTTTGTTAGTGTTAGGTCAACTTGTGGCCTCACTAGTTCTCCGGGAAGGAGAAATATTCTCCAGCTGAATGCCGGCGGCAGAAATGAATTGTTGGATTCTTATACCAAGAGGTGGAACAAGTGAAGATTTTTTATTATACAAATCCTCATAAAGAGGATTAAAAACGCAGTTATGAGCATGATTGGATTCATTAGAAAATAGCTTTGTGATATATTGTAAAGACAATTTGATACGGCGAAGTTTTAAAGATGGCTCATCGGCCTCAACATGGAGACTGTCAATGGGAGATGTTCTGAAAGACCCAAGACAAAGCCTCAGGCCTTGGTGGTGGACAGAATCTAATAGCTTTAGGTTGCTTTTGCAGGCTCCACCATATACGATGGAGCCATAATCAAGTTTCGACCGGATGAGTGATCTGTATAAATGAAGGAGGGTAGTCTGATCCCCTCCCCACTTTGAACTGGACAGTCTGATCCCCTCCCCACTTTGAATTGGACACGACTTTTAATAGATCTAATGCCTTCAGACATTTATTCTTCAGATACTTAATATGTGGTAGAAAGGTCAAATGTTTGTCAAAAATCAGTCCCAGAAACTTGGCTTCCTTTACAACGTTAATTGGAAAGTCATCCAAGAACAGTTCGGGATCTTTATGAGGCTTATATTTCCGACAGAAATGTATACATTTGGTCTTTATTTGTGAAAATTTAAAGCCATTCTCAAGTGACCATTTATGAATTTTATTTAAACACATCTGTAATTGTCTCTCAATTGTATGCATATTTTTACCACGACATGAAACGTTAAAATCATCCACAAACAATGAGCCATCTATTGAGTCATTTAAAACTTTTGAGAGACTACTTATTTTTATACTGAATAAAGTAACAGACAAAATACTGCCTTGAGGAACCCCCTGATCCTGGTTATAATAGTCAGACAAGGTTGATCCAACACGAACTTGAAATTGTCTGTCTGTTAAAAACTGGGATATAAAATGTGGCAAACGGCCTCTCAAACCAAATTCATGTAAATCTCTTAGAATACCATGTTTCCATGTGGTATCATAGGCTTTCTCCAGGTCAAAAAATATTGAAACAGCATGTTGGTTATTGACTATGGAATTTTTAACAAACGATACTAGTCGAACCAAATGGTCAGTAGTGCTTTTATTTTTGCGAAAACCACATTGGATGTTAGTAACAAGGTTATTAGATTCAAGAAACCATACTAATCTATTATTGACCATGCGTCCCACGGTCTTGCAAACCCAGCTAATTAGTGAAATAGGTCTATAGTTCGATGGATCTGTATGATCACGACCAGGCTTAGGTATTGGTACAACAATGGCATGACGCCACGAAGGAGGAAAGTGCCCTGTTGTCCAAATATGATAAAAAATGTTCACAAGTGTTTCAAGACATACAGTGGGTAAATGTTTCAGGAGCTGGTAGTGGATATTATCAGCGCCTGTTGCGGTATCATGAGCCTGCGCTAAAGCAGTATTCAGCTCGTGTAGTGAAAATACTTCGTTACAGTCTTCGCCATTATCAGAATGAAAGTTCAGCTTTTGCTTTTCTTGATGATTTTTATATTTCTGAAACGTTGGATTATAATTGGATGAAGACGAATGTGCAGCTAAAGTTTTACCCAACTTGTTTGCAATGGCAAGTTTATCAGTTAATACATTTGGTCCATCATTAAGATTATGAACACTAATATTTCTACCTTTGCCCTTTATTCTCTGTATCATATTCTACACCTTTGTCATTGGTGTACGTGAATTAATTTTTGATACAAAGGTCTTCCAAGATTGACGTTTACTTTGTTTAAAAGTACGTCGAGCCTTAGCATTATTTACTTTGAAATGATTAAAATTGTGAACATTAGGATGGCGGCGAAAGTATTTCTCTGCCTTTTTCCTACACTTTCTAGCTTGTTTGCAATCATCAGTAAACCATGGTTTACGAATATGTGGTTTAGCAGAAGCCTTCGGAATAGTTTCATCGGCGATATTCTTCAGTTTTTCAGAGAACAACTGAATCGGATGTGGGGCATTGAGAAAAGAGTCAGATTGTAAGTTGTCAGCACACAGTGTCTGGAATAATGGCCAGTTAGCTTTATCAAAATTCCACCTTGTTGCAGGGGGTTCATCATTCGGATTTATAGCTGAAAGTATTGTGGGAAAATGGTCACTTCCAGAAAGATCGTCGTGGACTGACCATTCGAATTCGTTATATATGTTTGCATCTGTGAGCGACAGATCGAGTGCAGAATAGGTTCCAAAACCAGGGTGTAAATATGTGACAGATCCATCATTAAATATGCACAAATTATTATTTGCAATGAAATCTTCAAGAATTTTTCCTTTATTGTTGGTATCGGCACTTCCCCACAATGGGTTATGGGCATTAAAATCACCCATGATTATGCATGGTTTAGGAGGCTGGTCGAATAGATCCTGAAGATCGGACTGCTGAAGAGCTGAAGAAGGAGAGATGTACAAAGAACAAAGCGTAAAGGTTATCTGCAAAGTAAGCCGGACCGCAACAGCCTGAAGGTTACTTTTAAGGCGAACTGAGCTATGGATTACATCATGCCTCACAAGAATAGAAGCACCGCCAGTGGCTTTATCACCTTCAGGTGAGAATGAATGAAATGAATTATACTGGCGCAGTTCAAATTGACTTTTCAGTACTTTTCAGATAAGTCTCTTGTAAACTAAACGCCGATGGTGTATAATCTTGTGATAATAATTGTAAGTCGTTAAAATTGTTCCTAAGGCCTCTGCAATTCCATTGTACTAATGTCATAAAAATATCTAGGGAGGTTCAACTGGAGACCGTGCGTGTTTGGTAGCGCCACTCCTGCACCCTGTTTGTGAAGGAGTGATCTCCATGTCAAGCGCTTCAAACTGATTTTGAACCGTCACTGATGGTGACTCTTCTAAATGTTGAAGAGCTCTGGTCTTTTTCCTCATTCTTTTCTTTTCTTTGCTAGAAATATGATCAACGCCTTTTGTCGCCTGTGTTGAATTCATGGCTTCTGGCTGAGATTCTGTCTGGGACGAGGAGGAGCGTTGAGACTCATTTGTGGATCTGTGGATTTGATTTTTAGAACTTGGCTTTCATGTTCAAACTTTGGGCAAGATTTAGACGAAGCCAGATGTTCACCACTACAGTTGGCGCACTTGAGTATCAGTGCCATCAGTACTCTCATGAGGTCCACTGCAACGTGAGCATACAGACTGGCCTGTGCAAGATCTTGCACCGTGTCCAAACTTTTGGCATTTGTAACACCGGAGTGGATTCGGTACATAGACTTCCACCCCGATATCACAGTATCCTGCTTTAACAGATTTAGGGAGTACTGTCATACAAAAAGTGAAAAGGTAGGTGTTAGTTTTGACCACATTTGAATCCTGTTTCCTGATGAAACGCGTCACAGAAGTAACACCTTGGTCTTTCAACTCGGCCACAATTTCTGACAAACAATGAGACCTGTCTCTAACAATGCCTCTACAAGTATTCAGTGTCTTATGAACGGAGACAACAACCTGTTTGTTAACAAAATGCTGCAAGCCCAGCAGATTGACAGATTGTTGTCGCCGTATACATTCTACCAAGAGGGAACCATTTACCTCTCCGCAGACACCCTGGATGCCCTTGGAAACAGCAAAAGGGTTTATATTAAGTGGACTCCCATCATCAGTTGCAATAACCAAAAACCTTGGCCAAGAATCATTCACTGAAGGGGATACCTCCTCATCAGATGACGAAGAAGGATGTCTCCGCTTGTACGTCTTTGATGAACCAG
Source organism: Haliotis asinina (assembly GCF_037392515.1). NCBI lineage: Eukaryota > Metazoa > Mollusca > Gastropoda > Lepetellida > Haliotidae > Haliotis > Haliotis asinina. The sequence continues at coordinate 15,416,542 of NC_090290.1, read as the reverse complement.
AATGCATATTTTGAGCCATGGTATTAGAATATTATTCGACAACCCTGCTCCCCACCCGCCATCGAGTGTCAACATGGACGATGCTGCAGCGGAAACCAGACTGCAACACCAGGGTTACAGGGATGTTATACTCCAGAAATAAGGACATAAATAGCTAAGAAATCTAAAAGATCAAATGCCAGGCTGGTTCGGCCCATGACATAAGTCCTCAGAAACTCAGAATTTAGAGGTCCATACCACCAGATTGGCCCATGAGCCACCGCATTCTGGCATTAGACTCTAGGCAATTAAATGTAACAAAGATTTGTATATTGAAATTCATAATCACAAGAACCAATACCCAATATGTTGAATGTGCAAAAAGTGAGCTATGAACAGGGCTTGGCATGACCAGCCGATTGATAGAACTGGGCATATTTCTACCACCCGTCTAGGTGAAGTCAGGGCCAAAGTGGTGTGTTAGGCAATAGGAACACGGTTCCAGGCCCCTATTGCCCTCAACCACCAGGATCCCCTCCTCCACCGACACAGGGCCGCAACCCACGGCTAACAGGTTGGTGGACCAAATATACCCCCGGGTCCACAACGGGGGTGTCGGCGAGCTCTTGGCATTACCCAGCACCCACCACGAGGATGTGGCTCGCCACGGGTGCCGACTGAGCGAGTAAGTGAACATGAGTGAGTCATAGTGTGGCTATTAAACTGGGTAAATGAGTCAATCTGAGTGAGTCAACCTGAGCGAACGAGTCAAAGTGAGCGAGCGAGTGATGAGTCATTGTAAGCAACTGAGTGCGTGAGTGAGTGAGTGATAAACATGGAATAGCTCATGTAAAGTGAATGGTGGGTGGCACTCAAAAATGTACTCTGGTTGCATGAATGAGTCACTTTGAGTGAATGAGTCCACGCACGTGAGTGCGTCAATGTGAGGTAGTGTGCGAGTGAATGAGTCAACCGGGGTGAGTGAGTCCACGCTGACAGTGTTTCAGACACTTGGTCCACTGCAGTGATGAGATGTACATGGACAATACAACACATCCATGGGGAACATTCTCTGTTTTCTGAGTTTTACAGCGCACGTAACACAGGAGAGTGAAGGTAGAAACAAAACAAATCTCCATTTCATGATTCTTTCAAAGCTACTAAACAAGATATACGCGTGATATTATAATATTTCAAACTTGATCCAATTTTTCCTGCAAACCTTTTCAAGCAGTTTTCCAGCAACATCACGTCGAGTGACACAAAAAATGGACTTCACATATATAACACCGAGATATAGCATAAAGAATCAGATACCTTGGGCATAAATGGATTTTATGGAATACATTCATCTGAAACGAATGAGCTGGGGGAATGATATTTTAGGTCATTAATAATAGTTATCAGTTTGCTCCAAGCACTAAGCGTCTGCTCCAAGCACTAAACGTCTGCTCCAAGTACTAAATGTCTGCTCCAAGCACTAAGCGTGTGCTCCAAGCACAAAACGTCTGCTCCAAGCACTAAGCGTTTGCTCCAAGCACTAAACGTCTGCTCCAAGCACTAAGCGTGTGCTCCAAGCACTAAGCGTCTGCTCCAAGCACGAAGCGTCTGCTCCAAGTACTAACCGTCTGCTCCAAGCACTAAGCGTTTGCTCCAAGCACGAAGCGTCTGCTCCAAGTACTAACCGTCTGCTCCAAGCACTAAGCGTTTGCTCCAAGCACTAAGCGTCTGCTCCAAGTACTAAACGTCTGCTCCAAGCACTAAGCGTTTGCTCCAAGCACTAAGCGTGTGCTCCAAGCACTAAGCGTCTGCTCCAAGCACTAAACGTCTGCTCCAAGCACTAAACGTCTGCCTAAGCGTCTGCACCAAGCACTAAACGTCTGCTCCAAGAACTAAACGTGTGCTCCATGCACTAAACGTCTGCTCCAAGCACTAAACGTCTGCTCCATGCACTAAACGTCTGCTCCAAGCACTAAGCGTCTGCTCCATGCACTTGCACACCACATTATCACCTGCCTGCGAGGTGCTAAAAGGTTATAGTCACATGACCTATTCCATAGGGTACCCATTTTGTGCTGACTGAATAGAGACATGTTTGAACAAACCCATTGCCTGAGGTGTGTTCGCATCACATGTGTTCGTTGCAGGACGTCTTTGCACTTGCACTGACTATTTCCACAAATCGTGCTATGAAGCAAGATGCGATGAACTATTCCGATAAATGCTCAGTTTTCTTAATTCCCTAAATTTATGTCAATGAATTGTGTGTTTCCTGATTGATTACCATATGCATTGACATGATACCTCTAAGCTTGGTTTAACTAATCACCGATAAACAATTTATCATCGGGTATTACAACTGCATGACCTAAGACATGAGCAAGATCTTATTCATGACAATGATCTGATATATTCACCATTAGATCGATCATGGTTTTTTTTCTTTGTTGAACGTGTAGTAGAGTTGTTAAAAAAACGACAATGACGTCACTCTATTGTTCTTGGCAACATTTTTTCTCGTAATATCCCTGAAATCTGACACAATCTGGCTTCCTCGGGCAATTACCTAAACAACGTGCCTCTGCCCCTGGCAATATCTTAATAATGTTCCGCTGCCCCTCACAATATCTTAATAATGTTCCCCTGCCCCGGGTATTATCTTAATAACGTTCCCCTGCCCCTGGCAATATCTTAATAATGTTCCCCTGCTCCGGGTATTTTATCTTAATAATGTTCCCCTGCCCCGGGTACTACCTTAATAATGTTCCCCTGCCCCTGGCAATATCTTAATAATTTTCCCCTGCCCCGGGTATTATCTTAATAATGTTCCCCAGTACCGGAACTTTGAATTAGTACTTATTTTAAAGATTGATACGACGTTGTCTTGCCATCACTAGGCTACGAAGGAAAGCTGTGAACAAGGAGATTGTTTCTAGGTATGAACCCTGTGCTCCTCGCAAGACGAGTAACGTGTGCCGAGCGCATGCAAGGCGAGGCGTCGGTTGCCAGTCTCATCCCAGCTGATTTTCATCAGTGAATACCAAATATTGAAATTATATGTATAGGAGAAAAAACGCCTCCGAAGTTTTGGTAGAGAATGTAAACCTGAGGGGTAGGGAAATCCCGAGGGGCGTAGCCCCGAGGGATTTCCCGACCCCCGAAGGTTTACATTCTCTACCAAAACTGAGGAGAAGTTTTTTCTCTTGCTTATAAACCGTCATTTTAAATATTGCGTTATAAGGAATTAGGACCTCACTATACCGCGAACATTCGGAATGACAGCAATGTCGCAACTCTAATGCACAAGTTAGAAAACGCACGGGATTTTCACGCAGTGCACGTGTTTTTTGTGAGTGAGTCAGTTATATACCACGTGGTTACTTGAATCCGCTCATTGCTAACCATGGCAAACCAGAGCGAAGACGAAATGTTTTTAACACAGTCGCAGTTTAAGAAAGATGATGACAATGCTGCTGCTGCTGCTGCTGCTGCTGCTGATGATGATGATGATTTTCTGTTCCGTTTCGCGGCACCTTTGACTGAGGAAGATATTGAAAGGAAATTATCTCGATGTGTTCCAAGAACGACAAGGTACAAAAATGATTGGGCGAAAGGAGTATTCAGGCGATGGCAAGAAGAGCGTCGGACGAGGTCAATGGATGCAAACATCGCGCTGTCGTCGTCCGTCTTGACTGAAGACTTGCTGGATATGACTGCTAAAGATATAAATACAGCCCTAAAGTATTTCCTATTCGAGGCGAGGAAAGTGGACGGGACTTGCTACCCAGCTGTTACTGTGTATGGGCTATTCACGGCAATAGCGTCACACTTGAAAGCTAACAAATCTCCTTACAATCTGATGGAAGGCGAAGAGTTCCAGGACAGCAGACAGGCACTGGACGCATGCATGCGTGAGAGGTCCACAGCTGGTCTTGGAGCAGACGTGAGAAAACCTACAGAGGTGATAACTCGAGACGAGGAGAACACTCTGTGGGAGAAGGGGGCTCTTGGAGAAGGCACGCCGCAAAAACTCCTGGACACAGTCCTCTACTTAACTGGTGAGTTGCATTTTGCATTTGATTTCCCTGTCGAAAAGTCGGATATTAGCAATTTTGGCATTTACAATCAAACCTTCACATCGAAAATAAATGTGATTAACTGGAACAAAATGCCCGACTTCACTTTGAGGCAAACCAAACCAAACAAAGTTTGGATGGATATTTTGAATCCCGTGTTAAGACCAAAATAGATAAACATTATATAATTGTGTACGGAATTTTATTTTCCAGGACTTAACTTCGCCTTGAGAGGTGGAAAGGAACATCGGAGTTTAAGACTACACCAACAACCTCAGATTACAGGCCCACATACAGACCAGAACGGCCGCAGGTACCTGCAGTATGTGGAAGACGTCTCTAAGACAAATGCCGGGGGAGTGAAAGACAGGAAACTGCAGAAGAAAAAGGTGCGAGCGTATGAAAATACCAAGAACCCGGAACGATGTTATGTGCGCCTTTTCATGAAGTACAAGTCACTTTGGTATGTATTAGATGTTTTCTGATACATTTCTGATACATGTTATACATTCTTTAGATATACCACTCATTTAATCACATCATGCGGGTGACTTGACCCATACTGCATGTAAATTGTCTTATAATTTTACTCCCTGATGATGATTGCACGCATTGGTTTAGGGGCATATAAATGACAAATGCAAACATTTCATACTTAATTGATTCTATGTCAACACAATTTAACTTTCCAGCCTACCATCTTCAACTCGAGCAAATGCGTTTTACTTCACCCCGATGAAGAAACCTAAGGATGGAAAATGGTACCTAGAGTCGCCCATGGGCCACAACACAATCCAGACAACGGTGAAGAGAATATGTGCTGAAGCCGGAATTGAAGGAAGGAAAACGAACCACTCGCTCAGATGCACTGCTGCTACCCGTCTCTACGAGGCAAACATAAGCGAGCAACAGATTTGTGAACAAACTGGTATGTAACTCAATGAATATCTGCAAAACACGAATGAAACTTGAAGTGACTGGGCCAAATTGCAATTTGGCGATTATAAATGCTAGAACTTGTGATGTCAACATGTGTTATGGTTAACATGCCAAGATCCGGGTTCGAATCCCAATGATGGCCCCAAGCAAAGCGATTACAATATCATATAAATTGCTTTTCAAACGGTTATGTACAATTTGAAATGACTTATCAAGATGAATTCTTTTATTGTAGGTCACAAAAGCGAGGCAGTGAGGGTTTACAAGAGAACCAGTGATCAACAACAAGCAATGGCGTCAGATGTTCTCTCATGTTCAGCTCCAAAGAAAACTCAGACGTCTGCGACAGTGTCGGTTCCTACTTCAGAGGGAGATTCCGGTACAACACAAACTGTCGCTCACGGAAGTGTTACAATGACGTTCAATTTCAATTAAAACACTGTTGTCAGAGTTTTTGTTTTTCCTTTCCTGTGAATGCAGATTTCGGTGGCTGATCGCTCCAAACCGGTACTTTCGGGACGAGGGTTTACTCCTAGTAAAACCTGGGAATAGGTTTTACTTAAATCTAGTTAAACCTATTCCCAGGTTTTACATTGGGAGTAAAACCTCTTACAGGGTATTGGTGCAAGTAGAAAGGATAATGACCATTAAAGGCAGTGATCAGAATTAGGTTTATAACTAAAGTGCATATTCAGTCGGTTTATAAGTTGGATATATCATGACCCGTGGGCACTACTGAAAAGTAAGCCCGCTTCCCACGAGAAATGCCCAAGGGTCATGTTATATCCTACACATGTTTGTAAGAGGCGACTAAGGAGATCGGGAGGTCAGACTCGCTGAGTTGGTTGACACATGTCATCGGTTCCCAGTTGCGCAGATCGGTGCTTATGCTGATGATCACTGGATTGTCTGGTCCAGACTCCAGAATATGTACAGACCGCTGCCATATAGCTGGAATATTGCTCAGTGTGGCGTAAAACTAAACTGACTCACTCACACAGAAGGTCTGGGTCGACATGGCTACACAAAGTAGGATATCCACTCGTGGCACTGCTGCAACGTTGCTAAAAGCGGTGCAAAATAATACTCAGTCACGCCTTTATTTATATTCGAAGGTCAAGAAGCACGAAAGAAATATAAAATAAATATTAAATTGCTGAATATGAAATGGTACTGAGTAACAACTGACCTCCGTACTAAGGCTAAATATTGCACATCTTCATTTCTGGCATCTCATTATCAAGTTAAAAGCTTTTCAGTTTCCAGCGCTTGCTTTGAATATCAAGAGGGTGAGTGACTTAATTGAAAAGTGGGAAATATCCCCACTGAGCACCATGGGCCCAGTAGATGTAAAATAGCATGATATAAACAATATTAACCATGACAACCTACCTGTCCTGTCAAGCAAAACAGCCGAATAATGTTTCTCTGTGAGGGAGCGCTTTTCTCTCTCTTACAACTAGTCAGGTATTTATATGCCAAAACATAAGAGTGGTCTGAATACAGATTGGTCACGTGACATGTTTCCTCAGAAAATGATGGGCCACAGACATATAGGTCAAGGTCATGTTTTTTCTTATGACTAGAGGGCGTTACTTGTTTTTGTTGTTCAGATGTTGTGTGTCCAGGACCACTGGTAATGTGAGACAAAGACGTAACTACTGTCCAACTGACCAATAGTGTAGTGTTTTCATTCATCTAACTTTACCAACACGGGACACAACACCTTGAAACCTTCGTCGTTTTATTTACAGCCACCACACGTGGCTACCGGAATACAGACGCGAGCGCGCCACACGCATGAACTGCACAGGCTTTTACAGCACACGGGGATGCTGTGGCCAGGCCACGGGGCCAGGTTGGTACTGGTAAACACATATAAGATGATACACGACCTAACAAATGACCCCAATTTGCATACTTGGGAACGCCCGACAGAACGATCCACTTGAGTTTAGTTTTACGTCGCACTTAGCAATATTCCAGCTATATGGCGACGGTCTGTAAATAATCGAGTCTGGACCAGACAATCCAGTGATCAACAACATGAGCATCAATCTGCGCAATTGGGAACAGATGACATGTGTCAACCAAGTCAGCTAGTCTGACCACCCGATCCCGTTAGTCGCCTTTTATGGCAAGCATGGGTTGCTGAAGGCCTATTCTACCCCGGGACCTTCACGGGTGTCTAGCAGTACAACAAAACGTGGTTGACAGCAGACAGATTGTAAACAAACAAAAGGTGTATTCTACAAATGGTCAGGTCGTAGTAGGTTTCACCTGTAAGAAGTTGTCGTCCACACGGATAACACTTCTGCCCCTTGTTTGCCATGAAGCCGAAGTGTGTTCCGGACCCATTGGCAACGTGAAGCAAGTGCTTAACTACTAAATACGGAAGTTGATAACTTTGGGTATGAGTGCGTGAGTGAGTTAATATCTAAAGTCACATCGGCAATATTTCAGCCATATGGTGACGAGAAAATCCAGCAATGAAAAGGACTATTGTGTACATTATAAAACCTGTCAACGAAGGACAGTAAAACAACTCGAATATCACAATTAGTATTAAAACTAGTGTGGAAAGTTAAAACTGATATCGTTACAATGTATATGGACAATACAGTATAAAAACAGGCTATAGATCCTTTGGGTGTGACTAGATGACACATATAGCTATATTTCGTGGAAACCCCTGAACGTCTCACTGACTCCTGTGTGTTTTCGTCATATAGCTGAGATTTTGCCGATGTGACGTTCAATATTAACTCACACACTGACACCTGTGTCATGAGTATTAGGTATTTGTTTGTGGGGTTGTTTTCTTGTCTAATGCAGCGCTCTGTGTTCCAGCTATGTGACGACGGTATGTGAGTAAATGCTATAAATGTTCCAGACAATCCAGTGATCAACGTCATGAGCATCTATCTACGCTTGTGGGATGCAGTAACATGCGTCAACCAGGATGACCATCCGATTCGGATAGTCTGAGGACAAGCATGGGTTACTGAGGAGCAACGATCTACGGAACTATGTAACCTGCACCAAAAAAACCCAATCAGTCGCTTCTTACGCACAAGCATGTCCTCAAAACATCTTTCATGGCAAGTGTATGAGCGTCCGTCACAAGGTGATATCTGATGCTCTTTCGAGATTTCAGTGGCAGAGATGCCAGGAGATGGCACCAATGGCAGACAGCCAGGCCAAGCTATCAATGGATGATGGCACGTCATTCGGATATGGTGGTCGGCCTTCTCTTGTTCAACAATACATGGCGCTCACTCAACATAGCAGTACAGTTTTGCAACCAGGGAGAGTAGTAGATATTTCAGTGGCAGAGATGTGAAGCATAGGTAGGCCAGCACTCATTGCACGACCTTACATTTCAGTACTATGGACATTGTACAAGTCCTACGATCTCCGACCCTTATAAAATTGTTCTCGGGTATGTCAGAGTTGTCGCAAACACCACGTGTCAGGGTACCTACCAGTGAGTTAGTGAGTTTAGTTTTACGCCACACTCAGCAATATTGCAACCATGTACCGGCGGTCTGTAAATAATCGAGTCTGGACCAGACAATCCAGTGATCATCAACATGAGCATCGATCTGTGCATTTGGGAACCGATGACGTGTCAACCAAGTCAGCGAGCCTGACCACCCGATCCCGTTAGTCGCCTCTTGCGATAAGCATAGTCGCCTTTCATGGCAAGCATGGGTTGCTGAAGGCCTGTTCCACCCCGGGACCTTCACGGGTCGGATACCTACCACCTCACATGGAAGTTCTTGGGCAGTGAGATCAAATCTGCATCTCTTCAAACAAGACAAAACTATTCGGGGCTGTTTTCATTGATGCATTCTTTTGATTCTTTCGGGTGATAATATATGTTCATATTCTGCCAGTTTGACAGCGTTCAAGCTTACAAACTGGTACGATTTTGTCATATGTGATATACAGCTGCAGACTGTTATTCACATGCGGTATTCACTCGGTGAGGAAAAAAGGTACATATGTACATATAGGAGATACCTATTTTCAATACCACAGCGACGAATGTGCCCAGTAAATACAATATCGTGCTAGAGTTTGGTGCGATCTACTGGATAGCAAGCACATGGTGACTCACTTTGATGGTAGCGTTCTAACCGGATATTTAGTCCCTTCTCAACAAGCCATCTCTGTCCTAACATTTGACTCACGTCTTTATGCATCTTACTCCTTTTGGACTGAGACTGCTATTTATGCCACGTTTGTTGTTTGACGCCACATTCAGCAATATTCCAGCTATATGGCGGCAGTCTGTAAATAATCGAGCTTTGACCTGACAATCTAGTGATCAGCATCATAAAAAATGATCTACGCGCTCCGGATACGATGGTGTTCGTTAACCAAGACAGCGAATCGACCACCCGATCCCGTTAGTCGCGTCTTACGACAAGCATGGGTTTTTGAAGATCAGTTCTAACCTGGATCTTCATGGGTGTCAAGGTTCAACGAATGGGATTCATCTGCGAAGTGTGGTAGGTTGCAATCACTGTACGATCAATACTTCCCATTCTAACTCCACGTTTATAGCCTCGAGGGACGTGAGTGACAGATGATAGATACCTTGTACGAGCAATGCATTAAATGCAATCTTTTGCTCCAAAGTCTATTTGTCACGATTATTATAGCTAAAATGGATAGAATTGTAATTAAAACGTCAGCATGTTAACATAAATTATAGCTAGTATGGATAGAATTATCATTGAAAGGCCCTCATGTTATCAAAAGTGACTTTAACTTGATAATGCCCCCAAATTTCTTGACGATGGGCCATTTTTATGCCCATTGTTAGGTGACGTCATAAGGAGCTCAGCTTTTGATATTCAATCACCAACTGTTTGTTTGATAGTGGGTTCAGTATTGAACCACAACAACTGTACCATAATTTTTAACTCTCATAATTTGAAATCATCGACTGGAACGTTGTTTAGAACTGAACATGGCGGATGGTAGGAAGGTGAAATGTCATTGTCGAATGTCGTCACGCTCAATTGTGACGTCTTCCGTCTTGCTCTAGGGCGTTTCCATATTTGCAAAAAGTGTGTCAGTAACCTCCATCGCTCGTTGCAAAGAAGTATCTTCACATTGTTAGTGAAAAATGTTTTAAAACAGACACCATTGTTTGTTTTTATTTTATCCAAAATTCCATTCATTTTAGCTATTATAACGGTAACGCTACGTTTCGGGGCATTACCTCTTGCAGTCAAATATTGCGTTACCCTTATAATAGTAATAATATTTGAAGCAGTTACAGTAAAGGCTGCGATGGTAATGACTCTATGTCGAAGTATTTTCTTTCTGATAAACGTTTCATACGATCATTGCATCGCGAGTGTTGCAATGGCACACTTGTAGAGAATGATCTTACACTTTCTGGATTATACCTAACCATAAGCAACTACTCGTCTCTTTCCGTAACCTACAAGAAGACTCGTGCCCATCTTGTACGCCATATTGCCAAGAGTCGTGGCAAACCAATGAAAACGCGCATAGTAAAACGCATGAAAATGTCGGAAGCGCTGAACTTTGAAACTTCGCTAAACTATACCAAGGACAATTTAAACATGAACTTTGAGCTACACCTTCGACAGTGAAACATATTTGAAAAGGGAATGGCGATATTGCTGTTTTGCCCACGGGATGTAGGATCCTATTAGAGCCCCGTTTGGAATTTCAGAGTTATCTTTCCTAGATCAAGTTACTAGAGTGTTTTCATTTCCATGTCCGTCTACGTTTAGACACGACCCAGTCGTAAACTTGGCCAGGAGAAGGGCACGAGACGCCATCCGACTTGCCATGATGACAGGAGTAGTTACGAATGACTGCTAACATGGAAATAAACTTACGTTAGCGTATATTTGTGCCAATATGGTATTGTATTACAGAACGGAAGATACAATTTGAATTCTAAGACAAGTGATATCGATTTAATACTTTTATTGTCCCCGTGTGTTATCATCTGTTTTAGGGTACCTTGCATCTGTGCCTAATAATGTGTCATCTACATATTCATCCTTTGAAGCCGCGTATGACGGATTCAACATTGAAAGGCATGTTTTATCTGCTGCATCTCTTTGTTGAATACCTTCTATGACATGGGGACGGGGAGGTAGCCTAGTGGTTAAGTGTTCGCTCATTACGTCGAAGGCCGGGGTTCGATTCCACACATGGGTCCAACATGTAAAGCCCATTTCTGGCGTTCCCCGTCGTGACATTGTCAAGACATTTAAAAGCGGCGTAATGCTCAACTCAGTATATCACTCTATGACATACATCTAATTCTCTGTAGATACGGTCAAAACATTTCTAGTTGCCAATACTGTATCGATTTAAAGATATATTTTGATAATTCCAACATTTTCCTACTTATTTTGAATAGAACAAAATAGACGGGGGAAGCGGGGTAGAAAGTGTTTAAAGTGTGTCAAGCCGAGACCCCGGGTTCGATTTCCAACGTGTGTACAATATGTAAATCCCATTTCTGGAGTCGCCAGATAATTAATGTTCGAGTGAGTGAGTGAGTGAGTTTAGTTTTACGTCGCACTTAGCAATATTCCAGCTATATGGCGACGGTCTGTAAATAATCGAGTCTGGACCAGACAATCCAGTGATCAACAACATGAGCATCGATCTGCGCAATGGGGAACCGATGACATGTGTCAACCAAGTCAGCTAGTCTGACCACCCGATCCCGTTAGTCGCCTCTTACGACAAGCATAGTCACCTTTTATGGCAAGCATGGGTTGCTGAAGGCCTATTCTACCCCGGGACCTTCACGGGTCAATTAATGTTCGAAGTGATTTCTCCACCTTCTTGAAAAAACGTCAAAATCAAGAATGGGACCCCATGCACGTGTATGGGGCTACTGCGTTGTGCACGTGCATGTGTGCATGCGTTGTGTTTAGGGGTGGTAATAGAGGGAAATGGTGGTGCGTTTATAAGATGTCTGTCCTTGAAGAGCTTGTTAACGTTTACACTTCCTATCCAAATTGAAAGTTCATTATCCACCACTTTTTTTGAAGAGTATATTTTTGAGTAAGTACGGAAGCGCTCTTGTACCTTTACTAAACATTATTCTATATAGACAATTTACTTACCTGTATAACGCAACCTTTACTAGCGCTGATGTGAGTGGTGTGCAATGAACAAAAGAACAACGTGTGTCGTCAGGATTAATCAATGACAATGTGGTGGTACAGATGTCTCCGTCACAAATGATACAAACAGATGGTTTAATAAGAGCTCATATAACAGAGGGACGGCCCTCTCCAACACTTTATCATTAACCATCAGCACTACGGTCTATCATATAACTGATACACATCGCCACCCTACTGCTAACTTCCCGTTACATTTGCAATGAAAATACGTAAAATCGATGACTGAGGTGCACACGTTTTGGCCTGGCAAAGGCAAAGCGCTGATGGTTTTGCGCTTAAATCGAGGGCTGTTCCTCGATTACATAGTCTCGGGTGTTATTGACTGACACTAAAGCCATTTTTAACAAATTATTTCATATGGTAGTGTTGTCAGCCTACTGGAACCTGTGGCGAACCACCTCCTCGTGGTTGGTGCTGGGTAACGATAAGTGCTCGCCAACACCCCGTTGTGGACCCGGGGGTATATTTGGTCCTCCAACCCCTTTGCCGTTGGTTGCCGCCCTGTGTCGGTTGAGGACGGGATCCTGGTGGTTGAGAGCACTGAGAGCACCGCCTTTTCCTTTGCTCAACACACCACTCTGACTTCACCTAGATGGGTGGTTGAATGGACCCGATTCTATCAATTAGCTGGTCATGCCAGTGCCTGTGTATAGATTATATGTACGTACAATATATATCTGTAACTTTGATTTGGAATTTAACTTTGATTTAAATTATCGTCTTGATACCAGTTGTTTATGTAATATCATTTGAGTTTGTATTATGTTTATCACGAGCTTTGCTTACGGTCTTATGGCCAGAAGGCGGTGGATCCAACCTGGTAGAAGAATTAATCCTTTTAATTTTCTGCTGGAGTATATCATCTGGAGACCCGCTTGTGTTACGCATTGTCCTTGTGATACTCCGTGGTGGATAGGGAGCTCGGTTGATGAACCATTCTTCACTAACCATGGCTTCCGTAACCCCTTTTACAAAGAAACAAACGTCCACTTGACACTGATCCAGATGATAACGACCAAGGACTGACCACTTCCATTGGTTACTGGCCACGTTTTTTCGTGATTGAGACAAAAGATGACACCACATTAAAGATGAACCCTTTTGCAATGCAGAAAGGTATACAAGGAATTGCCGGTTACGTTAAAAATATCAAACGTTCCCGTTCAGGTACACAGCTCATTGAGTGCAGAAAAAGACAACAGGCAAATAAGCTGATGACTATTGAAACATTCGTAGGCATTCCAGTATCGGTGTCTCGTCATAGAACACTTAACACACCAAAAGGAATCATCAGAGATAGAGATCGATGTCTAAAGTTGATATTGTTTCAGAAATGAAAGATCAAGGCGTCACATACGGTAAGCGTTTTAAAACACCTAAAAACCAGAAGATTATTCAGACTAACATGTACATGTTTTAATTTTCCTTTCCAACTGCTCCCAGATCAGCAAAGGCAGGATATTGTCACAATAACGTCGACACCTACATAGCCAATCCTTTTAAGCTGTTTTAAATGCCAGAAGTTTGGTCATGGTGTTAGTACGTGCACATTGTCTGTTCTATGTGCTCACTGTGATGAGAAGACACATACAACAGAATATTGTGATAGTGACTTTAAGAACTGTACCAACTTTGCTGGCAATCACTCATCATCCTCCAAAGATTTTCCGATCTGGAAACAACATATGGAGATCACTTAGATCAAATGTACTGAAAACATCAGTTTCGTTGATGCAAGAAAGCTTTGTTAAGATCTGAGGCCAAGAAAACATCAAGGAAATTATCGTCCGCTGTAACCCCTACAGAAATCGTCATCTGCAAGCTGTCAGACGGACTAGACGTGGATGAAAACCGAGTCTCCTTAGATGAGATCACCTGCAACGTTTACACAAAATGTGGAACCACTTCCTCGCACGGCACTAATCCAATCAGAATTATCTTATGATCGTGGTAAATCTTCTCAGGCATCTTAAATGATTCAATCAAACAGAAACGTTCAACAAATCGTAATAAGCAAAAGCAAACCGAAGGCAGATACTTCGAACAAACAAAGTGGCAGAGCCCCTAAAGGGTCAGAACATAAAATCAAATTGTTTAACAAATAGGGATCACTTGATGCCATGGACGTGTCTGAAAACAACCATTCTTGGGCAAATAGCTTGTCGCCCTCGAAAAAGATAAGGGTTAGATCCCCTATTAATCCACCTAAAATATAGGTCTATATACATATTGTACTGTGGAACTGTAGAGGACGACGGACATATTTGAATGAAATAGAGTTTTTAATCCAGGATCTAACACCATCAGCGTCCTGTCTGCCGAAGACATACCTGCAAAAGACAGATAATTTCAGCCTACGTCAGTTTGCAGCTTGCCATTATGTTTCCCCTCTCGGTGATAGGGCCACTGGAGGTTCCACTATCCTTGTACGGCAGGATGTCATTCACAGGGTTGTTACACTTAACACTAATCTCTCCAAGCTGTTGCAGTGCGACCTACTCTGGGTATTGCATTTACATTATGCTCTCTGTATATCCCACGTTCATCGGCACTTCAACAGACTGATCTACAATCACTATTTGATCAACTCACTAAGCAATGTGTTATTATTGGTGACCTAAACGGTCATAACCCACTCTGGGGCAGTACTAATATTCATACAAAAGGCTAAATACTTGAAGATTTCATTTCCAATAATGACCTGTGCATATGTAACGATGATTCAAACACCTATCCGCATCTTGCAACTGGCACTTATTCTTCTCTACATTTGTCTCTTGTACATTCTACCCTCCTGAATGGATTTGATTGGTCAGTTCACAATGACCTCTGCGGAAGTGACCATCCTCTCAGAAATATATCCATCTGATTCTCCATCCTATACTAGATGGAACGTTTGAAAGGCTTACTGGTCTTTATATCAAAACTGCGACCCGAGTGTTTCAGTGACATAACTCATCCCATTCAATGTTTTGCTGACGTTTCAAATGAAAGAGGTGATGAGTGTATACCAAAGTCCTCTACGACTCCACATGTACGATAACCGTGGTTTAATACAGAATGTAGACAAGCCAGAAAAGCGAGGAAAAATCCAACTGTCCATAACTTAAATAAAATAAGTACAAAATAATGCATGCAAATCGCGTGCCAGTGTACAAGGTATGGATCATGGTTCAAAGAATTAAAGGTAATGGTTCAGAATCTGCTGTTCACCATCTTAAAGATGATAAATCTAAAATGGCAACTAGGATTGGCTAAACTCTTGCAAAACATTCATCATGGGCAAATATATCCCTGAGTTTCAGATATATCAGAAACAACAGGAAAAGACAAAACTTAAGTTCGACTCAAATAATGGTGAAGATTATAATGAAGTGTTTTCATTACATGAGCTACATACTGCTCTTGAACAAGCTCATGACACTGCAACCTGTTGATGATAATATCAATTACCAGCTTCTGAAACACTTGCCTGAACCATGTTTGATGACACTTTTGGATATATTTGATCAAATATGGACGTCTGGGCAATTTCCTCCTTCATGGCGTAATACCATTGTAATCCGAATACCAAAGCCTGGCAGGGATCATACAGATCCGTCACACTACAGACTAATGTCGTCTCTAACTAGCTATGTCTGTAAAACCATGGATCGTATGGTGAATAATAGATTAAACTGGTGTCTTGAAACCAATAACCTTATAACCAATATTGAATGTGGTACAGAGATATAAAAACGCATACAGTGGATTAAGAGTACATCACATATCAATATCAATATCAGTGGTATGTATTTGTGGTCATTCAGGGTTTGAATTCATGGACTAGAGGAAACCGTTTGGCTAAAAATCTTCCAACCTTATTATTTCTTCTGGCAATGAAAGCTTCGATGGTAAATATGTCTTCCAGTGGCCTCAAGTAATTATCAACTTTCGGAGTTTTTTTCTATTTTTTAAAGAGCATGTGTACATATACCTCTCAGCAGATAACAATACGTGAATTAGTAATGGGTTCTTACCCCAAAAGCCAAAGCAAATCAATTTTTTGTCAAATGATATGCTTGCATATGTGTAGTAATCCACTGTTCAAGTTTCTTCCAATAAGTTTTGGTTTCCTCACAATCCCAGTATACATGGCATAAGGTCTCATCAGATCCATTACAAAAAGAACATATTGTATTGTCGACCAGATTCATCCTAAAAAGTTCTTGTTTTGGTATTCACAATTCCGTGCAGAAATCTATATTGAAAATCTAACAATTTCACATCTTTTAAATTCTTTCTGCAAGTATCAAAAATCAAACACCAATGAAAATCAATACAATTAAATAATGTTTCCCACCTGTGGGGTTTAGCATTCTCAGCTAGCAATTTATCATAGAAGACCCTTGAAATTCCTTTTGGGGAGAATTTAAGGCGAGGTCATTTGTATTTATATATCCATGTTCCTTTATAGTCTTTTTCCAACATATTCAAGATCTAGGTATGTACCTCTTATACTAAATTTACGCTTCAAATGTTCAAAGAATATAAACCCATGTTCATCACATAGGTCCTTCATTGTCAAGATTCCTCTTTTAGCCCAGTGTCTAATAATGTGGTTTGAGTTTTTGAAATTGTTATTCAACGATAGGGGCTGGGATAAGATTTCATTAATATTCTCAGCATCAATATTATTTTTGGTAAATATATTTTCTATGCACTTAAAACATCTTTCCAAAAAGGATTATCAACTGCTGTTATATTCTGAAAGTTTGCCCCATATTTTAGTATATACTTAAATGGGAAATCGCATGGGTAACAAGGATTTGGGTTTTTTTTTCAAGTATAGTTTGAGAGTAGATAATTTCATGGCGTTAACAAAGATCTTGATATCAACAATCATCCGTAGAACCCCCCCCCCCCCCCTTTAAGGTGCTCCGGTTGATCTTGTAGTTTTTGTCATTCCAGATGACTTAAAAAATAATTCGTTCAAGAGCGGCGATAAAGTCCTTCCTATTTAGGGTTAGGTAAAGTGTTAAAAATATGAACTAATTTTGAAAGGGCCAATATCTTAACAGTAATGTTGCCTGTTAGAGTCAATTGTCTTGTTCTCCAGGTTGCCTGTAATCTATTGAACTCTTTCAATCTTTTCTAGGTGTTAATAACCCATAGATCCTTCAAATCCGGAGTGAATTTAATTCCTAAAACTTCAAATTGTTCTCTTTGCCATTCTATATTCACATCATGACATAGTATATCCCCGCTACCAGCATTTGAGCCTATCCAGATTGCTTTAGTCTCATCTATGTTTATTTGTAGTCCTGACATATTGTAAAATGTATTAAGTGTGTCTATATCGGAGTACATTTTCCTCGGTGCCATCCAGAAATAGTTCAGTGTCATCTGCACATTGGCCCAGTATGTATTCTTGATAGTCAATTATAATGCCCTTTATAACTTCATGTTTTCTTATCATACATCCTAAGATTTCAGCTACAAAAAGAAACAGGTATGGAGATATGGGATCCCCTTGCCTGCAGCCCCGTTGGTTTGGGAAGAAGTCAGAGAGATGCCCATTCTGAATAACACACGAGGATGTGTCATATGTTAAGACATTAATCCAACGTATAATATTTGGACCGAAATATTTGGACAAATATAGCAACATTTATTGCTAGAACAGAATTGTTGAATCCTTGGAAACTGTGTCAAATGTTTTTTCGAAATCAATCAAAGTTAGTAAACCTGACATATCTCTTTTCTTAGTTTCAAACATAATGTCATATAATAACCTTGTATTTTCACTTAATGTTCTCCCTGGAATAAATCCGGTTTGGTTATTGTGTATCAAGGAATCAAG
Source organism: Haliotis asinina (assembly GCF_037392515.1). Taxonomy (NCBI): domain Eukaryota; kingdom Metazoa; phylum Mollusca; class Gastropoda; order Lepetellida; family Haliotidae; genus Haliotis; species Haliotis asinina. Next base: position 15,398,504 of record NC_090290.1, on the reverse strand, counting down.
AGTAGTTTTTAACCGGTTTGAGATACATGCGCTTATTAGTTTACACAGAGCATTTAAAAAGGTAATTGGTATCCAATTCTTCAATAAAGTCCTATTTTTATTTGCTTTAGACATACAAGTTATAACTCCTCTCTTCAGAGTCAGAGACATCTTATTTCGTTTTGATACATCCTTAATAAATCTGAAAAGCCAGACCTTAAGTTCTTTCCAGAAGAATTTAAAGAAATCAATTGGAAATCAGTCTATGCCGGGGCTTTTGTTATTTTTCATATTTCGTATTGCTGATGATATTTGATTTATGTCTAATTCTTTTTTCCAGTATGTGTCAATGCTGGAGATATCACATTTTCTAAAAAGGTATTATTCTCATGATTTTCAGTAGAAGAATACGGCAATTTCAGTAATTTCTCCATTCTTATCTGTGACAACTTTATTTATTGATTTGCTGACATAATTCCTATTTTCTAAGTGACAGAAATATTTTGTTGGTTTTCCTCCTTCTTCGTACCATGTACCATGAGTTGAATTCCTCGTATTTCTTGAAAGTTCAAATAATAATTCTTCATCTACGTCTTGAAAATCTTTTCTGATATTATCTTTACAGTCTCTTATTTTAATTTGTAATTCATTAGTTTGGATGACACAAAGGAAGCTGAGATTAAATGACAGTAAGACCGAGGTTCTGCTGTGTGGATCACCCGGTAACAAAGCTAAGGTGGATGTGTCCTCGCTGGTAGTGGGTAACGAGAAAGTTCCTTTCAGTGACTCGGTGAAAGACCTTGGTGTTTTTCTAGACTCAAATTTGTCCATGGAAACGCACGTGAACTCTGTTTGTAAGTCATGTTATTTTCACCTCAGAAGTATTGCTTCCATTCGTGATATTCTGACACTCGACGCAGCTCACCATCTAGTTCGTCCACTTATTCTCTCACGTTTGGACTACTGCAGTCTTCTTGTAAATATCCGCCAAGAACTACTGTCTAAGCTACAGAGGATTCAGAACTCTGCGGCGCGACTGATTTGCCGAGTCAACAAGCGCAGTCACATTACACCATTGCTGATACGCTTACACTGGCTGCCTACGAAGCAGACAATAGAGTATAAAGTCCTCACTCTCACTTTCAAGTGCCTGCATGACAAAGCTCCAATCTATCTGAAAGATCTCCTCAGTAAATATGTCCTTCCGCGGCTTTTAAGATCAAGTTCGAACTGTCAGCTGAATGTTCCCAAGGTCAGACTAAAGTCATATGGACATAGACAGTTTTCTTACACAGCTCCCCTTCTCTGGAACTCACTGCCTTTTAACATACGACAAGCCTCGTCCATGGAATCTTTCCAGTCTCAACTGAAAACCTTCCTTTTTAAACAAGCTTATGAACTTTAACCCTTTCTTCAGATCACTCTGTCTTCTAGCGCCTAGAGAAATTGCCTTGCAGTTTGATTTGTGCGCTATACAAGAACACTTATTATAATTATTATTATTGTTATTAATTTTATCTTTTTTTAAGGTACGATGAAAACGATATTGATATACCTCGAACATTCTTCAGAAATGCTTCTAAGAATAAGCTGTCATCTATCTTTAGTTTGATATCCGACTCATTCATATTCTCATCATAAGTGTCAGTATCTGCGTATTCTCCTTTAAGACTGATCTGACAAAATCTGCATATTCAGGATTTATGAGTAATGAAGTATTGAGTTTCCAGTAACCCCTCCCTCTTTGTTGATTAATTGTGTTTGAGAAAGAAAAAGTAATAGCAGAATGTTTTATAAGCCAGGTATAATGTCACAGTCCAGCTGTCCTGCGAAATTAAAACAGAAACCAATCTTGCTTGTTGTCTAGGGTTTTTTCCACCATGTATATTTTCGCAAATCAGGATTTAGTTCTCGCCAGATATCTGTACGATCTAAGGATTCAGTTTTGTCTAAAACTATATCTCTAGCCTTGGGGTTGTTAATATTCTTATGATTTTCCAAATCAGTGGAAGGATCCAAAACCAAACTCCAATCACCTACAATAGTTCATTATCAAAATTACGTATGTTTTGAAATAATTTTTGATACAAATTGGGACCATCGGTATTGGGTCCATATAAATTGGTAAGGGTAAATCTTTTATCGTCTACGGTTACATCTGCAATAATATATTTACCAATTTCATCCTCTAATGTTCTCTTTATAGTGAACTCGATGTCGTTATTAAAATATGTGGCTACTCCTCCAGAGTTAGATTTAAAAGGCGCAATTATACTTTGTAACCCCCATTCATTTTAACTCTGTTAATATCTTCTTTAGTGACAGGGATGTCTTGTAAACAGATTATAGAATAACCCTTTTTTCTAAATAAATTCATCACTTCCTTTAATTTTGTCAGCTAAGCCTCTACAGTTCGCTGAAATCAATCTAATTGCCTTTGCCTTATCCATTATGAGATACTGAAACAGCAGTTTAAAACAGTGATCTCAAAATAATTTGAACAATATGTTACAGTAACTGATTTAAGGTGATTAAGAAATTGGATTATTATTATTATTACAAATGAGGCACCCGTGGCGAGCCACCTCCTCGTGGTGGGTGCTGGGTAATGCTAAGAGCTCGCCGACACCCCCGTAGTGGACCCGGGGGATATTTGGTCCACCAACCCGTTTGCCGTGGGTTGCGGCCCTGTGTCGGCGGAGGAAGGGATCCTGGTGGTTGAGAGAAATAGGAGCTTGCAACCGTGTTCCTGTTGCTCAATACACCACTTTGGCCCTGACTTCGCCTAGACGGGAGGTCGAATGGGCCCGGTTCGACCAATCGGCTGGTCATGCCAAGCCCTGTGCATGGCTTTTCTATATATGTCATTGCACAAATTTGATTTGAACTTGTTTTACTGTCGGTCTTGGCTTAATTGCTCATCTAAAATGTTTATTGATTTTGAAATCTGATGTTGTGAACTTTGCCTAGAGTCTTATGCCCAGAAGGCGGTGGCTCATGGGCCAATCTGGTGGGATATATCTTTTCAAGATATTTTCTGCTTGAGTATACCCTCCTAGTATCCTTGGTGCCGTCTGCAGGAGATCCACAGGCATGAGGCATCGTCCTTGTTGACACTCCATGGTGGGTGGGGAGCTAGGAGGGTGAATCATATATTTTTCTACCATGGCACCCCCACTTAAAAAACGATCACACGAATCTGATGATTCGTTATCTTCAGATGATGAGTTGCATACAACTTCCAGTAACCCTGATAACTGGCCTCGTTTCATTGTGATGTGTGTCCCTGAAGGGGGCCCTCTCAAGTTAAATCCCTTTGCTGTGTCAAAAGGCATTGAAGGTTTGGTTGGGGAGGTGAAAGACATTAAAAAGTTGAGATCTGGTTACCTGCTAATCGAATGCAGGAAAGAAATACAGTCAAAAATTCTGCTCAAAACAAAGTCTCTAGCTAATGTTCCTGTAGAGGTGTCCCCTCAGAGGACATTAAATACCAGCAAAGGCATCGTCCGTGATACTGGACGTTGCCTTTCAGACATGAGTGAACTTGACATAGTTACTGAACTACAATCACATGGTGTTACTTATGTTAAACGCTTTACAGTCAAAAAGAATAATGATGTCTTCAAGACAAATACTTACTTGTTTACATTTTGTCTCTCGATGCCTCCAAAATCTCTGAAAGCAGGATACTGCAACCTAAGGGTTGATACTTTTATCCCCAACCCCTTGAGGTGCTATAATTGCCAAAAGTATGGGCACGAATCCAAGTCATGCCACAATCCAGCTGCATGCCAACGATGCGCTGGAGCGTGCAAAGATAGTACCCTTTGTGATAACACACCTGTATGTGTAAACTGCTCTGGTTGCCATCCCTCTTCATCCAAGGAATGTCCTTCATGGAAGTTACAATCTAAGATTTCACGGGTGAAGCATGAGCAAAACGTTTCGTTCTTTGAAGCAAAACAGATCGTTCTGGCACAAGAACAGTCGGGCCCGAGTTATGCTGCTGTTGTTTCTGCTTCTGTTCAGGCCTCTAAACCAAAACGTTTCATGCAGTTCAGTTGGTTGTCAAACGGATTACACGTGGGCTAGTACATCAGCTCCAACATTGCTGTCTGCTGAAATACAGGCGAATTCTTCAAAAGAAACTTCCAGCGTACAAACTATTGTTCAGTCTAAGGTTTCCTCTGGGAAGGATTCATCTGCTTCTCAGAAACAGGCATCTAAATCAGACTCTAATGTGAAGTCAAATGTGAACATTACATGGAGATCGAGCAATGAAATCACGAAGAAAAATCAACGTAACAGGCCTCCTAAGGGGTCTAATGATCGGGTCCAACTATATAATAAGTTTGGATCACTTGAGGCCATGGATGTGTCCTACCACATCCAAGGTCGGACTCATAGCTTGTCACCCACAAGGAAAGTGAGGGGTAGATCTCCTGTACATCCACCAAGGAAATAATGTCGTCTGCTATAATTCAGTGGAATTGTAGAGGACTCCGCAATAATTTAAATGATCTACACTTATTAAACCAAGATTTTAAACCGTCGGCGTTCTGCATCCAAGAAACCTATCTGAAACAGACAGATAATTTTGAGCTCCGTCCCTTCAATGCAAACCACTCCTTTTCTCCTCCGGGTGATAGAGCTTCTGGTGGTTCATCAATCCTGGTGAGGAACAATATTATCCATAGCTCAGTACCACTAAAAACAAATCTTCAAGTTGTTGCAGTCCGACTTACATTACAAGTTGTTTTTACTTTATGCTCTTTATATATTCCGCCTTCATCGGCTGTCCAACTAACTGATCTGCAAGATCTTTATGAGCAACTACCTACACCCTGTATAATCATGGGTGATTTAAATGGCCACAGTCCACTATGGGGTGGCATTAACACAAACACCAAAGGTAAATTACTAGAGGAATTTATTTCAAATAATGATTTATGCATATATAATGACGGCTCAAATACGTATTTACATCCTGGCACAGGTACTTATTCTGCTCTTGATTTGTCTATTACTGATTCCAACCTATTAAGTGAATTTGAATGGTCAGTCCACGACGATCTCTGTGGAAGTGACCATTTCCCAACAATATTAAACCCTGTGATTCCATCTGACGTTACACCATCATTAAGATGGAATTTTAAAAAAGCTAACTGGCCTTTATATGAAACACTCTGTGCAGACAAACTTAAACCTGAACTTTTTAATGATATTCCTAATGCCATACAATGTTTTTCAGATGAATTGAATAATATTGCTGACGAGTGTATACCAAAGTCCTCTGCAGTTCCACACATAAGAAAACCATGGTTTAATGATGTATGCAAACAGGCTAGGAAAGCACGGAAGAGAGCGGAGCATTATTTCCGTCGCCATTCTATGGTCCACAATTTAGACAAATTCAAAATTTTAAATGCTAAAGCAAGGCGTACTTTCAAGCAAAGTAAACGCCACACTTAGCGAACCTATATATCTAAAATAAATTCACGCACACCGATATCAAAGGTGTGGAATATGATCCAGAAAATCAAGGGTAAGGGTTCTAAATCTAGCATTCACCATCTCCAAGATGGGAAACATTTATTGACTAATAAATCAGACATTGCGAATAAACTTGATGAGACATTGGCAAAACATTCTTCCTCATCAAATTATGTACCCCAATTTCAAAAATACCAAAATCAGCAAGAAAAGAAGGTTATTAATTTCAGTTCAGATAATGGGGAAGATTACAACGAAACCTTTTCGATACATGAGCTTCATACTGCTCTTGACCAGGCTCACGATGCTGCTACAGGAGCTGATAACATACATTATCAACTTCTGAAGCACTTACCGGAAACCTGTTTAGAGACCCTTTTAAATATTTTTGATATTATTTGGACATCTGGTGAATTTCCTTCTTCATGGCGTGATGCTATAATTGTTCCAATTCCTAAACCTAGACGTGACCATACCGATCCTTCCAATTATCGACCAATTTCACTCACTAGCTGTGTTTGCATTTTAGACATTTTTTAGACATAGACATTTTTTTTTATTCTGTATAAAGGCCACAGGCCCAAAATACAAACATAATTCAATTACAGTCGCTGAGCATATTTTAAATGGATCCTCTTTTCAGCATGAAAGAGGAAATGTCCAACATTATGGAGAGTATTTGTGTTGGGATCTTTAAAAATGTTAACAACAGACATGAGGTTGTGTGGTTTCTTTAGCGTATTACTAAGGTATTTCGTTCTAATATCTGCATATAGTGGGCATTCCAATAAAATATGGGATTCATCCTGAATGACATTTACATTATTATTTTTGCAGTGGCTACACAGTCTTAGATGTCTATCAGTATTAGTGTATCTTCCAGTTTCTATGGCAATTTTGAAAAACCATGTGTTTGCAAAACCATGGAACGCATGATCAATAACCGATTAGTTTGGTACTTGGAAACAAATAATCTAATCAGTGATATGCAATGTGGTTTCCGTAAAAACAGAAGTACCATTGATCATTTAGTACGTTTAGAATCTTTTGTTAAATATGCCATCATTAATAAACAACATGCAGTGTCGATCTTTTTCGATCTGGAAAAAGCATACGATACGACGTGGAAATATGGTATTTTAAGAGACTTACATGATTTTGGATTAAGGGGACGTTTGCCTCAATTTATATCAAATTTCTTAAACGATAGACAATTTCAAGTCCGGATGGGTTCAACCTTATCTGACCATTATAATCAGGATCAGTGTGTTCCACAAGGCAGTATTTTGTCTGTCACACTGTTTAGTATTAAGATTAACAGTTTGTCCAAGGTTTTAAATGATTCAATAGATGGATCACTTTTCGTGGATGATTTTAATATTTCTTGTCGTGGTAAATATATACACACTATTGAACGACAACTACAGTTATGTTTAAACAAAATAAATAAATGGTGTTTCGAAAATGGATTCAAATTTTCTCAGTCAAAAGCTAATTGTCTACACTTCTGTAGAAAATATAAGCCACATAAGGACCCGGAACTGTTTCTAGATGGCACTCCCATCAATGTGGTCAAGGAGGCCAAGTTCTTGGGTATAATTTTCGACTCCCGTTTAACTTTTCTTCCGCATATTAAATATATAAAAAATAAATGCTTGAAGGCGCTGGATTTAATAAAAGTTGTTTCCAATTCAAAATGGGGAGGGGACCAAGCTACCCTCCTTCACCTTTACTGATCATTGGTCCGTTCAAAGCTTGATTATGGTTCCATTGTATATGGTGGAGCCTGTAAAAGCAACCTTAAACTTCTTGATCCTGTCCACCACCAAGGTTTAAGACTTTGTCTTGGGTCTTTCAGAACTTCACCTATTGATAGTCTCTACGTTGAGGCCGATGAACCATCTCTTACACAACGTCGTACAAAATTGTCTTTACAATACATTACTAAATTATACTCTAATGAATCTAACCCTGCTCATAACTGTGTGTTCAATCCCCTTTATGAGGACTTATACAACAAAAAATCTTCTCTTGTTCCACCTCTTGGACTGAGAATTAAGCCATTTATTGCTGTTTCCGGCATTGAGCTGGAAAGTATAGCTCCTTCCTGTCTTTTTTCTTCTCCTCCTTGGCAATTGGTTAGGCCACAAGTTGACCTAACATTAACTGGATTTAAAAAATCAGAAACTAATGAATTACAATATAAACAAGAATATCATCAATTAAAAAGTAAATACAACAACTATAAATTTATATACACAGATGGGTCCAAGGACGGTGGCGCAGTGGCTTGTGCCACTGTCATTGGATCCAGAACAATATCGTCTAGATTACCGGATAATAGTTCTATTTTCACTGCTGAAGCTAACGCCATATTAACGGCTCTTCAATATATTCAGAAACATCCTAAACACAAACAATACATAATCTATTCAGACTCTCGTTCTTGCCTTCAGGCTATTAAAAATATTTCTTGCAGGCATCCACTTTTAGTAGAAATTATTGAACTGTGTAATGATCTTGCCACTGGCCAATACGACATCGTCTTCTGTTGGTTATCCAGCCATGTAGGAATCTCAGGTAACACATTGGCTGACCTTGCTGCTAAGGCAGCACTCAACAAATCTGTGACACCACTTCTCATTCTTACAGTGATTATAAAGCCGCCATTAGATCTTATATCCGTGATCTGATGCAGAAGAAGTGGGACACCCAAGTGGGTATAAACAAATTACATGCGATAAAACCCTCTATTGGTTATACCTACTTGGGTTGTCAGTCCAGATTTGAAGAGGTCATTATGCGACGATGTCGCATTGGCCACACAAGATACACACACGAATATATACTAAAAGGTGAGGATCCTCCGTTTTGTATCCCTTGTGATGAAAGAATCACAGTCAAGCATATCTTGCTTGACTGTGTCGAGTATTTCATCACAAGGGACACTTATTTCAAATCAAGAACAATGAAGGATCTTTTTAACAATACTAGTGCTCATTTAATCATAGGATTTTTAAAAGCATTAGATCTGTTAGCTGATCTGTAAATAGATATATATTTTATAATTGGAAGTTTAAATTAGTAACTCAAATTGTTAGTGGCTGTACCCTCAAAGGGGGTTAAAGTACTGTAAAATTATTGTCCTCCTGAGAGGGTACGTAAGTCCCGAAACATTTGATCTAAATTTAAGGGTTCCAGGCTTTTAATCGCAGTATTTTTGTTATTTTAAGGTATGGCTAATTCTCCGCATAAAAGCCAATGACTGAAGGGATGATGTGAATCCAGCTAGGGTCCATGTAGGTAGCAAAAGTAATGTAAGTCCCCATGGTCCCTAGTATGGTGATCTACCTTCAGTTGTTGGCGATCCATAGCCCATTTTTATATTGTATTGTCCTCTTGAACTGTTCTAGATCTAATTACTAGTTTTACATTCTCTGTGATATTCTAGTTGTTTTACTGTCCTTTGTTGACAGGTTTTTTAGGATATAAATATATTCCATTTCATGTTAAATTGTTCTCGTCACCATATGGCTGAAATATTGCCGATGTGACGTTAAATATTAACTCACTCACTCATTATTACAAATGAAGGCGATATTTGCACTGGGATTTTGGGAACAGCGTTTGTTTTGAATAAGAAAGATAATGAAGACAGAGAAAAATACAATACAACGAGAAGAGTGTCATATTGTTACAGGAGAATGGACAATTTGTAGTGTTGGAAGGAAAGTGAGTGAGTGAGTGAGTTAATATTTTTCGTCACATCGGCAATATCTCAGCCATATCGTGACGAGAACATTTAATACTGAAATGAAATATATATATCTATTATAAAACCTGTCAACGAGAGACAGTAAAACAACTAGAATATCACAGATGAGAATATAAAACTAGTAACTATACCTAAAACAATTGATCTATAGAGGACAATACAAGATAAAAATGGGCCATAGATTGCTAACAACTGAAAGTAGATCCCCATACTGGGGACCATGGGGACTTACTGTACCTTTGCTACCTGCATGGACCCTAGCTGGATTTACATCATCCCCTCAGCCGTCAGCAATTTGGGAAACCTAGCCATGTAAATAAAAAGACAGTTATGCTACGATTAAAAATATGAAAGTTTGAATTTACTTTGAATGTTTGTGGACTTACGTACCCTCTCAGGGGGACAATAGTTTTACAATACTTCAACCCCCTTTGAGGATACAGCCACTAACAAGCACAGTTCTGAATTTAAACTTCCAATAATAAAATATTTATCTATTTACAATTCAGACAATAAATCTAATTCTTTTAAAAATGCAATGATTAAATGAGAGGTTGTGTTATTAAAAAGATCCTTCAGAGTTCGTGAATTAAAATACTGATCCCTTGTGATGGAATACTCGACACAGTCAAGCAGGATATGCTTGAATGTGATTCTTCCATCACAAGGGATACAAAACGGAGGATCCTCACCTTTAAGCAAATATTTATGTGTATATCTTGTGTGGCCAATACGACATCGTCGCATGATGACCTCCTCAAATCTGGACTGACAACCCAAGTAGGTGTAACCAATATACGGTTTTATCTCATGTAAGTGGGTAATTGACACCCACTTGAGTGCCCCACTTCTTCTGGATCAGATCACGGATATACGTTCTAATGCAAGCTTTGTAATCTGAATATGGAAGAAAAAGTGGTGTCACAGATTTGTTGAGTGCCGCCTTGGCAGCAAGATCGGCCATCACATTTCCAGAAATACCTACGTGACTGGGTAACCAACAAAAGACGATGTCGTATTGGCCAGTAGCAAGATTATTATACAATTCAATAATTTCAATTAAAAGCGGATGTTTACAAGAAATATTTTTAATAGCCTGAAGACAAGAAAGAGAGTCGGAATATATCATATACTGCTTACGTTTAGGGTGTCTTTGAATATATTTAAGAGCTGTTAATATGGCGTTAGCTTCTGCTGTAAAAATAGAACTATTATCTGGTAGTTGCACAAGCAACTGCACCACCGTCCTTGGACCCATCTGTAAATAAGGATTTGTAATTGTTATATGTATGTTTCAATTGATTATATTCTTGTTTATACTGTAATTCATTAGTTTCTGTTTTTTTAAATGTAGTTAATGTTAGGTCAACCTGTGGCCTAACCAACTGCCATGGGGGAGAGGAAAGAAGACGGGAAGGAGCTATATTGTTCAGCTCAATACCAGCAGCAGCAATAAACGGCTTTATTCTGAGCCCAAGAGTTGGAACAAGAGAAGACTTTTTGCTATACAAATCCTCATAAAGGGGATTGAAGACACAGTTATATGCAGGGTTAGATTCGTTAGAGTATAGTTTTATGATATATTGTAAAGATAATTTGATACGGCGTTGTGCAAGAGATGGTTCATCGGCCTCAACGTAAAGACTGTCAACAGGTGAAGTTCTGAAGGACCCAAGACAAAGTCTTAAACCTTGGTGATGGACAGGATCAAGAAGTTTAAGATTGCTTTTGCAGGCTCCACCATAGACGATGGAGCCATAATCAAGTTTAGAACGAACGAGTGATCGATATAAATGGAGAAGGGTAGCTTGATCCCCTCCCCATTTTGAATTGGAAACCACTTTCAACAAGTCAAGAGCTTTCAGGCTTTCAGTTTTAAGTGATTTAATATGTGGTAAAAACGTTAAGTGTGAATCAAAGATTAGACCCAAGAATTTGTCTTCCTTCACAACTTTAATAAGCGTCCCATCTAGAGACAGTTCAGGGTCTTTATGTGGTTTGTATTTACGACAAAAATGTATGCAGTTAGTTTTCGATTTAGAAAATTTAAAGCCGTTTTCAAGACACCATTTATTAATCTTGTTTAAACACAACTGCAATTGCCGTTCAATGGTATGCATATATTTACCACAAGAAATATTAAAATCATCCACAAATAACGATCCATCAATTGAATCGTTTAAAACTTTAGATAAACTGTTGATCTTGATGCTAAAAAGAGTGACTGACAAAATACTGCCTTGTGGAACACCCTGATCCTGATTGTAATGATCAGACAGGGTAGAGCCCACGCGGACCTGGAATTGTCTGTTATTTAAAAACTTGGCAATAAATTCAGGCAAACGACCTCGCAACCCGAAGTCATGTAAATCTCGTAAAATGCCATATTTCCAAGTAGTGTCATATGCTTTTTCAAGATCAAAAAAGATAGAGACAGCGTGTTGTTTGTTAATCAGTGTGTTTTTTACAAATGATTCTAAACGCACTAAGTGATCGACAGTACTTCTGTTTTTCCGGAAACCACATTGTATATCTGTGATAAGGTTATTAGTTTCCAAGTACCAAACAAGTCGATTATTTATCATACGTTCCATGGTCTTGCAAACACAGCTTGTTAATGAAATCGGACGATAATTGGACGGATCCGTATGATCACGTCCAGGTTTAGGTATTGGTACTACTATGGCGTCACGCCATGACGGAGGAAAGTTACCCGATGTCCAAATATCATCAAAAATATTTAGGAGAGTTTCTAGGCAGGATTCTGGTAAGTGCTTCAGGAGTTGATAATGTATGTTATCAGCTCCAGTTGCAGTGTCATGAGCCTGATCAAGAGCTGTATGGAGTTCATGAATAGAAAACGTTTCATTATAATCTTCCCCATTATCAGAATTGAAATTAATAGTTTTCTTTTCTTGTTGTTTTTGATACTGCTGGAATTTAGGTAAATAATTAGAAGAGGAAGAGTGTTTAGCGAGGGTTTCGCCCAGTTTATTTGCGATTTCTGATTTATCAGTAAGTAATTGATCTTCATGTTTAAGATGATGGACAGTAGATTTAGTACCTTTACCTTTGATTTTCTGGACCATGTTCCATACCTTGGACATGAGTGTCCGAGAATTTATTTTAGATACATAATTTTGCCAAGATTGGCGTTTGTTCTGTTTAAAAGTACGCCGTGCTTTAGCATTTAAAATTTTAAATTTATTTAAATTATGCACCATAGGATGGCGACGGAAATAATGTTCTGCTTTTTTCCTTGCCTTCCTAGCTTGTTTGCACTCATCGTTGAACCATGGTTTTCTTATGTGTGGAACTACAGAGGACTTTGGTATACACTCATCAGCTATGGAATTCAGTTCATCCGAAAAGCATTTAATAGCATCGGGAACGTCAATAAAACGTTGAGGTTTAAGTTTTTCAGCACACAGTGTTTCATATAAAGCCCAGTTAGCCTTTTTAAAATTTCGTCTTGATGATGGAGGAACATCGGATGGAGTTCCAGCTTTTAACATAGTAGGAAAATGGTCACTTCCACACAGGTCATCGTGGACTGACCATTCGAATTCATTTAGTAGTTCGGAAGTTGTCAGTGACAAGTCAAGAGCAGAATAGGTCCCTGTACCAGGGTGTAAATATGTGTTGGAACCATCATTACAAATACATAAATCATTGTCAGAACAAAAGTCCTCCAACAATTTCCCTTTAGTGTTTGTAGTTACACTACCCCAGAGTGGGTTGTGCCCATTTAAATCTCCCATTAAAATCCAGGGCTTCGGGAGCTGATCATATAGAGCTTGAAGATCAGTTTTAGCAAACGTCGAAGACGGAGAAATATTGTTTGTTTTAAATATGTCTCTTGGAGACATATCGCTGAAGGTATAAAATCTTGGACTAATAGCTGTAATTCATGTAAATTAGTCCTTAATCCTTTGCCGTTCCACTGTACAATATTACTGGAATAAACTATCGTTTGGGGGGATTTATTGGGGATCTACCCCGCACTCTTTTGGAGGGCGACAAGCTATGTGCCCTAGAATGGACGTTTTCAGAAACGTCCATGTCTTCAAGAGACCCGTATTTATTGAACAATTGAATTTTGTTCTTTTGGAGCTCTGCCACTTTGTTATTTTGAAGCATCAGGCTTTGGCTTCGGTTTATTTTTCGCAGTTTGTTGACTATCAGCTGTGGATTGAGACTTTGAGTTTGACTGAGATGATGATTTGTGATCAGAAGAAGACTTTTAGGTACTAGGAAGTGATTGCTCAGTCTGTTATGATATAGCAGGGTACAAAAACTGTGGAGAAACGCAATTTACCCCAGTCAAGGTAGTTTGGCAGCCTGTGGTTGATGTAGTTTTAGATTTAGATCCCGATGATGTTTTTGCTACTGTAGCATAAGTTTGTGGAAGATCAGATGTCTTTACCAGTTTTTTGGCCTCGGAAAAAGAGATATTTTGAGTAAATTTGATTTTATTGATTTCCATTTGCTCTTTCCAAATAGGACATTGCTTAGAAAATGAAGAATGGTCGCCTGAGCAATTGGTGCATTTTTTATAATCACTGTCACAATCTTCTGTTGTGTGTGTCTTCTCACCACAGTGAGCACACACAACAGACAATGTGCAAGTATTCACGCCATGTCCATATTTCTGGCATTTAAAACACCTGGGCGGGTTGGGGATGTAGGTATCAACTTTCGGAGTATTTGGACATGAAAAAGTAAACAGATAGGTATTAGTTTGGAATGTTTCATTGTTTTTTCGGGTTGAAAAGCGCTTCACATACAGCACACCTTGATTTTTCATTTCTGATCCTATGTCAATTTCGGACATATCAGCAAACAATCGATCACGTGAGCAGAGACCGTGACGGGAATGCCCATGAAAGATTTCATGTTCATCAGGTTCGTTGCTTGTTGCTTTTTCCCGCATTCGACTAGCAGGGCACCCGAACGCAAGCGTCTAATGTTTTTCACCTCTCCAGCAACACCTTGAATACCCTTGGATACAGCAAAGGGGTTCAACTTTAACGGTGTCTTGTCAGGAGTCTCAATAACAACGAAACGCTGCCAATATTCAATCGATGCAGACGGTCTATGGTCAGTATCAACAGGGTCAATATCAAGTGGACGTTTTGTTTTTTTGGTTGGGGTTTCATACGCCATAGTTAGTGTAATATGGTTCATCATCCGAGCTCCCCACCCACCACGGAGTATCACAAGGACAATGCTAAAGCAAGCGGGCCTCCAGCTTGCAGCACCAAGGATACCCGGATGATATACTCCAGTAGAAGAATTACAAAGAATTAATCCACCAGATTGGCCCATGAGCCACCGCCTTCTGGGCATAAGACTCTAGGCAAAATTCAGAACATCAAATACATTCCAAAACCAGAAAAGTCGATGAATAATTCAGCCAAGACCGAAATTAAAAGTCCAAATAAAATTTGTGCAATGACATATATATGTAATTCATGCACAGGGCTTGGCATGACCAGCCGATTGGTTGAATTGGGCCAATTGAACCACCCGTCTAGGTGAAGTAAGGGCCAAAGTGGTGTGTTAGGCAAATGGAAAGTAGTTAAAAGCCCAAATGCCCTCAACCACCAGGTTCCCGTCCTCCACCGACACGGGACGCAACCCACGGCCAACAGGTTGCCCAATTTAGTCGCCTCTTACGACAAGCAGTGGGGTGCTGTGGACACATTCTATCCCGGGTCCACACGGGAGAAGAGCACTTAGCATTACCCAGCACCCACCACGAGGAGGTGGCTCTTCATGGGTGCCTGGAAGGAAAGATTTAATGCATAACAAAAATAAAGAGGATAGAGAGAGATAAAAACAATGTGTGTAGACACATAATATGCGAAAGTAGAAAATAAGATAAGAATTAAAAAAATAGAAACATAAAGTTTAAAATCAAGTAAAGGAGTGGGCTTGTCTATATCTCTTCCAGACGCAGCTCTTATCCATCACTGACCAAAATGCACATATATCATATAATATTCATAATTCAATAAGGAAAGCAATTAATCTCCCAAATCACGGAAACAGATTGATAGTTTCACTGATACGCCACTCATTAGCTCATATCTGTACATATTTATATTCACAAACGACCGATATGCATTGGCACACTCCAATGCTCAGGATATCAAAAGCCATGCTCATCAGGCACGCGGTAACTCACTTGAACAGACTGACGGTACAGAGGTCAAACTTACAAAGAAACTAGCTACTCAGGTGAAGAACCCTACGGACTGCCACACAAAAACTATGTCAACACCAGGCAATGAAAGCGGTCCTATTGGGTGTGAGCGGATATGCGCACTATACGTCATCTAAAAATAGCAAAGCACGTGTTTGTTGAGTATGACATAGATGGAATTTTGTATCACAGTCGCTACAATAAAGAAAAAAAAAAAAAACCCACTCATTAGCTGCTGATAACTGTATATTTTATCCTCACTAACGCCTCATAAGAGTTGGGGCAGTCCAATCTTAAAAGGTTACAAACGTAGCCCTGCAAGGTAGTAGTAGCAGATTTGATGAGGTCTACCGACTGCAACACAGACTATTCGTAAACACCCGGCACTGTGAGCGGCTATGCTCACTGTATGTCGAATAGAAATAAATATCAACAGGCGAGTCTTGAGTATACATTACAATAGGAGTCACCGATGTGGAAAAGAGGATGACATCAATTTCTTAATTACAACACAAAAGTGTATCATGTGTATAAACATTATCCTAGATTGAGTTGATTACCATAGTTACTCCATTCATTAGATGATAACAGGTGTGCCATTAATATTCACAAACATCCGGTATGAGTTGGCACAGACCGGTACTCAAGTTAGCAGAGGTCAAACTAGCAAAGAAACTAGCAACTCACGTGAAGAACCCTACCGACTGCCACACAGAAGCACCCGGCAATGAAAGCGGCTCTGCGCACAAGTATTGGGTGTCAGCTAAAATAGCATAGCACGTGTATCTTGTGAGTAAATAATACCACTGAATTCTCAGAACTGGGAAGCAAATTGAGGTCAGTTGTATGGTTTAATTTATCCTCACAAATGTCCGATATGAGCTGAAACAGTCCAATCCTAGTATCATACTCACTAAAAATTAGTAGTAACTCATTTAAAGAGTCCGACCGACTATAGCACAGCCACTACGTAAACATCCGGCATGCGCACTGCGTGCCATCTATAAATAGCAACACACGTGTATCTTGTATATGAACATTGTAAGAGAACTGTGAATGTACATTATGGAAAACAGGTTAAATTCACTTTCCTAGTTATAACACTGATCGGCAGCTCATAATTGTACAGTTTATACACACGAACGTGTATCTTGCGTATAAACATTACAACAGTCAATAGTTTTAACCTATCAGGGAAGCGGATTGGTATCAATTTCTTCGATATAACCCTTGTCGATAAGTGTGCACTGAATACTGACAAACCCCCGTGAATAGGATTGATAATCTCAATGCCAGCAGTAACTCACGTGAAGAGCCAGAGTACAACATCAAAACTTTTCAGTCCTAGACATCCGGCCATATGAGCGGATATGTTCATCACCTCCAGTAGATATCCGCACTGGATATAAATAGCCAAGCATGTGTACGTTGTAGACATAGTTGCTTTGACTGGAAATGGAAACAGATTGTGCTAGGTACACGCGTGATGGTTATAACATTCAATAGATGTACTAAATTGTGCATTTACCCTCATGAATGTCCGGCAAGAGTTTGTTTAGCCCGATCTTTATAGTTTGCTGTAATTAAGAAAGGCTAATTAAACAAACAGACTTGAATTCTTGTTTACAAATGAAGATTTAGCTTTTCCGTTCGAGTTGGCTAACATATTATATTATGGTTCATCGTCAATTTCAATGTTTCTCCAGCTGTCCTGAGAATTCCTCCTGATTTGAAGGGATAACTCCACCCTCGCTCCTGGATCCGTGTCTGTACCTTGTGCGTTTTGCGCAGTTGATATGCTCTGTTCGCCAGTTTCCCCTCTGTTTCTTCAGCACAACAGGTAAATCGGTTCGAATGCTGATCTTCCTCGGCGTAAGAATGGTCCACCCCTTCATCGCAGCATTGAAGATCATTTGGCGGTCACAATATCTGACGAATTTCATCACAATGGGTTTTGGCATATTAGATCTGAAGTTTGTTGGATCCGTACTGGTTCGAAGGAGACGGTCGATATTAACAAACTGTATTTTGTCCGCATCGGACACACCCAGTGAGGTAAACAAGTCTCTGACTGCCCCCTCAGCGTCTTTATCATCCGGAATTCCATACACAAATAGATTATTTTTCCGTGGGTAGAGCTCTTGTGTTAATAGTTTCTTTTCAAAATTAGTCCTCATATTGGATCTCTCTTGCTTTAGCCTCTATTTCACTGGTGTTCGTGTCTACCTGTTCTGGATACCAACTGAAGAATATATCTGGTTTTAACATGCAATTCCTTGATTTCATTGCTCATTATATCTACTTATCTCACAATTTGCACTGTTTGGGTCTTTAGAGAATCCAGGATAAAAGTTTTCATCTCGGCCCTTTCAGCATCGGCTAGGGTTGTAATGGCCACGGCGTGGTCGGCAAGCTCGCTTGGTCAGGGGGCCTCTCTGAACTTGTCCGGGCTCGTGTCCGATAGACATTCCTCGATAGTATGGGGTGCAACCTTCGTGGGAGTTTCAGTATTCTGTTTGGCTTTATTACCTTTCTTACCGGACATTTGTCTGGAGTTTGGAGAGTGTGAGCAACTAGCGTCTAGTCATGAGGACAGCGCCACCGGAAGTTCATAAATATAAACTTACCAGGATTTTTAGATGTAGTATTCTTGTTATTTTAATTCTGGTTAGCATTTCTTACACACGATAGCGGCTGAAGGGATGGCGTCAATCCAAGTAAGGTCCATGCAGGTAGCAAAGGTACTGTAAGTCCCCATGGTTCCTAGTATGGCGATCTACCTTCAGTTGTTGGCGATCTATAGCCTGTTTTTATACTGTATTGTCCAAATAGTGATATTAGTTTTAGCTTTCCACACAAGTTTTATTTCAAACTGTGATATTCTAGCTGTTTTACTGTCCTTCGCTGACAGCTTTTTATAATATACATATAGTCCTTTTCATTGTTAACTGTCCTTGTTACGATACGGCTGCTATATTGCCGATGTGACGGTAGATATTAACTCACTCAATCAATATAAAGGTTGGTGTACTGCAGGGTTCAGTGTTAGGCCCGATCCTTTTCTCCCTGTAATCATCCCCACTAGCAACATCATCAGAAAGAACAACCTCGAGTTTCACGGCTACACAGACAACACGCAGCTCTTATTCAGGCTGAAACCATCGAACTGCTCCACATCAGTTGTAGTTCAAGAGTAGTGTATAAATGATCTCCACATCTGGATGTCCGCCAACTTTCTCTAGCTAAAATTAATGACAACGAAACAGTGAGTGAGTGAGTGAGTTAATGTTTAACGTCACATCGGCAATATCTCAGCCATATCGTGACGAGAACATTCAACAATGAAAAAGATCATACATTATAAAAACCTGTCAACAAAGGACAGTAAAACAACTAGAATATCACAGACAAAAATGTAAAACTAGTAACTACACCTAGAACAATTCATCTATAGAGGACAATACAATATAAAAATGGGCTATAGATTGCTATCAACTGAAGGTAGATCACCATACTAGGGACCATGGGGACTTACATTACTTTTGCTACCTGCATGGACCCTAGCTGGATTTACATCATCCCCTCAGTCGTCAGCAATTTGGGAAATCTAGCCAGACAATAAAAAGACACTTATTCTACGATTAAAAAAGTGGAAATTTTACAATTTACTTTGAATGTTGGTGGACTTACGTACCCTCTCAGGAGGACAATAATTTTACGGTACTTCAACCCCCTTTGAGGATACAGCCGCTAACAAGCACAGTTACGAATTCAAACTTCCAATAATAAAACAATTATCTATTTACAATTCATTTAATCAATCTAATTCTTTTAAAAATGCAATGATTAAATGAGAACTAATATTAGTAAAAAGGTCCTCCATACTACGTGATTTAAAATAGGTATCCCTTGTGATGGAATATTCAAGTGAGTGAGTGAGTTAATATTTAACGTCACATCGGCAGTATGACAGCCATATCGTGACGAGAGCATTCTTAAAAATGGAATCTATGCATATGATAAAAGCCTGTCGACGAAGGACAGTAAAACAACTAGAATATCACAATGAGAAATAAAACTAGCGTGAAAATTTAAAACTAATATCCCTATTCAGACGATACAATATAAAAACAGGCTATATAGATCACCAACAACTGAAGGTAGATCACCATACTAGGGGCCATGGGGACTTACAGTACTTCTGCTACCTGCATGGTCCCTAGCTGGATTTACTCCATTCTCTCAGCTGCTGGTGACTGTATGTAAGATTAGTCACAAATTAAAATGACAGAAATACTACGACTAAAAAACAGGAAGATCAAATTTGACTTCAAATGTTTTAGGACTTACGTACCCTCTCATGAGGACAATAATTTTACAATTTTTACCCCCCCCCCCCCCCTAACATTATTAAAAACATCCTTCAATTGAATTAAAATATTTATCCCTTGTGATGGAATGTTCAACACAGTCAAGCAGGACATGCTTGACCGTGATTATTTCATCACAAGGGATACAAAACGGAGGATCTTCACCTTTTAATAGATAATCGTGTGTATACCTCGTATGGCCAATGCGACATCCTCGCATAATGACCTCCTCAAATCTGGACTGACAACCCAAGTAAGTATGACCGATATAAGGTTTTATTTCATGTAATATATTTATACCTTCTTGGGTGTCCCACTTCTTCTGCATCAGATCACGGATATAAGATCTTGTTGTAGCTTTATACTCAGAGTATGGAATAAGAAGTGG
Organism: Haliotis asinina; assembly: GCF_037392515.1. Taxonomy (NCBI): domain Eukaryota; kingdom Metazoa; phylum Mollusca; class Gastropoda; order Lepetellida; family Haliotidae; genus Haliotis; species Haliotis asinina. The sequence goes on along the minus strand of NC_090290.1, from coordinate 15,378,291 downwards.
TGTCATAGATTTGTTGAGTGCCGCCTTAGCAGCCAGATCGGCCATTGTGTTACCAGAAATGCCTACGTGACTAGGTAACCAACACAGGACGATGTCGCACTGGCCAGTAGCAAGATTATTGTACAATTCAATAATTTCAATTAAAAGTGCATGTTTACAAGAAATGTTTTTAATAGCCTGAAGGCAAGAAAGAGAGTCGGAATATATTATATACTGTTTACGTTTTGGGTGTCTTTGAATATAGTTGAGAGCCGTTAGTATGGCGTTAGCTTCAGCTGTAAAAATAGAACTGTTGTCTGGTAATCTAGAAGATATTGTTCTGGATCCAATGACAGTGGCACAAGCCACTGCGCCACCGTCCTTGGATTCATCTGTAAATAAGGATTTATAATTGCTATATTTATGTTTTAGTTGATTATATTCTTGTTTATATTGAAATTCATTAGTTTCGGATTTTTTATAAGTGGTCAATGAGAGGTCCACTTGGGGCCTAACCAACTGCCAAGGAGGAGTAGAAAGTGGACGGGAGGGAGCTATGTTTTCCAGCTCAATGCCGGCCGAAGAAAGAAATGGTTTAATTCTATGTCCTAGATGTGGAACAAGAGAAGAGTTTTTGTTGTACAAATCCTCACAAAGGGGATTGAAAACACAGTTATGTGCGGGGTTAGATTCATTAGAGTATAATTTAGTAATGTACTGTAAAGCTAACTTAATACGGCGCTGCTCAAGAGATGGTTCATCAACCTCAACGTAGAGACTGTCAATAGGTGAAGTTCTGAAGGAACCAAGACAAAGTCTTAGACTTTGCTGATTGACAGAATCTAATAGTTGCAGGTTGCTTTTGCAGGCTCCACCATATACGATGGAGCCATAATCAAATTTTGAGCGGATGAGTGATCTGTATAAGTGGAGGAGGGTAATCTGATCCCCTCCCCACTTTGAATTAGAAACAACCTTTAATAAATTGAGTGCCTTCAAGCATTTGGCTTTTAAGGATTTAATATGCGGCAAAAAGGTCAAATGTAAATCAAAAATAAGTCCCAAGAACTTAGCCTCCTTGACAACTTTGATAGGGGTGCCACTAAGAAATAGTTCTGGGTCTTTATGAGGTTTATATTTACGGCAGAAGTGTATACAATTGGTTTTCGATTTAGAAAATTTGAAGCCATTTTCAAGACACCATTCTTCTATTTTGTTTAAACAAAGCTGCAGTTGCTGTTCAATAGTACGCATATTTTTACCGCGACAAGAAATATTAAAATCATCCACAAATAACGATCCATCAATTGAATCGTTTAAAACTTTTGATAAACTGTTTATCTTTATACTAAAAAGTGTGACTGACAAAAATACTGCCTTGTGGGACGCCCTGATCCTGATTGTAATGATCAGACAGGGTAGAACCCACACGGACTTGAAATTGTCTGTTATTTAAAAAATTGGCTATGAATTCAGGCAAACGGCCTCGCAATCCGAAATCATGTAAATCTCTCAGAATGCCATGTTTCCAGGTTGTATCTTATGCCTTCTCAGGGTCAAAAAAGATAGACACAGCATGTTGTTTATTAATCAGCGCGTTTTTCACAAATGATTCTAAACGCACTAAGTGATCGACAGTACTTCTGTTTTTACGGAAACCACATTGTATATCTGTGATAAGGTTATTAGTTTCCAAGTACCAAACTAGTCGATTATTTATCATGCGTTCCATGGTCTTACAAACACAACTAGTTAATGAAATCGGACGATAATTGGATGGATCCGTATGATCACGCCCAGGTTTAGGTATTGGTACTACTATAGCATCACGTCACGAAGAAGGAAATTTCCCGGAATTCCAAATATCATCAAAAATACATAACAACGTCTGTAAACATGATTCTGGTAAATGCTTCAGAAGTTGATAATGTATGTCATCAGCTCCTGTAGCAGTATCGTGAGCTTGATCAAGAGCAGTATGGAGTTCATGAATAGAAAACGTTTCATTATAATCTTCCACATTATCTGAGTTGAAATTAATAGTTTTCTTTTCTTGCTGTTTTTGATATTGTTGGAATTAAGGCATATTATTAGAAGAGGACGAATGTTTAGCGAGAGTTTCAGCCAGTTTATTTGCAATATCTGATTTATCGGTAAGTACTTGATCTCCATGTTTAGATGATGGACACTAGATTTAGTACCTTTACCTTTAAATTTCTGGATCATGTTCCAAACCTTGGACATGGGTGTCCGAGAATTTATTTTGGATACATAATTTTGCCAAGATTGGCGTTTATTCTGTTTAAATGTACGCCGTGCTTTAGCATTTAAAATTTTAAATTTATTGAAATTATGCACCATAGGATGGCGACGGAAATAATGTTCTGCTTTTTTCCTTGCCTTCCTAGCTTGTTTGCACTCATCATTGAACCACGGTTTTCGAATATGTGGAACTGCAGAGGACTTTGGTATACATTCATCAGCTATAGATTTCAGTTCATCAGAAAAGCATTTGATAGCGTCAGGAACATTAATAAAATATTCAGTGAGTGAGTGAGTTAATATTTAAAGTCACATCGGCAATATCTCAGCCATATCGTGACGAGAACATTCAACAATGAAAAAGAGCATATAAACATTGTAAAAACCCGTCAACGAAGGACAGTAAAACAACTAGAATATCACAAATTCAATTAAAACTAGCATGGAAAGTTAAAACTAATAGCACTATTTAGACAATACAATATAAAAACAGACTATAGATCGCCAACAACAGAAGGTAGATCACCACACTAGGAACCATGGGGACTTACAGTACCTTTGCTACCTGCATGGTCCCTAGTTGGATTTACACCATTCCTTCAGCTGCTGGCGATTGTCCGTAAAGTTAGCCGAAATTAAAAGAACATGAATACTACGATTAAATTCCTGGTAGACTTAAATTTACTGTGAATGTTTGTGGACTTACGTACCCTCTAAGGAGGACAATAATTTTACAATACTTCAACCCCCTTTGAGGGTACAGCCACCAACAATTCAAGTTACTAATTCAAACTACCAATCATTAAAATGCATCTATTTACACAACATAATTTTCAAAATTCAACCAAAAAATCAATTTCTTTTAAAAAACCAATGATTAAATGACAACTACCAGTGTTAAAAAGGTCCTTGACAGTTTTGACATTGAACAATTTATCCCTTGTGATGGAGAATTCAAGCAGAATATGCTTGCCCGTGACTCTCTCATCACAAGGGATACAAAACGGAGGATCCTCCCCTTTCAAAAGGTACACATGAGTATATCTAGTGTGGCCAATACGACATCGTCGTAAAATAACCTCTTCAAATCTGGACTGACAACCCAAGTGGGTATAACCAATGTAAGGTTTTATCTCATGTAATTTATTGATACCCACTTGGGTGTCCCACGTCTTTTGCATCAGATCACGGATATAAGGTCTAATGGTGGCTTTGTAATCACTCTAAGGAACAAGAAGTGGTCTCACAGATTTGTTGAGTGCTGCTTTAGCTACAAGGTCAGCCAATGTGTTACCAGAAATGCCTACATGGCTGGGTAACCAACAGAAGACGATGTCGTATTGGCCAGTAGCAAGATCATTATACAATTCAATAATTTCTATTAAAAGTGGATGTTTGCAAGAAATATTTTTAATTGCCTGAAGGCAAGAAAGAGAATCGGAATAGATTATATATTGTTTACGTTTAGGGTGCCTTTGAATATATTTGAGAGCTGTTAATATGGCATTAGCTTCTGCTGTGAAAATAGAACTATTATCTGGTAATCTAGAAGATATTGTTCTGGATCCAATGACAGTGGCACAAGCCACTGCGCCACCGTCCTTGGTCCCATCTGTAAATAAGGGTTTGTAATTGCTATATTTATGTTTTAATTGATGATATTCTTGTTTATATTGTAAGTCATTTGTTTCTGAGTTTTTAAATGATGTTAATGTTAGGTCGACTTGTGGCCTAACCAATTGCCAAGGAGGAGAAGAAAGAAGACGGGAAGGCGATATACTTTCCAGCTCAATGCCGGCAGGAGAAATAAATGGTTTAATTCTGTGCCCAAGAGGTGGAACCAGAGAAGACTTTTTGTTATACAAATCCTCATAAAGGGGATTGAACACACAGTTATAGGCAGGGTTAGATACATTAGAATATAATTTAGTAGTGTATTGTAAGGACAGTTTTATACGACGTTGAGTAAGAGATGGTTCATCGGCCTCAACGTAAGACTATCAACAGGTGAAGTTCTGAAAGACCTCAGACAAAGTCTTAAACCTTGATTGTGGACAGAATCCAGAAGTTTAAGGTTGCTTTTGCAGGCTCCACCATATACGATGGAGCCATAATCGAATTTCGAACGTACGAGTGATCGATACAGGTGTAAGAGGGTTGCTGGATCCCCTCCCCACTTTGAGTTGGAAACAACTTTCAACAAGTCAAGAGCCTTCAGACATTTAGTTTTAAGGGACTTAATATGAGGCAGAAATGTTAAGTGGGAGTCAAAGATTAGGCCCAAGAACTTGGCCTCCTTTACAACTTTGATGGGACTGCCATCTAGAAATAGTTCAGGGTCCTTATGTGGTTTATATTTTCTGCAAAAATGTATACAATTAGTTTTGGATTTAGAAAATTTAAAGCCGTTTTCAAGACACCATTTATTTATTTTGTTTAAACAAAGCTGCAGTTGCTGTTCAATGGTATGCATATTTTTACCACGACAAGAAATATTAAAATGATCCACAAATAATGATCCATCAATTGAATCGTGTAAAACTATTGATAAACTGTTTATCTTTATACTAAAAAGAGTGACTGACAAAATACTGCCTTGTGGAACACCCTGATCCTGATTGTAATGATCAGACAGGGTAGAACCCACGCGGACTTGAAATTGTCTGTTATTTAAAAAATTGGCTGTGAATTCAGGCAAACGGCCTCGCAAACCGAAATCATGTAAATCTCTCAGAATGCCATATTTCCAAGTAGTGTCATATGCCTTCTCAAGGTCAAAAAAGATAGACACAGCATGTTGTTTATTAATCAGCGCGTTTTTCACAAATGATTCTAAACGCACTAAGTGATCGACAGTACTTCTGTTTTTACGGAAACCACATTGTATATCTGTGATAAGGTTATTTGTTTCCAAGTACCAAACAAGTCGATTATTTATCATGCGTTCCATGGTCTTACAAACACAACTAGTTAATGAAATCGGACGATAATTGGATGGATCCGTATGATCACGTCCAGGTTTAGGTATTGGTACTACTATAGCGTCACGCCATGAAGGAGGAAGGTACCCGATGTCCAATATCATCAAAAATATTTAGGAGAGTTTGCAGACAGGATTCTGGTAAATGTTTCAGGAGTTGATAATGTATGTTATCAGCTCCTGTAGCAGTGTCATGAGCTTGATCAAGAGCAGTATGGAGTTCATGAATAGAAAACGTTTCATTATAATCTTCCCCATTATCAGAATTGAAATTAATAGTTATCTTTTCTTTTTGTTTTTGATATTGCTGAAATTTTGGTACATAATTTGAAGAGGAAGAGTGTTTAGCAAGGTTTTCACCCAGTTTATTAGCAATGTCTGATTTATCAGTAAGCAATTGATCTCCATGTTTAAGATGATGGACAGTAGATTTCGTACCTTTACCTTTAATTTTCTGGACCATGTTCCATACCTTGATTTTGGATACATAATTTTGCCAAGATTGGCGTTTGCTCTGTTTAAAAGTACGCCGTGCTTTAGCATTTAAAATCTTAAGTTTATTGAAATTATGCACCATAGGATGGCGACGGAAATAATGTTCTGCTTTTTTCCTTGCCTTCCTAGCTTGTTTGCACTCATCGTTGAACCATGGTTTTCTTATGTGTGGAACTGCAGAGGACTTTGGTATACACTCATCAGCTATGGAATTTAGTTCCTCAGAAAAACATTTAATAGCATCAGGAACGTCAATAAAACGTTCAGGTTTAAGTTTCTCATCACACAGTGTTTCATATAAAGCCCAGTTAGCCTTTTTAAAATTCCGCCTTGATGATGGAGGAACATCAGATGGAGGTACAGATTTGAGAATAGTAGGAAAATGATCACTTCCACAGAGGTCATCGTGGACTGACCATTCGAATTCATTTAGTAGTTCTGAATTTGTCAATGACAAGTCAAGAGCAGAATAGGTCCCTGTCCCAGGGTGTAAATATGTGTTGGAACCATCATTACAAATACATAAATCATTGTCCTCCAACAATTTACCTTTAGTGTTTGTATTTACACTACCCCAGAGTGGGTTGTGTCCATTTAAATCTCCCATTATAATACAGGGCTTTGGGAGCTGATCGTATAGAGCTTGAAGATCGGTTTTGGCAAAAGCAGAAGATATATAAAGAGAGCATAGTGTAAACGCTACATGTAAAGTAATTCTCACTGCAACAGCCTGCATATTAGTATTAAGTGAAACAGGGCTTTGAATAACGTTTTGTTTCACTGGAATGGATGATCCGCCAGTGGCCCTATCACCCGGAGGTGAAAAACAATGATATGCATTAAAATGACGAAGGTCAAATGTATCTGTTTGTTTTAAATATGTCTCCTGGAGACATAACGCTGAAGGTGTGAAATCTTGGACTAATAGCTGTAATTCATGTAAATTAGTCCTCAGTCCTCTGCAGTTTCACTGTAGAATATTATTGGAATAAACTATCTTTTGGGGATTTATTGGGGATCTACCACAGAAACGTCCATATCTTCAAGAGACCCATATTTATTAAACAGTTGAATTTTATTTTGTGACCCCTTAGGAGCTCTACCACTTTGTTGTTTTGAAGCATCAGACTTAGGTTTGGGTTTAGTTTTAACAATTTGTTGTCTATCAGCTGTTGAAAGAGACTCAGAGCGTGACTGTGAAGATGATTTATGATCAGAGGACTTTGATGTAGTAGGAAGTGATTCCTCAGTCTGGGATGATATAGCAGGGTATACAACCTGTGGGGAGTCGGAACTGACCCAAGTGAAGGTAGTTTGGCATCCTGTGGATGATTTTGTTATTTTTGAGCTGGATTCAGATGAGTTTGCTACTGTAGCATAGCTTTCTAGAAGGTCAGATCTCTTTACCTGTTTCTTTCAGAAAAAGAGATAGTTTGGGTGAACTTTATTTTGTTAATCGCCATTTGCTCTTTCCATATTGGACACTGTTTTGACGAAGATGAATGGTCGCCTGAGCAGTTAGTGCATTTTTTAAAGTCACTGTCACAATCTTTTGTTGTGTGTGTCTTCTCACCATAGTGAGCACACACAACAGACAATGTGCAGGTAGATACACCGTGTCCATATTTCTGGCATTTAAAACACCTGAGCGGGTTGGGGATGTAGGTTTCAACTTGGATATCGCAGTAACCCGCCTTTACTGATTTGGGAGCATTCGGCGATGAATACGAAAACAGATAGGTATTCGTTTGGAATGTTTCATTGTTTCATTGTTGCACGCCGTGATCCTTCATTTCGCATGCTATATCAAGTTCGGACATATCAGCAAACAACCGATCACGATCTCTGACGATACCTTTACTTGTATTCAAGGTCTTGTGAGCAGAGACCGTGACCGGGATGCCCACAAAAGATTCAATGCTCATCAGATTGGTTGCTTGCTGTTTCTTGCCACACTCAATTAGCAGTGCACCCGAACGTAAGCGTGTAATGTTCTTAACATCCCCAGCAATACCTTGAATGCCCTTAGATACTGCGAAAGGGTTCAACTTTAACGGTGTCTTGTCAGTAGTCTCAATAACGAGGAAACGTGGCCAATACTCAATCGATAGAGACGGTCTATGAGAAGTATCAACGGGATCAATTTCAAGTGGACGTTTGGTTTTTTTGGGGGGGTATTTCATAAGCCATGATTGGTGTCATATGGTTCATCATCCGAGCTCCCCACCCACCACGGAGTATCACAAGGACAATGCTAAAGCAAGCGGGCCTCCAGCTTGCAGCACCAAGGATACTCGGATGATATACTCCAGTAGAAGAATTATAAATAATTAAACTACCAGATTGGCCCATGAGCCATCGCCTTCTGGCATAAGACTCTAGGCAAAGTTCATATTAGAATTCACAATCAAACACTTAAAGATCACAAGTAGTGCCAAAGCCGAAACTCAAAACAATTTCAAATCAAATTTGTGCAATGACACATATACAGTCCATGCACAGGGCTTGGCATGACCAGCCGATTGGTTGAATCGGGCCCATTCAACCACCCGTCTAGGTGAAGTAAGGGCCAAAGAGGTGCGTTGGGCAATGGAACGCAGTTAAAAGTCCAAATGCCCTCAACCACCAGGATCCCGTCCTCCACCGACACGGGACGCAACCCACGGCCAACAGGTTGCCCAATTTAGTCGCCTCTCACGACAAGCAATGGGGTGCTGTGAACACATTCTGTCCCGGGTCCACACGGGAGAAGAGCACTTAGCGTTACCCAGCACCCACCACGAGGAGGTGGCTCTTCATGGGTGCCTAAAATATTCAGGTTGAAGCTTGGCAGCACTCAGCGTTTCATATAAAGGCCAGTCAGCCTTTTTAAAATTCCATCTTGTTGATGGGGGCACATCAGATGGTGTTACAGATTTTAGTATAGTAGGAAAATGGTCACTTCCACAGAGGTCATTGTGGACTGACCATTCAAATTCGTTTAGTAAGTTGGAGTCAGTTAGTGACAAATCAAGAGCTGTATATCTTCCTGTGCCAGGATGCAAATATGTATCTGTACCATCATTGTATATACATAAATTATTATTCGAAATGAAATCTTCCAGAACCTGACCTTTTGTGTTTGTGGTCACACCACCCCAAAGAGGGTTGTGCCCATTTAAATCACCCATGAGTATACATGGTTTGGGTAAATGATCATAGAGAGTTTGTAGATCAGCCTGGAGAAGAGTCGATGAAGGTGGAATGTACAATGAACACAAAGTAAGAGTAACGTGCAAAGTAATTCGGACTGCAACTGCTTGAAGATTAGTTTTGAGAGTCACAGGGCCATGGATAACATCATGCCTTACAAGGATTGACGATCCTCCTGTGGCTTTATCGCCTGATGGAGAAAAAGAATGAGATGCATTATAGTGACGAAGATTAAAATTATCCATCTGTTTTAAATATGTTTCTTGCAAGCAGAATGCTGCAGGTTTAAAGTCTTGGACTAACAGGTGTAGTTCATTCAGATTTGTCTTCAGGCCTCTGCAGTTCCATTGAATAATATGTGAAGAAATTATTTGTATTTTCTTCGGAGGGTTTATTGGGGATCTGCCCCTTGCTTTCCTTGAGGGCGACAAGCTATGTGCCCTAATTTGGACACATCCATGTCCTCTAAAAATCCGAACTTATTATAAAGTTGGACTTCGTCATTCGAACCCTTTGAGGCTCTTCTACTTTGACATTTTTGTAAGTCATTTCTGGTTTTGATTTTAGTTTTAGTAAGATGTTTCCCACTATTTTGAGATTCATGTTTCGCTATGGATCGTGATGATGATGACGATGATAGTTCCTGAGATGACCGTGACTGAACTTGAACTAGTGTTGTTGGAAGGGATTCAGTAATGTGAAGGGACTCAGCAGTCTGAGTGGACTGATTTGGTGAGTATACTTCAGGCTTTTCTGTATCCACCCATGTCAGATCAGTTTGACACAGTGTTGATGAAGTGGACACGGCTGTTTTGTGGCTGATAGTGGAGGGTGCTCTCGTAATTGAGGCATAAGATGCAACAGTGTCTGGTGTGGAAAGACAACGAAACAGAATTCATAATAACTGGCACCAGGGAACAACTAAACAAGATCTCTAATCCCCCACTCTCAGGTAAAGACACCATTGCTGCATACAACAGGCGAAAATTCTTGGCGTGACATTCTCAAGTTCCACGTCACCGGATGCCTACTCTCTGACCATGGGGAGGGCTGTCTCACTGCATCTACAGCGAGTTGGGATATTAGACGATATCTATACACTGAGACCACCAAATTCCTAATCAAGTGTTATGGGACCTCCAGACTAGACTACTGTAACTCTCCGGTTTCAGGAACAACCTGTATCAAAGATTGTAACAGAACATGATACTCACAAATAGAACCTGATACTCACGAGTCACCTCTCAGAGTTGACGAATCACCTATGAAAAGATTTTCACAAAAAAGGGAGCATGTCATGACCTCCGCCAAATAAAACTGAAGGTCAAGGTCGTTATACAGTTGGTTGAGGAGCAACTAACTAAAGATATTTCTTGAGGCCGAGGATATAGGAATGGGATGTATAAATGTGTGGGTCAGACTTCTGACCGAAACGCCCAGGTGACATGAAATAGACACCTATGAAGAATGCTGTGTGACTAGTTTATTACAACAGTCAGGACCACACTTACTGTGTTTCGGCAGCGCATGATTGCGTGTCTTGAGTCGTGCGAGGACAAGTACTCTGTCTGGTACAGGATGGGTGTTAGATGACACTCTTTGACACACATGACTCCTGTTTGGACAGACGTTATTTCACACACTCCTGTTTTAATAAAATGTCTGAAAAAATCCATTATTTCCTTGACATATTGCTAGAACCTTAGACAGGCGTAACTCATTTAACGTGACTCATCATGTTAATAGAATGTACGTGACACCTGTTTTGACAGACGTGAGTGCACATACGTGACAACTGTTTTGACAGACGTGACTCTGCATACGTAACAGCTATCTAACAGACGTGTTTCCATGTACGGGACATCTGTTTTGACAGACGTGATTCCACGTACGTGACACCTGTTTCAACAGACGTGACTGTGCATGCGTGACACCTGTTTTAACAGACGTGACCCCACATACGTGACACCTGTTTTGACAGACGTGACTCTGCATTCATGACACCTGTTTGACAGACGTGATTCCACATGCGTGACTCCTGGTTTGAACTGAGTAACAATCCTTTTCTTTCCCTGTTTTAATTCAAATCATAGCAAGATACAATATCGACACATGGAGTCAACTTTTTATCTGCAACTGTGTTTATTTTTCCACTCTGCGTCATGTTATCATTACGAGAGGAACACTTCAATAGTGCGGCCACGTCCGAATAAGGTTGTACAGAGCGGTCCCGGGGCAGTCAGTGCTGCCCATGTCGCGGTGGCCTCTGAGGATGTAGTTAGACTGAATCTTGCCCATGCTGACGCCGCATGATATGAGTGCCTTTACAGTGTTGAGAGCCGCAGTGTTGGGCACATGTGTCATGAAGTTGCCGATCATGCAGAAACCTGGGTAGATGAAACACAATAGACAATAGATATGAGTTTGTCTGTCCCTGGATGGGAGTTCCTGTCCCATCAATGACGCATTGATGACCGGCACTTCTGAAGTCCCGGGTGTCAATCCTTGTCCAATAGCTGCCCTACCTACACCAACACGATGCTAGTCTCAGATGTTACCCATTGTCCCGTAACTGTAGCCGGAGGTGTGATCCCCGATCTCGACCAACACTGCTGAAGGGACAAGTTTGAGCCCTGGTCCTGCCACTTACTGGTCCTGACCCAGAGTAATAGTGTTTTAGACCTAGATGTGAGCCCCTGTCCTGTCACTAACTTGCCCAGACCAACACTGCTGTAGTTCCGGGCTGTGAGCCCCTGTCCTGTCACTAACTTGCCTAGACCAACACTGCTGTAGACCCTGGTGAGCCCCTGTCCTGTCACCGACTAACCCAGACCAACACTGTGGTAGTTCCAGGCTGTGAGACCCTATCCCGCCACTAACTTGCCTAGACCAACACTGGTGTAGACACAGGTGAGCCCCTGTCCTGTCACCGACTAACCCAGACCAACACTGTGGTAGTTCCGGGCTGTGAGCCCCTGTCCCGCCACTAACTTGCCTAGACCAACACTGCTGTAGATCCAGGTGAGCCCCTGTCCTGTCACCGACTAACCCAGACCAACACTGTTGTAGTTCCGGGCTGTGAGCCCCTGTCCTGTCACTAACTTACCCAGACCAACACTGTTGTAGCCCTGTGTGTGAGCTCCTATCCTGTCCCATCCGCGACCCTCGTAAGCATTGCCGTCTTCGCCAACCAAGAAGCTGTACCCGATGTCACTCCACCCTGTGTACAAAAGAAATATGTATCTCGAAGCTTGAAAAAACTAATCTGTGTGAATCAACATGCTCACTACAGTGTTCGCCGACACACTCACCTGGTCAATCATTCGTTCACTCAGTCACTAGAGCGATCACTCACTGGATCGCTTCATCACTCACTCACTGTTCAGGGTTGCTTTTAACTGTCGAGATTATTTGGATTTTTTCGGTGAATGAAACATTGTCATATTCCGCTGTTACGAGAGTGTTTTTTTTATTGTAGATTGTATTATTGATTAAGTAATAATTATTATTGGGTCACAATGTTTGGAGTTTGGAGTGATTGTTAATATGGGTCACATTTCGTATCATAAATGTTCAGTGCCATTGGTATTTTAGCGGCAGGCCTTTAAGGTACTTCTCTAGAGTTGCCTCCCTTGACTAGTTGTGTTAAGAGATCAATCGATCCGGAAAAGGTACAGATACACATATATATGGAATCAGTCTTGCTGCCTGTTAGTTAGACCTACTTAATAGCCAGCAGCTGGTGAGTTATCTCGATGGTAGTGTTCTACCCAGAAATTCAGTCCCTTCTCCACGAGTCATCGCCAGTCTTCATCCATCCAGAATACCCTTATACTCGCTTGCTCCCTCCCTCCCTCCCTCCCTCACTCACCGTGTGTGTCCATATGGTAATTCTGGTAGCTCCTGACAATGGCGGAGCAAGAGCTCTGACTGGAACAGGCTCCACTCTCTCCGTGATGGATGAAGGCGTATCTCACAGCCCCGGAAAGATGGCTGATGGAATCAGGTGCCCTGGCGCCCCACTGCGCCCTGGTCACAATGGGAGGGCACCCGTCATAGGTGCTCGTACCACCTGTAAACGAAAGTACTCGATACTATATGATACCCATGTGGAACAAGATAAGATAAACTGTTAAATTTGAAGATAAGCTCTAAAATAAACTGTCCCTAATAACACATGGAAGGGAATGGACTGTCGTACATAACGATCCAATCAGAATTGTCGTATGACATCGGTCACAGTACATCGGTCAAAGAATCCTTAAGGAATATTTTACAGACTTTTTATTTAAACATGTATCTAGTGCACTGAAGAAACCAATGTGAATACTTCTAGGTAAACGATAATTTATGACCACAGAAATTAAATTACGCAAGGAGCGAGCGTTTACTTCGAGTGAAGCGTGAGTTCGACACATGAAACTTTTAGCAATAGTCCTGTGTATGTTATCACTGTGTAACCCTTTCCATGAACACACGAGCATGGCTAACACGTACCCAGTAGCAGTTCGAAGGTGTGTACTGTGATGGCGGAATAAAGGTCAAGGTCATTTCAAAGCAAAACGTACTGTTTCATTGATACCGTATTTAATGGAACTATATATAAGTAAAGATCACCCTTTCCCCATCTGAGCAGCTGTGCAAACGAAACAGTACGACAAAATTCGGATAACTCTGGTTCTTCTGACAGTTCTGAAATCAAGATGGCGGCGATCCGTTTACCTGAAGAACCCCCCGAGCAACTCTGAATGTTGACGTAATGTCCCGACGTCCATCCGCTCTGTAACGAATATGTCACTGCATTGAACAGTCATGTAATATACATATACATGTATATGTCGATATGCACATGTATGTTTTTACACATTGGCATGTATTGCCAGTGACACTGACCACAGGAACTACGCCGTGGCTTAATATGAAAGAACTAGGACTTGTATCAAAGCTAGTATGAAAGCACGAATAAACGACATTATCAGTGATAAACTGCCTTACCAAATTCTTCAAAGAGTTGAAAAATACTGAGAAATATTTTTCCACATTCTCAAGAAATATGCACATGACAGCCCTCTGATGACACCTTTTTAACACAGAATGGACATACGTCCTCTGTACTGCTCGTCTTTTAATCCTCTTCAAAGTTAACTGGTCTTGTTCAACCCTGTCAGGTTCAAACTCGTATTGATCCGTTCCAATCCAAAATTTACTCCCTTCAACTCTTACTGACTCCAAACACGTTCTGGTCCCTTCGAACCCGAACTGACAGTGTTCAAACCCGTAGTGGTCCTCGCCCAGTCCGTATCCCTCCGTTCCAATCCATATCTACCCCCTTGAACCGTACTGATTCCAGACCCGTTTTGGCCTTCCTGAAACTCGTATTGGCCTCTTCAAACCTATATTTACTCCTCACATTCGTATTATACCTTTAAACCGTACCTGTCATTTCTACGGCCCCATTGGCTCTCATCAAATACATATTTTCCATCTCACCACGCTCATACTGGCCTTCATGAAATCGTATTAGAAATTATTAATACGTTTTACAGATTAAGACAAATATGCAGCCGAGAAAGTTTGGCACGGTCAGGCTGGTAAGGCTAATAATCAGCTCTTGTCCCTTGTCCCCTTTACACAAAGCCCAGACAGCGAATAGCAAACGCTCCCGAGCTAGACGAATCAACCAGGAACGTTCAGAAGAATGTGTAGACTCTTCAACACTGCAACGGGTGTTTAGAGCTACATACCCCGTCAGTAAATCCGTGCAAATACAACATGTGCCCTAAACATGTGCTGATGGATTCTGGGACTTGTGTTAGATGAAAATACACTGACAACCATTGAAAATACACTGACAAATCCAAACCATTTTTTGTACGACCAAACTTCGAAAACGCATTTCATGAGTTAGTATGCCTAACGACAATTTACTGTGTTGTTGCAAATCCGGAAGCTGGTGATCCACATCACGGTATCTCACCGGAATGACTTACACTCTGAGGGTATGAGTGAGTGAATGAGTTTCACGACGCTTTTAACATTGTTTCAGCAATATGGGCTTCACACACTGTAACCGGGTCTTGGCCATGATAAGCTAACGCTTTACCCGCCGCCCCTACCACCATGATGTACAGCACCTACCTTGCCGTTGAAGTTGACATGCACCCAGCCGCTTCTCTGCTCGTCTTCATAGGTGGCGCAACTGCCTTTAGTCAGCACGCCAAGGATTGAATGGCTCGTTCCAACACCAGAGCGGACGTGGACATCTCCGGTGGCGCATGCGCACTGAGCAGCGCTAGCCCCACGCAGAGACGTTGCCAAGAGACCAACGGTAATGAAACTCAGCAGCATCATTAGTCTGGAGAATTGTGTGAAATAGAGAAGACCCAGAAACAAAAAAAGAAAAGAAGAAAATATTTGATAAAGGTAATAGTTGTCATCCATTCAGATAAAGAGCTCTGATGAAGAACACATTCAAAAGAAGATTTTACAATATCCCAGGGATTGTGGACATTATATCACGGGGATGCTTTCCTTGCTTTTTCATTATCCTTTCCTTGTCATTAATTCTTCTCCACCAGAGGTTACCAGAATGATTGTCATTAAAAGCGAAAAGAAATGTTTTACAACATTCTGTTAGGACTCTAAGGTCCGGTCGGTCAGTTCATTTTTCACTCCATTCGTATCCAGACATATTTCGTGAATTTCGTTAGTCTTCAAGTAACATCACCTTTTTAAATGCTGTTCACACCGAAAAGTTCCCAAAATGGTAACGCAGCGAAGAGCAATATTCTGTCAGTTCCTCCTTCCTTTACCAAAGATGACGCTGTTAATATAATTTGACTAAATGAATATGGTGACTTATCAGTGAAGTTAGGCAGTCGAGCAATTTGAAAGACTGTACTTGTTGAAGTAAGTGCACCACTTTTGATATCTGGCCGTCTTCTTTGAATCACTGTTTGAAACAAACTCTAGACTCTTAACAACCTTGACCAAGTGAGCAGTGTGTGACAAAAACTGAAGTAATAATTTAGGTAATTGTAAAATTGATCAAAATGAAAGATAAGTGCAATATTGTGGAGAGCATCTTTTAGTTTATTGCTTACAGCAACGTTAACGTGTCAGTATAGATACTTACACCGTAATCAAGGTAATTTAATAAAACAAGAAGATGTTATGCTTAAATGGGTTTGCTTCGTTATTACCTCACCGACTTCTGGAATACTGATCAAACAATGAAATGAAAAATATTAGAAACTTTTCATTTGGAACATGTTTTCTATTTCATGTCAAGGGGAAAACATATTTCAAAGGAGGTTTTAACAGTCTGTCGGCTTAAAGAAAGAAAGAATAATTCAACTGTATGGAGCCATAATAACCTACCAACCTACCTGTGTGGACGAAGTCAGAGGATCAAGTATTTGGTGTTATCTATACAGTGCTATGGAAGACCGCTTCAGCCATGTATTTAGAAATCATATCAATATTATGCAATAAATTGATTTAATTTCATATTTAGGAAAAGATACATTTGTTTGTTTAACTGGCCCCCGATTTTTTTTCTCAAGGGATATCAGATATTTCATCATAAATTAAATGGAACAAAATGTACACAGACAGATCAGCAGCTGAAGAAGAGGAAGAGTGGAGTTCCGAAATTTCGGGGCCAGTTGGCTCTATACCGGACGAGTTTCCATCAAGAAGAGGATAGAGATTCACACTAACATCCTTTAGAAGTTTTGGGATGTGTTATGAAAACCCGTTTTAGCCATGAAAGGTATACGACCAAAAACTGGTCTTCGTGGAGCAGATAATTCTTAGTTTTCAAAAACTACTCATGGCCACTTTAAGTGGGTAAATTCAAAATAGCACGCATACCTCTTATTAAGTGACTCTCCTTTGACCTGAGGATGACCTTTCACTTAAATTTATGACGCACAACTATAGCTGGAATACGTTCTAATCATCGTTAAATCCAGCTCCCTCTCTCACGCCATGTTTCATTTAGATATTATGCGACATCAATGCAAAACAATATACAACGTCCTAAAACAGATTTTAGTAATCATAAAGGGCAAAATAGTTCTGTAAATCATTGATGACATCCGATATGTCTCGGGATAAGGGTAAACAGTTCTGCTCCACCGGTAGTATCCGTCATTAATACGATCTGCCTTAAAATGTACACGTTTTTAGTTCGACGCCGTAGAACCCGCCATGAGAAGGGGACCTGTTAGGGAGTCACTTCGGCAATATTGCAGCCCTATCGTGACGAAACGTTGAATACAAATGCTTGATATATTATATGGACATCGATGGACAGTGAAATTACTAGATTAACACAGGCATCAGAACTTTGAAAGGCACAATTTCACACATTTTCGACAAACTTTTAGCCTATATTACACACATTGGGAAATTTGCACTTTCGCTTCCTATTATTCCTAATGAAATACTTAGTATCCCTTACCACTTACCCGTATCAATATAATCTATTAAATTGTCTCTTCTGAAACCAACGATTGAAACTTTGAGGCAACGGACAACACTTGCCATATGTGGACTAAAACATTTGCTCTGTACATCGTACTGTCGCACGTAGTGTTGTCGATGTTTGGAGCAGCGTATTTACAAAGTCAGTGAGTGAATTAAGCATTACATCTCTTCGGAAATATTCACCATGTCGCTACATGTATCCATTTTGAAATATCTGTTGAGAAAGGACAGTAAAATAGGTAAGTATCACAAATATTTGCAAAGAGCTCTCCAAGGGACAAAACGCTATGGGGTTCGTTTGAGATTATGTTCAGCCGGTGGAGGGAGGGAGTTTCGAATTAATGCAACGTTGTAATCTAAGTACATATTTTGGGGAACAGATTATATGGTAGCTTCTCCGATGGCTGATAGTATTACTGAGAGAAATGCATGTTTTTAGAGAGGTGTGGTGTGACATAGTATCTTTAAGAGAATATATTAAGTGACTACAACACAGGCCATAGATCGACAAGAACAGAGGTTAGATCACCATACAAGGGACCTTAGGAGCTTACAGTACTTGTGCTACCTGCATGGACTCTAGCTGGATTTACACTATCCCTTTAGTTACTGATGGCAATATTGCTGAGTCCTGCTTATAAGAACACAGGTGACCTCTTAACAAACCAAATTATCAGGTGCTTGATAGATCATCAAGCTTTAGAAATATATCCTTAAAGATCATAAAGACGCATGTTTTATGTGTCAGTATTGCCTATCGTGATGTAAATATAACTATATCTGTCCTCATCAACAAAAACCGCGGCTATTTAAATCACAAGCCTACATGCTAGCTTGGAATCTATAGAATCGTTCATTCACATTCCTTTACGCAATATCAAAAACTGTATTTGAATTTCTTTCTGAACTCATGTATGTTGTACTTCAGAGAACGGATTTTGCACGTGTTTTTCAACATTCCAGCTCCCATTTAAAAAGCAACTCAACAGAAATAATACTTATCCGAAAACTAGAGCATGTCAGTATAGGACAACGGGTTACTGTTATCAAAACTAATGCCACTTGCAATTTACCTCCTCTATCTTCTCAGTGGGAGTGACACCTGTTCCAGGTCAAATCGTGATTCGTCTTATCAAAATATTAACTTTCGTGAAATGAAAATATCCTTTCACCAACGTGTACTAACGTGAATTCTGTTTGACAGGTAGGTAAGGTGGAATAACACCTGTTCCTTTGTCCTCATATGTGCTAAACAACAAAACGTTAATAAAAAGGATTTTCCATGTCATTCCTCGGTCAGTCTTGACACTAGTTCATCTGAATGTCTGTGACAACAGAATATTCGTGTACGTTTCAAAGTTTGACACAAAGATAAGATGGGACATCGACATCTGTTAAAATCTGCTGTGACGATCTTCAAAAAATATTTCCTGATATTCGAGATAACGAAAACCCGATAAGTCTTGTGAACTTGGTGTTTTTCAGCGAAGTTAAGATTCTAGGCCTACATTTTCGAAGCTGTCTTAGCGCTAAGATAACCGTGACCACCATACATTAACATTGACTGATGACTTATCTCGGCGTTAAGAGAGCTTCGAAAATCTAGGCCCAGAAGTCCAATAAAGTATCATGTGTTTTCTTTTCAGTTTATCACCTACATTGTATTGCAGTTAAACTTTCAGAATATCGTAAGGTTAGTTTTACTAAGTCCAATAAAGTATCATGTGTTTTCTTTTCAGTTTATCACCTACATTTGTATTGCAGTTAAATTTTCAGAATATCGTAAGGTTAGTTTTGCTACACGATAAAGACAGCCATTACATAAGTAGATGTGTCTTAATCCGCAGTAAATGTTGGTATGATTGTCAGTTAATCGTAAACAGTACAGATTAAAAAAAACCTTACACCGATTTACCCTTTGTGTAACATAGCGGTTGCCTAGCGGGTAAAGCGACCGCTCGTCACGACCAGGATCTGCGTTCGATTTCACACATGATGCAATTCACTTCATTTGAATAGCGCTTAGACGGCGTAAAACAATGCATTCACTCTCATCTGCTAGGAATGCATTTTTATTTATTAATCAAGTGCTGCGTGACGATGTAAAAACAAGTTTCTCATTTGTCTCACAAAATAAGAAATGTATGCTCTATGTTGCAGTGATATTTGTTTCATACAGGATGGTTGGATTGCAACTGAAGTGAATAATGGATGTGACTATGGAGGTTTCGTTTCACAAGACACTACTGATATTATGTTATTAATATCATTTTCAGTTAGTAACCTCCAGAAACAATTAAATGTCCTTCAGGTATATTGTGAAAAACGGGGCCTTGAAGTAAACCTGAAAAAGACAAATGTAAATGTTTTCAGAAAAGGTGGTATTATTAATAAATCTGAAAAATGGACGCATGTATTAAGGAAATAAGCATTGTATCACATGACAAATGATTAGGGCTGATTGTGTGGTCCAGATTATCATGGTCAGCAGTCTGCAAGCAGTTGCACACATCTAAAGCCTTAATCCCCGCATATAAGATATTTAAAGAAAAAGTTTCCATCATCCCCAGTTGTTTCTAAAATGTTTGATAGAAAAATAGCACCAAATCTCCTATATGGTTCCGTGACATGGGGAGATAAATACAATGATTCCATCAAAAAAAAATCAAGCTTTGTATTTTAAAGATTTCTTAGGTGTTGGTAAATATGCCTCTAACAAAGCTATTTTAGGAGAAACTGGTCGCTCTCGTCTCTTTATTGCGTCAACGTACGCTCTGTCAAATACTGAATAAAGCCACTTTGTATCACTTCAAATAGATTTACCATTCAATGTTATAACATGTTAAAAAGATTGGACGATAATGGGAATGGGTGTCTGATATAAGAAACAGTCTTTTTACGTCTGTTTTTCCCTTGCTTGGATGTCTTAAGATGTTGGAAATGATACATTATTTACTTTTATCCTTAAGCAAAGATTAAATGATATGCTTACACAAAACTGGCACTGCCGAAAATCATTATCCAGATTTATGTGTCACTATGCAAATATAAAAATCATTGCTTGTTCCTGAAGAAATATGTAACCGAACTACTGGATAGAACTTTAAGAGCATTCTGTAAATCACGAATGTCACTGTGCAATTTTAGTGTTAACACTCTTAGAAAGAAAAATGTACATGCTAAAATAATAGTTCATGTATTTTATGTAATGAAGGCTATGTTGAGGATGAGTTTCATGTTTTTCTCATTCTAAAAGTTACCAGTTTCATAGAAGGTCCCTATGATCTCAACTGTGTAGAAAGATGAACAACAGATGGAAAACCTGTTAAATTCAAGAAATATAGATTTAATAAACTCCGTTTTAATATTCCTTAAATGTTTTTTTTAATTAGACAGCTATATATATATATCCAGGTGACTGTGCAGTATGATAATATACAACAACTGTACTCTAGGTCATATGGCCTGAAATGCTGAAAAACTTCTGTTCTTAGTTTTCTTACCATGAGACACAGGTGGTACCAACATATACTCGTACCATTGTATTCATATCAGAACACACAAATGTTACCAACATATACTCGTACCACTGTACCCACTCTCAGGGGGCATAGAGACATAGGCAGTTCAAAATGTCCTGGGGCCAGATTGTATGCTCTCATAAAGACCTGGCCTCATTACTAACAGTTGGCATACAAGGAGATTAAGCCACGCTATTTGTGAATAATATAAATTGTTCGAGCAAAGCGTTGTGTTTGACATTTGATTGTGCGTGTGTGCGTGTATGAGTTTATTGGGAGTTTCTTTGAGTGCTTGATTGAGTGAGGAAGCGGTCGGGTGAGTGAGTGTGAAGATGAAGATTTAAAATGTGAGAAAATACTAAAATGTCATAATCCGAGGGATGGTAAAATGCAAATGCAATATGTCAATGAAAATGCTAAGAGTCCTGTAATGAAGATAAGAAAAAGTGAAAATGGCATAATATTTTTGTAACATGGGAAAAGAAAATATGTCATATTTTGAAATTGTGAATGTGTCATTATTTCAAGGTGGGAAAGTTTCTAGATGTTATAGAAGGAAGATGGGAAACAGTAAAATTGTGATAGCTGGAAGACACTAAAATGGGACTAAGCCATTATTTCAAGGCCGGAAAAAGCGAACGTTTAAAGACGCTAAAATGGGAATGTGTCATTACTTCAAGGTTCGAAAGTGTGAAGATGTTATGTTTGGAAGATGGGGAAAAAGTAGAAATGCCAACTTCTGAAGACGGAAATATGGGAGTATATCAGTATTTCAAGGCGGGAAAGTGCCAAGATGTTCAAGTAGGAAGATGGGGAAAAGTCCTGATGTCAAAGTTTGGACACGCTGGTATATTGGACTATGTCATTATTTCAAGGCCTGACAGTGTAAAGATGTGACAATTTGAGAATGTTAAGATATCAGTATTAAAGATGAGAAAGTCATGACATTAAAGACCTTGCTCTCAATATACAGACTGGGTTGACTTGTCCAGATTGATAGTTCGCCATAATGTAGTTCGAATATTGATTGATACTGGATTGTTAAGAGACACTAATTCGGTATTGTGGTCTTGAGGTAAATGTGTTCCCTCCTCACACAGAGACCCGTGAAGGTCCGGCGTAGAATAGGCCTTCAGCAACCCATGGTTGCCATAAAAGGCGACTAAGCATGTCGTAAGAGGCGACTAACGGGATCGGGTGGTCAGGCTCGCTGACTTAGTTGACACATGTCATCGGTTCCCAATTGCGCAGATAGATGACCATGTTGTTGATCACAGGATTGCCTTCTTCAGACTCGATTATTTACAGACTACCGCCATATAGCTGGAATATTGCGGAGTGCGGCGTAAAACTAAACTCACTCACAAAGCGAATGTAGGTTGGAATCACTGCTCTTATATATATATAAATATTCAAGCATTCTCTGAAATCGGTTTCACACCATTGTTACTTTCCTGAACATTTTCATTATCTGACACTATTAGGTAAATATAGGTTATCTTGTTCTGCGTATTTCCACACTAGGAGACATTCCTGTGTGTTTCTGCCCCTGGTCCAGCTCCCAAGGCAAGTATACCTTACGCCGACACAATTTAAGAGTCGATCAAACAGAACAAGGAAGGCGATGTTTTGAGCCGCAATGTTGCCATCCCAAGATATGTCCATGAACTTCAACGTACGAAGTATGACCATGTGTGAAACTTACCTAAACGTCATTCTCTACGTCAGATGAAAACTTACCTAAACTCAGTGTGACAATATTCAGGTTCAGGTTAATTATGCTGCTCCATAACACGTACATGCGTGCAATAAGCTAAAATATGTACCAGGCATAAAGCACACTTTCACTTGGTTTAGCACCGATCAATGTGTATTGTTTACAGCCTTTCCATGTGTACTGGTCATAAGCCTTCCGTTCAGGTAAATATGTACTGGTTACTAACCTTCCGTTCATTTTAATATGTACTAGGTACTACTTCCGTTCAGATTAATGTACATTGGTTACAAGCATTCCGTTCAGAGTAATGTGTATTGATTACAAACCTCCCGTTCTAATTAATGTGTTTTGGTTACAAGCCTTCCGTTCAGTTTGATATGTATTGGTTACAAGCCTTGGCAAGCACTCGGGGCATGTTCTTTCGTTTCTCGAACACCTGCAGGTGTTACCGTTATTATATTTTCGAAGACCGGATTTGGGCTGATGGTGTCCGTACTGACAAACACAGGTGACCTACACGAAGACTGAAACATCGACAATACATGCATGTGCTGCACGATCAATGTGTTTGTTTGGAATCATGATAACTGCACAGATTTTTAAGACCTGCCCACAAAGGACAGTAAAACGAACTAATATTTCTCAGTATCAAGAAATATAAAACTAGCGGGCATCTATAAATAGGATTTCAGATTAGGACAATTCAAAACAAACAAAAAAAGGCTGAGAATCGTCAACAATTGAAGGTAGATCACCACTCTAGGGACTATAGAGACTCTGGTTACCTGCATGGACCCTAGCTGGATTTAAACCATCCCTTCAGCCGTTTGCGATTGTACTGACATTTAGCCATGTTCTATGATTTAAAGTGCTGTCTCAGGAGGTCAATCAATTCACTGTGTTTTAATCCACTTTGAGGACACAGCCACTAACTATCTTTGCAACAGCAAGAGATACCTCTCGTATCTATAAGCAAGCATGTGTTTTAGATAGAATAAGGCACTTCATTAATAAGCAGCATGTCCCTGCTGCATAACTACACAGGAAATCGATTATTTGTAGCTTAATTGTTCTATTCTTTAGGGTATTCCTCAGAGTGAAATGATGATCATATGACTGCTGAAGTTATACCACCTTCATAGCAGTAATACCCGATAGGATCCAGGTTAGAATCGATCTTCAGTAACCCATGCTTGTCGTAAGTGGCGACTAAGGGGATGAGATGTGAGGCAACGTTGGTTGATACACGACATCTTATCCCGACTGCTCTGACTGATGTTCATGACTCAGCTGTCTGATCCAAACTCGATTGTTTTCAGATTGCAATCACTCAGCTGAAACGTTACTGAATACAGTGTCGAACACCAAACGAACTAAGCTTTGAAACAATATTTCAGTTGCTCGTATATCACAGTTTGAATTTAATGTCCGTGGAAAGCCCAGTGTGGCAGTATTGATCACCTACGGTATGGTTCAACTTGTGATCATGGCATTGTCCATTATACTATCAACGGCATTGGTTGGTATTTCGATATTTACGACAAATAAATGATAAATGATTAATAATACTAACACTTAAATTTAAATGACCTGAAAAATGTAATTAATGTAAGTTGAAACAGTATGACTGATTGTGGTTATTGAACACATTAGTTATTGATTTTATTATTTGATTCCTGACTCTTCCTAGATCATGACCGGCCCAGTTGTAGCTGCCTTGCTGCTCATAGTCTCAAATGTGGAGGGTATTAGCGCAGCGACATGCGCATGTGGAAAGGTCACGGTTCACGTCCGGTCAGGACCCGGAACTACACATAGCACAATAGGGAACATATATCCCGGGTTCTGTTACATGTTCAAAGGAGATGAGAGCAAAGCCAGCGGTTATGAGTGGGCGCACATTGACTATGATGGGAAGGTAAGCTCACAGAGGCCACTAGTTGTCTCACAGTTCTGAAGCACATTGTCCCCACTTCCGCCCAAAGTTTAAGTCCTCAATGAAGTCAGGGCTAGGCAACTCACTTGGGCTCTATTTATTCTTGAGTGCAACGTTTCAAGGCTTGAACAGTAACTCTGCACTAAAGTTTGAAAAGATTATGTAACCCAGAAAAATGTGTTCAATAAATAGCATCTTCTAACATGCCAAAGCATCCCTTGAGCTCCTAATCAATTCCAAAGGCATTCCCTACAGTGTTTTGGTCCCTGTATACCAATCCCCAACGAGTCTCATAACCCTGAACCGCATTTTTTCCCCTTCCGCCCAGAGCTTTCCACTATGCCCATGCTTACAGTGAAGTTAGTGAAATTTTCTCAGGTCACTGAAATCCTTTCAAATTCCAAAGGAATTTAGTTGTTTTCAACAAACACCTAACTGTTGACCACTATTATTTCCTGGAGTGTCTGACTCCCCTACAGATCAAGGGATTAAAGGAATTAATTGTTTCTACTAAAATGCTCAGGGACAAAGCGTTTGTCCATGAAACGAAGAGTGCTTGGTTACCAAAAACCATGGAGTCCGATGATTCCTCGCGAGGGCTAATTTCGTTTTCATCAGGCTTCAAACCTTTTTCTTCACTAATCATACTTGGATTTAATATGAAAAACGTTTCCTTACATTGGTGAAAAGTGATGTTTTAAAATAATCTGGCCCTAATACATTTCAATACTTCTGATCTCCAGCAGCAATCGATGTGCTTAGGTGTGCGGCATAACTGGACGGCATCGTACTATTTAATGCAGTGATGGCCGACTGAAAACAGGGTCCATCGGAAGATTACAACCTGTGGCTTGGACTTGCCGTTGTCTGTCTTCATCCCCATCTTGGTTTTCTATGCCATTAACTGATGCTTTCCTGGCGTCAAGAGTGACGGAGTGAAATATCTATATAAAGTGTGTGCACGAACAATGTCATAAAAATATTGTTGATATATCGAAGTGGACTGTAGATAACCTTATATATATATATTCATTATGATCAGGGGCGGTGAGGTAGCCTAAAGGTTAAAGCGTCTGCTTGTCATGCTGAAGACCCGGGTTCTATTCCGTAAATGGGTACACTGTGTGAAGCCCATTTCTGTTGTTTCCCGTTGTGATATTTCTGGAGTAATGCTAACAGAGGCGCCAAACCATACTCAATCACTCATTATGACCACCGTCATTTCTTTAAAATAAATATAAAGTTGGCTTTTGTTGCAGGACGGTTGGGTTGCAGAGAACTACGTGGACCTCAAGACCTGTCCGTCGTCCGTGGCGTCCAACCCCAGCAGTGGAGCACACACTAGTACACACACGGGTAAGGGAAGACAAAGACACTTATCCTTTGTCAGTTTCCTTATCCAGTTTAACTAGTAGGCATTTATTCTTTGTCAGTTTCTTAATCCGGTTTAACCAGCAGACACTTATCCTTTGTCAGTTTCTTCACCCGTTTTAACCAGTGAAAACAGTGCAACTGGTCGGACACTGATAAGGGAAGACAAAAAGACTTATCCTTTGTCAGTTTCCTTCTCACGCTGAACGTGTGCAGTGCAACTGGTATACAACTGATACAAACACCGATATAAATACAGCTTAGCGATTGTATGGCATCGGTCTTCACGGACCTCAAAACTTCTGTGAAGGGTAGAACAGTACTGCAGTTTAAGCACGCACGCGCGAACACACGCATCAATGTGCGGACGCGTACCCATAGCATGGGAGTTAGTCCCTCCGGAGGACATGTATTTTACCATGTATCTTTGAGCGACCGTGGTTATAAATAAAAACTGTTATTGGTTGAACAATTCATAGTTGTTCCACGCAGCACGCAAAGATGTTGCGTTTGTATGGCGGCGGGCTGTAAATAATAGAGCCTGGACCATTCCGTGATCAACAGCATGAATATACTCAATTGGTATACGATGACATTTGTCACCCATGTCAGCGAGCCTTATCAGCCGATCCTGGTAGTCGCTTACGGCAAGCAAAGGGTGCTGAAGACCAATTCTAACCCGGATCTTCTCGGGGCCAGCCATAAAGCGGCGTCAAATAGACCAAAACTCTCGTTGTGTACGAAGTACGAAAGTTACGAGATCTTAGGCTTACGAGAGCTATGTGAAACGGCGTCCTGGAAGATAATTTCGAGAACACCGTGACGACAGTGTGATGTCCACATGTTCCAGGAACCAGTACCCACGCCGGCTGTCCCCGAATCATCTCCAAGTCAGAATGGGGAGCCAGGACGCCCAAGGCTGGTCAACTACATCTTCACGGCGCTGTGAAATACGCCTTCATTCACCACGGCGCCAGCGCTGCCTGCCACACTGAGAATTCATGTGCTGCCATGGCGAGGGCCTATCAGAGAGACCATATAGACTCACGTGGTAGCTATATGAATATTCATTTGGTAACTAAAATCTAAGTAACGTAATATGATTTCTTCTGATTTTTCTTTTGGCAAAGGTTATCCATCGCTAAGAATGAGGAGTTAAGTCAAGACATTGATTACACAAGTCACGTTTCCTGTTGACTGGATTCCGTGAAATTGCGCAACTTAGCACAGCGAGTGAGTGAGTTAAGTTTTACGCCGCACCCAGCATTATTCCAGCCATATGGCGGCGGTCTGGTCCAGGCTCGATTATTTACAGACCGCCGCCATGTAGCTGGAATATTGCTGAGTGTGGCGTAAAACACAACTCACTCACACACTCTTCGAACATGTTCAGGTTTCAACGATGTGGGATACAGCTTCCTGATCGGCGAGGACGGCAACGCCTACGAGGGGCGTGGCTGGGATATCGTCGGCGCTCACACCAAGGGGTATAACTCTGACGGACTTGGTAAGTTATTCAGCGTAAAGGTAAGCAGTTGCTCTTCCTAAGGAGTGAACTTTACGTCCCAGCACCCCGTTTTAAAACTTTAGCACTTAAACCAACACATCTGACATGTTCCCTCATGTATAACACACAACAGAACTAGTCATATAACTGTTGATATCGATCACACTTAAAACATTTTCCAGAGACCGTTGCAGTTCGCAAGATAATGAGTGAGTATGGTTTCCGCCGCATTTAGCAATATTTCACCAATATCACGACGGGAGACACCAGAAATTGCACCCATGTGCGGAATGGAACCTGGGTTCTCCGTGACGAGCGAACACTTTAACCTTGCACTAGGCTACACCACCGCCTTTTTAGATAGGATAGGTGGATCTGTTTATCATTACTGTTCTGAAATTTTCGAGTTATTAAGCGTTATTGTTTGAACTGGTCATTAAACAGTCAGTAAGGTAGTCAGTGATGTGTGTGAACATATAGGAGGAATCAGTGCGGTTGGATAGCCAAGTGGTTAAAGTGTTCGCTCGTCACGCTGAGAGCCCATGTTGGCTTCCGAATATGTGTGAAGCCCATTTCTGGTGTCCCCTATCGTGATATAGGTGCTAAAAGTTGTTAAATGTTGCTAAAAGCGACGTAAAACTAAACTCACACATAACAATCGACATCATTGTTGTTTTATAGCCTGATCACTAAACACTGATTTACGCACATCGAAAACAAAAATCAAACACTTTTAAAGCTCTTCAGTATATGGAGAATCTCATCCAAGTGTCTACTGATACTAATTGTATCAACAAGAGTTGATAACGTTAGAAATATTACAAATATCCGGGGCTTGCCGAAAGAGTGTTGATATAATTAATATCAGTAGACACGAGTGTGAGATTCTATTTATCAAAATCTATTTAGTTATCCAAAATCATCCTTCATTAGTTTTCAATGAAACATGCACATCTTCCAACACTGTACTACCATTACACTTTCAGTGTAGGATTTCATAGCATTGTAACGTCATCAAGTTCATGACAGCGTAGCATTTTCAGGGCACTGTACAAAGTCTGCTGTACAAAATCTAACTCAAGCGATATCTCCTGTGGAACCCTAACCCTAGGGTCAGATGATGACAGGTTAGATGGTTTGGATGATGAAAAGGTTTACTTGCATATACTGAAGCATTATTACATTCAACTAGGGTTCTGTATCATGGGCAACTATATGGAGCGTCTCCCCGACTCCAAGGCCCTGGACACTGTCCAGAGGTTGATAGCCTGTGGTGTGGCTAAAGGCAAGATCCAGTCCAACTATATTCTTAGGGGGCATCGAGATGTTGGTGCCACCGCCTGTCCAGGGACTAAACTGTATGCCCTCATCAAAACGTGGCCTCATTACTAGAATGGAGACACGGGTGGCTTGAATAGATTCTGGAATTGTACACGTGACACGTTGCAGTGTTTGTCATTCTGCACAATAAATAAGCGATTTCATCAATCGTATAACTAATACCTCTTTGTTGTCTAGACGCTGGTCGCCTGTTACAGCACCCATTGTCCAATTCTTACCCGGATTTTCACGGATGTTTATCTCACGGATTGACGTTTGCAATACGGGTTGACGTTCAAGATACGGATTGACGTTTGCAACACAGGTTGACGTTCAAGATACGGATTGGCGATTGCAACACGGGTTGGCGTTCAAGATATGGATTGACGTTTGCAACACGGGTTGACGTTCAAGATACGGATTGGCTATTGCAACATGGATTCACGTTCATGGCATGGATTGACGTTTACAACGTGAATTAATGATTGCGACAAAGATGGATGATTTTGACATGGAATTGACTTTTATAACATGGTTGATGTTTGCTACATGCATTGATGTTTATGACATTGATGGATATTTACAACACGGATTCACGTTTACGACATGGACTGATGTTTACAACATGGATTGATGTTTGCTACACAGATTGATGTTTATTACATGGACTGATGTTTACAACATGGATTGACGTTTGCTACACAGATTGATATTTATTACATGGATTGATGTTTATTACATGACTGATGTTTACAACATGGATTGACGTTTGCTACACAGAATGATGTTTATTACATGGACTGATGTTTACAACATGGATTGACGTTTGCTACACAGACTAATGTTTATTACATGGACTGATGTTTACAACATGGATTGACGTTTGCTACACAGACTAATGTTTATTACATGGATTGATGTTTATTACATGGACTGATGTTTACAACATGGATTGACGTTTGCTACACAGATTGATGTTTATTACATGGACTGATGTTTACAACATGGATTGACGTTTGCTACACAGATTGATGCTTATTACATGGACTGATGTTTACAACATGGATTGACGTTTGCTACACAGATTAGTGTTTATTACATGGACTGATGTTTACAACATGGATTGACGTTTGCTACACAGATTGATGTTTATTACATGGACTGATGTTTACAACATGGATTGACGTTTGCTACACAGATTAGTGTTTATTACATGGATTGATGTTTATTACATGGACTGATGTTTACAACATGGATTGACGTTTGCTACACAGATTGATGTTTATTACATGGATTAATGTTTGCTACACAGATTAGTGTTTATTACATGGATTGATGTTTATTACATGGACTGATGTTTACAACATGGATTGACGTTTGCTACACAGATTGATGTTTATTACATGGATTGGTGTTTATTACATGGACTTATGTTTACAACATGGATTGACGTTTGCTACACAGATTGATGTTTACAACATGGATTGACGTTTACAACATGGATTGAGTGAGTGAGTGAGTGAGTTAATATTTAACGTCACATCGGCAATGTTTCAGCCATATCGTGACGGGAACATTTAATTCTGAAATGAAATATATGTATTGCATAAAAACCTGTCAACGAAGGATAGTAAAAACACTAGAACATCACAGATATGAATATAAAACCAACATGAAAAACTAAAACATTGTAATTAAAGAAGACAGTACATGATAAAACACGAGCTATAAAACACCAACAACCGAAGGTAGATCACCATACTAGGGACCATGGGGACTTACATTACCTTTGCTACCTGCATGGACCCTAGCTGGGTTTACACCATCCCTTCAGCTGCTGGCGATTGTACGAAATGCTAGCCAAATTTAAAATGACAAGAATGCTACGATTAAAAACCTGGTAGAATTAAATTTACTATCAATGTTTTTGGACTTACGTACCCTCTCAGGAGTACAATAATTTTACACTACTTCAACCCCCTTTGAGGGTACAGCCACTAACAATACAAGTTACCAATCTAAGCTACCAATATTTAACATACATCTATTTACAGAACATAGTACTCAAAATTCAACCAAAAAATCAATTTCCTTTAAAAAACCAATAACTAAATGAGAAGCAACAGTGATAAAAAGATCCTTGATGGTTCTGACATTGAAATATCTATCCCTTGTGATGGAGAATTCAACACAGTCAAGCAGGATATGGTGGACCGTGACTCTCTCATCACAAGGGATACAAAATGGATAATCCTCACCTTTTAACAGGTAGTTATGGGTAAATCTTGTATGGCCAATACGACATCGTCGGAGTATGACCTCTTCAAATCTGGACTGACAACCCAAGTGGGTATAACCAATGTAAGGTTTTATCTCATGTAATTTATTTATGCCCACTTGAGTGTCCCACTTCCTCTGCATCAGATCACGGATATAAGATCTAATGGTGGCTTTGTAATCACTGTAAGGAATAAGAAGTGGTGTCACAGATTTGTTGAGTGCTGCTTTAGCAGCGAGGTCAGCCAATGTGTTACCAGAGATTCCTACATGGCTGGGTAACCAACAGAAGACGATGTCGCACTGGCCAGTAGCAAGATTATTATACAATTCAATAATTTCAATTAAAAGTGGATGTTTACAGGAAATATTTTTAATCGCCTGTAGGCAAGAAAGAGAGTCTGAATAGATTATATATTGTTTACGTTTAGGGTGTCTATGAATATATTTGAGAGCTGTTAATACGGCGTTGGCTTCAGCTGTAAAAATAGAACTATTATCTGGTAATCTAGAAAATATAGTTCTAGATCCAATGACAGTGGCACAAGCCACTGCGCCACCGTCCTTGGACCCATCTGTAAATAAGGATTTATAATTGCTGTATTTATGCTTCATTTGATTATATTCTTGTTTATATTGTAATTCATTAGTTTCTGATTTTTTTAAATGATGTTAATGTTAAGTCCACTTGGGGCCTAACCAACTGCCAAGGAGGAGAAGAAAGAAGACGAGAGGGAGCTATGTTTTCCAGCTGAATGCCGGCTGAAGAAAGAAATGGTTTAATTCTATGCCCTAGAGGTGGAACCAGAGAAGATTTCTTGTTGTATAAATCTTCATAAAGGGGATTGAAGACACAATCAAATGCAGGGTTAGATTCATTAGAGTATAATTTAGTAATGTACTGTAAAGCTAATTTTATGCGGCGCTGCTCAAGAGATGATTCATCAGTCTCAACGTAGAGACTGTCGATAGGTGATGTTCTAAAAGACCCAAGACAAAGTCTTATACCTTGGTGATGGACAGAATCAAGAAGTATCAGGTTGCTTTTGCAAGCACCACCATATACGATGGAGCCATAATCGAGGTTTGAACGGACAAGTGATCGGTATAAATATAGGAGAGTTGCTTGATCACCTCCCCATTTTGAGTTGGATACCACTTTTAGTAAATCGAGTGCCTACAAGCATTTTGTTTTTAGTAACTTGATATGTGGCAAAAAGGTTAAGTGGGAATCGAAAATTAGACCCAAGAACTTGGCCTCCTTTACAACTTTGATGGGAGAACCATTTAAAAATAGTTCTGGGTCCTTATGCGGCTTATATTTTCTACAAAAGTGTATACAATTAGTTTTTGATTTGATTTTCAAGACACCATTTATTTATTTTGTTTTAACACAACTGCAATTGTCTTTCAATAGTATACATATTTTTTACCTCGACCAGACATATTAAAATCATCCACAAAAAGTGACCCATCGATTGAATCATTTAAAACCTTTGATAAACTGTTTATCTTGATACTAAAAAGTGTTACAGACAAAATACTGCCTTCTGGGACACCCTGATCCTGATTATAATGATCAGGCAGGGTTGAGCCCACTCGGACTTGAAATTGCCTGTCTTTTAAAAACTCTGATATGAAAAGAGGTAAACGATACCTTAAACCGAAGTCATGTAAATCCTTCAAAATGCCATGCTTCCAGGTGGTATCGTAGGCCTTCTCGAGACCAAAGAAAATCGATACTGCATGTTGTTTATTTACTAGAGCATTTTTAACAAAGGATTCTAGGCGTACCAGATGATCAATGGTACTACGATTTTTCCGGAAACCACATAGAATATTTGTGATAAGGTTACTGGTTTCAAGATGCCAAACTAATCTATTATTCACCATTCGTTCCATGGTTTTACAGACACAGCTAGTGAGAGATATTGGTCTGTAATTCGACGGATCTGTATAATCCCGGCCAGGCTTTGGTATTGGGACCACAATGGCATTACGCCAGGAAGGTGGGAAATTCCCTGATGTCCATATTGAATCAAAAATGTTTAGCAACGTTTCCAGACACAATTCGGGCAAATGCTTCAGGAGCTGATAGTGGATATCATCAGCCCCTGTTGCTGTATCATGCGCTTGCTCAAGGGCGGTATGTAGCCCATGTATTGACAATAATTCATTATAATCCTCACCGTTGTCTGAGTTAAAATTTAATCTTTTCTTCTCCTGTTGTTTCTGAAACTTTTGAAACTCAGGGACATAATTGGAAGAGGATGAATGCTTGGCGAGAGTTTCACCAAGTTTATTTGCAATGTCAGTTTTGGTAGTTAATAAATTATCACCATCCTTTAGGTGATGAACAGTAGATTTCGAACCTTTGCCCTTTATTCTTTGGATCATGTTCCACACCTTTGTCATTGGCGTGCGTGAATATATTTTACTAACGTAATTTCTCCGTGACTGACGCTTATTTTGTTTGAATGTCCGTCTAGCTTTGGCATTTAAAATTTTTACTTTATCTAGATTATGTACAGTGGGGTGTCGGCGAAAATACTTTTCAGCTTTCCTTCTACACTTTCTTGCCTGTTTACATTCATTATTGAACCACGGTTTACGAATGTGAGGAACTGCAGAGGACTTAGGAACAGACTGGTCAGCAATTTCATTTAACTGAGCAGAAAAGAACTCTATCGGGTCTGATATATTGATAAAATTTTCTGGTATTAATTTTTCCATACACAATGCTTCATACAAAGACCAATTGGCCTTATTAAAATTCCACCGTGATAAAGGTGGGTCATCGTCAGGTTTGATAGCTTTTAGGACAGTTGGGAAGTGGTCACTTCCGCAAAGGTCATTATGAACAGACCAGTCAAATTCGTTGTACACGTTTGAATCAGCGAGGGACAGATCAAGTACAGAATACGATCCTGTACCAGGATGTAAATAGGTGTTTGATTCGTCATTAAAAACACATAAGCTATTTTCAGATATAAAATCCTCAATAACCTTGCCTTTATTGCTTGTACTTGTACTTCCCCACAGAGGGTTGTGCGCATTCAAATCGCCCATGATAATACAGGGCTTTGGTAACTGATCATATAGATTCTGAAGATCAGTTTGTCGAAGAGCAAACGAGGGTGGAATGTACAAAGAGCATAGAGTGACCGCAATGCGCAAGCTGAGGCGAATAGCTACGGCTTGGAGATTTGTATTCAGGTGAACAGCGCTATGAATGATATTCTGTCTAACTAATATAGTTGAACCTCCAGTCTCTTTATCCCCAGGAGGAGAAAATGAATGATAAGAACAATATTGCCTTAAATCAAATGCATCAGTATGTTTGAGATACGTTTCTTGGAGACATAGTGCTGACGGTTTAAAGTCTTGAACCAACAGCTGTACTTCATTTAAGTTATTTTTAAGTCCTCTGCGATTCCATTGTAATAGATTAGGTGAATAACCCATTGTGGTTTAAATATCTGAGGAGCAGTAACAGGAGATACTGCTCTCCCTTTCTTTTTCGGTGAGTGACCACTTGGATGGCCACCAGCGCTCACACGGGTGGATACTTCAGTATCCATATCTTCAAGCAATCCGTATTTATTGTGAAGTAGCACAGTGTCTTTTAGTGCCTTCGGCAATCTATCTGACTGACTCTGCTTTTTCTTAATATCTACTTTGGCACACTTTGACATTTTGATTTGATGGGATTCTGTTTGTGTAGATGATGTTGTTCCTGTTGGTTTTAACGATGGCTGTTTTGAATCTGAGGCTGCTTTTTGAATCAGTACTGTTTCCGAAAGTGATGTTGGATGGTCCGATGTGACCCAAGTTAAATCAGTTTGACAAGGAACAGACGTGGTCACCTTTTTGGCTGCTGAAGCATAAGATCTCGGTTCAGCATTGTCAGGTATAAGTAGTCGTGCTTGTTGTCTGGCTTCAGAGTAACTGATTCGTTTCTCATATTTCAGTTTCTGCACACTGGCTTCATATTTCCACATGGGACAGTCTTTTGATGATGCCATGTGATCGCCTTTGCAATGTAAGCACTTAATGGTGTTAGTGCACATCTTCCCATCACGATCAGAGTCTCCACATCTGAAACAAGTCAGTTTATTCTTACAAGAATTTTGCCCATGACCAAACTTCTGTCAATTGAAACAACGTGTAGGGCGTGGAATAAAAAGATCCACAGGTATAGAGAAATAGAGAAACATCCAACCTTAATAGAACTTGGCAGCACTGGCGTGTCAAAAGTCAAAAGGTATGTATTTGACGGGAAAACACGGTCATCTTTACGATAAGTAAACCGCTTGGCATCAATGACACCTTGACTTCTAAGCTCTGATACGATTCCTTCAATAGATTCATCAGCGAGGCGTCGGTCTCTATCACGGATAAGACCCTTAGAGAAATTAAGGGTTTTATGTGCAGAACAGGTAATTGGAATGTCTGCTAATTTGGTTGAAGTCATAAGATTAATAGCTTGTGATTTCCTGGCACATTCAACCAAAAGACCTCCAGAGCGTAATTTTGTAACATCTTTCAAGACACCAGCTTTACCTTGTAGACCCTTTTCCAAAAGGCATGGTGAGTAGGAAGAAAGGGCACGCTCACCCTTTGCTTCCAGCACAAGAAAGCGTGGCCAAGTATCCCTTTCAGAATACAATAATTTGTGAACGATTTCATCTTCATCAGAATCAAGTTCAGAATCGGATTCTGAAAGTTGACGTTTTGGTTTTTTTGGATTGTGTTTACCCATGCTGAAATGTATATTGGTTCAGCAAACCTGTTCCCTGCCCGCCATGGAGCGCCAACAAGGGTGATGTCATACGTAAGCGGACTTCCAGCAAACTGACACGAAAGGGTTACAGGAATGGTATACTCCAGTTAATCCAGAAGAATAACCAGATTGGCCCATGAGCCACCGCCTTCTGGCACAGGACTCTAGGCAGTATAATATGAGGAATAATTGTAATTTCATAAAGCCAAGACCAAATAATATATTAAATTTGTGTAATAATAAATCACTATGCACAGGGCCTGGCATGACCAGGCGATTGGTAGAACCGGGCCCATTCTACCACCCGTCTAGGCGAAGTCAGGGCCAAAGTGGTGTGTTGGGCAAGAGGAACGCGGTTCCAGGAACCTATTGCCCTCAACCACCAGGATCCCCTCCTCCACCGACAAAGGGACGCAACCCACGGCAAACGGGTTGGTGGACCGAATATCCCCCCGGGTCCACAACGGGGGTGTTGGCGAGCTCTTGGCGTTACCCAGCACCCACCACGAGGAGGTGGCTCGCCACGGGTGCCTACAACATGGATTGATGTTTGCTACACAGATTGATATTTATTACATGGATTGATGTTTATTACATGGACTGATGTTTACAACATGGATTGACGTTTGCTACACAGATTGATGTTTATTACATGGATTGATGTTTACTACATGGATTGACGTTTATGATACAGATTCAAGTTTAAGATATATATATTGACGTTTACGATATGAATTGGCGTTTACAACATGAATTGACGTTTACAACATGAATTGGCGTTTACAACATGAATTGACCTTTATGAGAGTGACAGATGTTGATGACACAGGTCTGTGTTAAAGACGACATATACATGTAAGTTACAAAATGATTTCGGCATGCCAGGGATCAATGCAGGGAAAATTTCGAACCCCTTTCATGAGGAATCGTTTTGTGCTGTAGATGAATGAGTGTTCCAGTGACAATCGACTCCATATTACATGATGTCGTTAAACTGTTGTATTCCATAAAGTGAGTAAGATCTTACGACCCTAATAGCACTATTCCAGCAATATCATGGCAGGGGGCACCAGAAATGGGCTTCAAACACCGTACCCATGTGGGGAATCCGGGTCTGCAGCATGACGACCGGACGCCTTAACCACGGTCACTTCTATCACGACAATAGATTAACACATGGTGTGTCAATATGGAACGTAGTGAGATTATTGTAACGCCACAAGTCTTTCCTAAACAGTATGCGATGACGCATACTACACCTTTACGACTCTTACAAATTTAACATGGCGTTGACTTGACATGGACGCCACCATGAAATATTCGATCCAGAACCCAGGCTAATGCAAAATGACAAGCTGCCTCCTATTTTTATCGTGCTGACAAAAGATGTGGCAATTCCCCATGGTTCAGTGATCAAGTAGATAATCAACACGACATAACACCTGCAGGCCACACGTGTCGCCTGTCATGGAGTACTTCACAAAGCAAATATTCTTTCACGAATAATGCTGAATTTAGAATCGATTTGTAAAAACCAACTCACTTTTGTAATTTACGTTTTATTTCTGAGTGAAACAGAGACCAGAAAGCGAGTGTGCGTTTCAAATAAAATTATTTATGCTACACTGAAATAAGATGTACGTCAAAAGAAATGGCGTCAAATGGCACAATATGTTTGGCACGGGGCTGTATATGACGCTCGTTTTCTGACAAGTTTCCTCAGACAGCAGTGCATCTCCGAACCTGTCTTCTATCAAGCACGCTTTGGATGAAAGGAGGCCTTCTTCAATCGATTATTTTCGTCGTGTTCCAGCTTACAACAACGCCAATAGTGACCACACACGATACTGTCAAGTAGTGAAGTGACTTATAGCACCACATCTCTTCAGAGCGTGTCACGATAATTAGCGTAAAATCACATGGAAAATGCGAAAAAGTGGAAAATCACGTGCTGTCATTGCTGGTGGCAAACGGGGATGAAAACCGCACAGCCACCATGTCAAACATCCACCCCCCCACTAAACAAACAAACCCCCACCCCCATCCCCACCCCCAAAAAACAAACAAACAACAAAACCAAAAAAGAACAAACCCTCACCCCCAAAAAACAAAACAAACAAACAAAAAACCAAAGACAGAAAAAAAACCCAAAAACAATACAAAACAAACAAAACAAAGACTACGGATCACCAGTCCACATCGTTGCACCTCAAGAAACTCAAGAAAAGGCTCTCACAGTTACGTCATACGTAGGGCATACTTTGGGTCAGCGGGTGAGCACCTTCACAGTAACCAGAATTACAATCACCTCATTCTGGTGCAAAGTTTCTTTTGCAGTTCAGTTATTATAAATCATATAATCTATTTTGCATTATCAAATCACATCTAACAAGTTGAAATAAAATAATGCACAGTTGCTTTATTCTTCTAGTATAATACCAATTAATAAGGTGTGAGACGACTCATCTGTGAATGAAGTACACCTATCCGGTTTATCCACCACGTTGGTGGACATCTTGACAGTGTGATGTTGATGTGTCTAAAAGCCAGGCATTCCGCCAATGTCTTGTTGAAAGTTCGCGATAGATTCATAGTTTACAAGAGCAAAAGGTGGTGCACTGTACGTCTGGAGATATTGTCAGCTCCAATTACGGATCGGTCCACCCTACAAGCTTCACAGCATCTATCTCTACAGCTCCTCCCGCGTAAAGAGGGTCCACCCACACCCGGATGACGTCAGACGTGTAGCTTGGCAACTGTAACAGAAATGACATTCTTTATACACAGAACGGGGAGCGGGGAAGGTTGTTCTTTATACACAGGCCGGCAGGGATTTTAGACGTGACAGTGAATTAGTAGAAGGTTTTCACACCGCCTTAAGCGGTTCTCCTGCTATAGGGTAATAGTTAAGCTCACCCTGATATTTTCCTTACACCAAATGGGAAATAGGAAAAGACATGTCAGGCCCACTCTGGCCCTAAATGCTTGGACACTGAAATGCCATCTAACAGAACAGCCAACTAAACAACCCCGGTGTATTGAGCTCATGTTACGTTTGCCCAAAGGGTGACCAAATCCAGCCTGACAGATTCTCCTCCATAGACAACATTTGGTAGAATGTTCACGGGAGTGTAAGTTGAGTTCGTATACGTACAAATCTAACATGACATATGGAGGGGTTTTCGTCCGACCAATGGACCTGCTTCAGGTCCTCAGATTTCAGTGTCGTCTGGTCAAGTCATGAGTGACATTTATGGGGGTCACTCAACTAGGGACGCTCAATGACGCTTCACGCTTTCATTCCAGCTGCTTTGAGATGATCTGACTATTGTGGTACTGATGGGTCCCACTGGGTAACCACAGTTATTTCAGACTGAAGGGTTCTAGGAGTGCATGTCGTAGCAGTTGTTTGTCTTCACGTGGTGTAGTGACTTTGGACTTCCGGTCTGCTCATTTGTCCGGACTAAACTAATAACGGTGTAATGGTCGACAGTTGCCTTACTCCTGTGGTATGCATATCAATGACCGTATTCCTCGTGTAGACTGACAATCGTCTCTGTGTCAAGGCAAAAATGCACGTGCATTGTCATTGTTTCGAAATGCGCACAAATTCCTCGTCCAATCATTAGCAACTGTGTTTTGACGACATGACTTTCGTATCCCATACAGAATCTGAAACCAATTTTTTTAACACTGGTTACGAACCAGGTATGACTAACATATAAAAAGTCAACAAATAATGAAAACTAAGACGGAACATATCTGTCAAAATGTTGGGTAGGGCGACGTTTATGTTGCGGTTCAGTATCCTTGAATGGTCGTTTCTGCCAACGTCACATATCCACAAACAGTTGAGTTATACTGCTTTGTGTGATCCTCGAGAGTAGCATGATGCACGTGCATGCCACAAGCGACACGAGCGTCATTGTCACGCATCACTGGTGCACAAATTCTGCTCCTCCCAGAGAGAGAAAGAGAGAGAGAAGAAGAAGAAGAAGAAGGGAATGCATGCTCACACTTATCATAACAAGTTTGGTGATTTGGCTTGAACTGATACGATTTAAACGTTTCGCTTTATACACCGTAGTAAACTGCCCGTCAGGTGTGCGAATGTCCACCATCGACATTGCGCCTGCGCGGTACGTCTCGTACACGTGCAATTCCGAGATAAAGAGTTTCATGGCGTACTTCAACTGGAAGACAAAAGTTTCACTTCAATGAATTCATTAATGTGACTGATCATATTTAACTATTTTATTGTCCACTGATTAGAAGATGTAAATTATTTCTAATTAAATAAGTAAAAAAGATATATCTTGGAATGAAAGGTGTCTCTTTCTACGAAATCAAAATGCTTCTACATTTGTAACATACAATCTCTTTTTCAGTGAAATGTCTTGTTGATTTCATTATTTTTTTCTGCGCTTGGGAGCATTGTCACATTATTTGAAATATTTTCTTTAAAAATGGCAGGGTTAGGCTTTCCAATAAAATGAATTCCCCCAAAATACTAGAAAACGCAAAATATTTTCCTCAGCTAACATCTTTAAAGCTCATTCAACAAAAATGTGAACACTAACCACATTCCAGAATGAAATGCAATATTCTTTTCGCCATTGCACATTGTTTCTTATGTATTTAAAACAAACTTCTGACGGGACATAAAGATCAGAACGACTGTGACGAGATGAACGTATTTATCGCTGTCTGTAGGATGAGACATGGGAAAAGCAAGAAGAACACGTGAAACACGCAAATATACGTGCAAGGGGCGTAACGTGTCTTTGTGCAAACGCCCAAAGTTGAGCGATTCGTGTGTTTGGACGAGCTGTTCGAGAACTTCACCTCCTTTTGGGCGTTCCCTGTGTTTAAGATTACACTTCATATGATTCCGTTCTTCGGGACTGACTTTACACATTCAGATTTTACTGAATCTTGTGTTAAAACCGATGAACGTTAACACTACTTACCTCAACATACTGGTCATCGTTTGTGACGGACTGTCCCCAGGCTTTAACGTTGTGTCCGTAGTCAGGGTACACGTCAGGCTCTCCGATCACCTGGCTAGCGGCGCTGAGAAACAGGACATGTTTCTTGAAGTAGTAAGTAGCAGGTGAAGCGATGGGGTAGCCCAGTGGTGAAAGCCGAAGACCCAGGTTCAATTCTCCACATGGGTACAATATGTACCATTTCATATGTACAATGTGTCCGCCGCGTGACGTAAAACTGAACTCCGACACTAATACAGAGTTAGATCCATGTGAAAATTGAGTCAAATATATAACTCCAATGATATCTTGCTCATGTGTATGTGAATCACCATCAAACAAAAAAACCCAAAAACAGTGCTCTCCAAGACTGAGTGACTGATTTTGGCTTTATGCCTCTTTTAGCATGACGCTAAATACCGGCAGTACCGGAAATACGGGAAATACCGGAAATGGACTTGGCACATTGTACCCATGTGGGATTCGAAAATAGGTCTTCAGCTTAACAAGCGAAAGCACAGTGTAGACAAATTTTGATTATGTCCGACGTGGAGGCTTGGCATTGTATGGAAGATATATATGAAAAATAGACAATTACAATTCATCAGTTCACAGAAACTGCATACAACAAATTTCAATACTTGCATAATTTGTTTGTAACTTCCATACTATATCGAATTAAAATCAAACATATTCAAACAGATGAAAACTGGAGCTCCAGTCAATGGACAATACAATGCGAGCATGTACCATACAATGAGAATGAAGGGTCGCTAGAGTGTATTTACTTGTCGTTGTTGGTCATCTGTGAAGAGTACGTCAGTACCTCCGCCACCCACAGCTCCACCTCTGTAACAGATATAGCAAAAAGCAGTTTAAGTAAACTTAGTCTCAGTATTATTCGTTACACTCCTGTACTGAGTCGAAGACGTACTAGTACCAGTAGAAGGTTGCGTCACGTAACCTTTGCGATTGACCAATCAGAGCATAGCTTACCAAATCGCAAGAGCTGACATTCGCAAATACCCTTTGAACTTTTACCGAAGAGGTTTGTACCCGAACGATGCCGAATGCTATTTTCCAAACGATCGCTTCTGTGTGAGCACACCGCAAACAGTCGTGAGTAAACAGTCGCTGAAAACAGCGTTCCGTCAATATTCAAGGATATGTCAGCATGTGGAAATATTGGCTAATGGTAACCATGTCGGTAGAAAGCCCTAAGCGTATATACGGCTGGTCAGATATCTGTACTTTACGAAGATTTTAGTTTGCTGAGCTGTCAGTGTGAGTGACCATCCTGAATCTGATTGGTCAAAGCCGTTCGGCCGTTTCGCATTTGACTGGACAGGGGTTTGAGTGAGTGAGTGAGTGAGTGAGTGAGTGAGTTTTACACCCCACTCA
The DNA here is from genome assembly GCF_037392515.1 of Haliotis asinina. NCBI lineage: Eukaryota > Metazoa > Mollusca > Gastropoda > Lepetellida > Haliotidae > Haliotis > Haliotis asinina. The sequence continues at coordinate 15,336,069 of NC_090290.1, read as the reverse complement.
ACAATATTCCGGCTATATGACGGCGGTCTGTAAATAATCAGGTCTGGACCAGGCAGTTCAGTGATCAACAGTATGAGCATCGATCTGCGCAGACTCAGTGAAGGAACGTAACGAATAATAAGTTTGCTTAGACTGAGCAATAAGTAAAGCACATTGTCTAGCGCTATCACCAGAAGATGCATAAGATAAATAATCAGAGCTCCAGATATTTTTTCAAGCAATAGGTATTTACTCTCAGGTATGTATATTTATGAATAATTTTAGGAGTAACTAGTATACTCAAACTAGTTATAAAGAATTGGATGCGTCTACACAGAGGTTTTTATTATCTTTATTGGGTAATTAACAGTTCTCAATATATACTCACAGCCAAAAGAAACGAGAAATGCATCAATATCTACTGTGACGTTATGCCGCAGTGTTAAATAGGTTTCTGATTTGTAACTGATTTCGTTAATACTCTTTTTCACGGCGAAAAAAATGTTTATCACATACGCAGCATACATGACGTCACACATCACTAAATTGTGAACTAAATGGTTTTCATTGTGTCCTGCAGAGACAGGCCGTGAAGTTAGAATTGCATTCTCTGCATGATGTCCATGCCCTTACGATGCCTCTTAAGGAACGGATACTGCTTAACGTCTGCTATCGCATTTTCATGTAACAGTGAACATGTCACGTTTAAGCGCTAACGAACGTCAGAGAGCAATGGGGAATATTGAATATTTCATTCGACGTCTCAATAACAGCGTTATGTGGTTTCCCTATTGATTGACTGGATTTAATGTTACATGGAAATAAGCACACTAAATACTTTCTTTCGAGTTGTCTCTTGAGCAATTACGATTAGTAGAAAAAATGTCATGTTTTCACTCATTGTCAATGTCATCATTTCACACAATATGCGTTTCTTTAGGCGGTGAGTATATGAATATACGTGCTTCTCAACATACCTAAGTTTTTAGCAATTTTGATGTTGCCAAACTGATGGCAGCCATTTCTAAAAATCCAACATGGAAGTCACGTGACTGCTGCAGTGAACTCGGGACAGCGGCTGCGACTTTAATAGTATATGTATATATTAGACATCGCTATGTCACGACAACGAATTATCATACGAAGTCAGTTTAGTTGACTGAGTAAAGTACACAAGGTATTATAGACCTACCGGGTTTAAAGTGATTCGTACGCGTTTTCTTGTACTCCCAGATTTTCTCATTAATTGAAAATACGCAAATACCCGTCTGATCTGGAGCTCTGACTGTCTATACGGATCGCACTGATGTTGAATGACTGCGTGCATTGACATTTGAGTTTCTGATGATATGCATCAATGAATATTTTGGTTTTCAATTAAACAGCAATGAGGATAGCATGGTAAAAATATTGTGGATATTTTTCTTTGACAAAGTAAACAGATTTTAATTTCCAGAGAGAGAATGGATCACGGCAGATAAGTTTCTTACTTTGTGATGTAGCCGCCGTGGTCGTCGTTAGTGTAGTTGGTGTCGTCGTCGTCGTCGTCGTCGTCGTCGTAGTAGTAGTAGTAGTAGTATTAGTAGTACTAGGAGTAGTAGTGGTGGTAGTGGTTGTACTTGTAGTAGTGGTGGTAGTAGTTGTACTAGGAGTAGTAGTGGTAGTAGTAGTTGTACTAGTAGTAGTAGTAGCAGTAGTTGTAGTCATTGTGGAAATAGTTGTGGCAGCAACAGTAGTCGTAGTTGATGAAGTTGGCGGTGAAGTTGTTGGTTCAGTCGTGGTGGTGGTCCAAGTAGTTTCGGTTGATGTACTTGCATGCGTGGATGCTGCTGGGGTAGTCATGGCTGTTACAGTTGCTGCAGTTACCATCAGTATTGTAGAAGGTGCATTGGTTGCAGTTGTCACAACGGTTGGAGATGTCGCATGCGTGGATGCTGCTGGGGTAGTCATGGCTGTTACAGTTGGTGCAGTTACCATCAGTATTGTAGAAGGTGCATTGGTTGCAGTTGTCACAACGGTTGGAGATGTCGCATGCGTGGATGCTGCTGGGGTAGTCATGGCTGTTACAGTTGGTGCAGTTACCATCAGTGTTGTAGAAGGTGCATTGGTTGCAGTTGTCACAACGGTTGGAGATGTCGCATGCGTGGATGCTGCTGGGGTAGTCATGGCTGTTACAGTTGGTGCAGTTACCATCAGTGTTGTAGAAGGTGCATTGGTTGCAGTTGTCACAACTGTTGGAACAGAGATGTTGTCGCAGCAATTGTGGTTATTGTAAACAATCATTGCTTTCCAATCAACGCTTATTCTTAAATCATTGTGCGATCATTCGTTGAACAATGTATTTTTAGCTATTAGGTTGGACTACGGAAAACTAATCAGAACACAACTCTCTGTATCCTCTTAGTTGTGAACATTTGCCGACCTAAGAGGCGATAATATATACTGTAAAACATGAAATTAATGCGAGCATTTTATTAATGCGAAAAATGCGTCTGTACACGTGTCGCATTATTAAAATGACGCATTTCAGTCTGCGGATGTACTTTTGAGAACTTAATAAACGTCAGAAAACGAAAATCTCTTCTTGTCTTTATTTTTTTCAGGTTAGCATTCATAAAAAAATACAGAATAAAACAACAATTTTGATATCTTGTTTTACATTAATTTACAATCGACTGACACTACTTAATACCCATTGAAATTATTCATCGGGAATGACACAACACACTACACATGGTAATACAAAAGAAGGTTAGGCTCAGGGAAGGCTGAGTGGTGGTAGTAGATGTCAGTGCCAGGTAACAGGTATATCTTACTATGGTGGTAGTGGATGTCAGTATCATGTATATCTTACCTTGGTGGTAGAGGATGTCAGTGTCAGGTATATCTTACCTTGGTGATAGTAGATGTCAGTGTCAGGGATATCTTACCATGGTGGTGGTAGATGTCAGTGTCAGGGATATCTTACCTCAGTGGTAGTGGATATCTGTGTCAGGTGTCAGGTATATCTTACCTTGGTGGTAGTGGATGTCAGTGTCAGGGATATCTTACCTTGGTGGTAGTGGATGTCAGTGTCAGGTATATCTTATCTTGGTGTTAGTGGATGTCAGTGTCAGGTATATCTTACCTTGGTGGTAGTGGATGTCAGTGTCAGGTGTCAGGTATATCTTACTTTGGTGGTAGTGGATGTCAGTGTCAGGTATGTCTTACCTTGGTGGTAGTGGATGTCAATGTCAGGTATATCTTACCTTGGTGGTAGTGGATGTCAGTGTCAGGTGTCAGGTATATCTTACCTTGGTGTTAGTAGATGTCAGTGTCAGGTATATCTTACCTTGGTGTTAGTGGATATCTGTGCCAGGTTAGTCTTACCTTGGTGGTAGTAGATGTCAGTGTCAGGTACATCTTACCTTGGTGGTAGTGGGTGTCAGTGTCAGGTACATCTTACCTTGACGGTAGTAGATGTCAGTGTCCGGTGTAGTGACCACTGTCAGTTTCTGTGGTGGCTGATTGTGGAGGACACACTCCCCTGAGTCTGAATACGCCACGGACAGACAACCTTCCTCGTGATGACACAGGACAGAACACTCTGCCCGACTGGGAGACGTCCTGTTCCTTACAATGTAATCTGTGGCGGCTTTTCCACTAAATACGAGGTCATATACCTCGTCCACACACATGCTACTTCCCTGGGTACTTACTAGCACACAATCTAACGTGATCAGTACACAGAGAATACAACTGACACCCAAAGACATGTTTCGAAGAACGAAATGTCTCCTCGCAAACTAGTTTCTCCAAACTGCAAAACACTTTAACATCGCCGTTGTCGTGTTTGATCTGGATAACGCATTCACCGTCGTGTTCACAGTTGACTTGAAAATATCTTTTCACACGTTTTCCTCCATTGTATGATTGGATCACGCACGGCAGCTTCCAATTTCAGAATTGTTTCAGCAACGCGTAATGTCATCAGGTGTCCATCAGGTGTCCATAAGGTGGTAAAGTGTCAAAGCGACCTTTGTCTTGTTGCACCTTGATAGATACGAGAAAATCAACCTTTAAATATTCAGAACAGAACGATCCATTGAACTACTTCATTACGACATTACTCTAGAGAATATCAACGTTTCTAAATACACAGATTAAAACTACACGATTGAATGAACATTTATACTCAATGAAGATATGATAAGCAAAGTGAACACACCTGCAAAGAAGAATGTTTTGAGCGATGCCAACGCATCAGATTATATATGAAGGTTTAATTTTCTAGGTACATCACCATGTCAATCCATTTAGCCTAATGCAGGGCTCGATATAAGATATCTGATCCTACTTGCACCAAGCGCAATCTAACATAAAAACCTCTTTGTACCAGTCACATTCCACTTTTGTTGCAATATGTAATGAAACAAATATACTATTGAATCTTTTATTAACAATAAATAATTATAATGTAGTTTTGTATAGCGCTAGATTCCATAAGAACATATGCTCAAAGGGTAACATGAAATAAACTAGAACACATTATAAAAGACAGGATATTTGACGGAAAGTGTGAACACTAGTGAGTCAGATTGAGATTTAAGCATAGTAGATGGTAAATAGATGAGTTTTCAGCTGCAATTTAAACTTGTCAAAAGATTTGATTGCTCTCAGTTCTTAGGGAATCTTGTAGGTGTGTTAATGAGAAGTGTAACTACTAAAAGAATTGATTTGTACAGGTAATAAAGCACAAAATCGAGCCAAGTAATGTCAATTTACAAACTGACAAGAATGAAAGAGATTGTTATGAGACAGAGAAGCGTTTTTAGAAACTCCAAACAGGGCTTTAGTGGTTATTGAAATTTCATTCGCTTGAGCTAGGTTGTTCAATTTACCTGGTGGTGTAGCTTTGTCTGCTGTTCTTTCCTTTATTATCATTATGCACTGTGCATTGAGTAATATGATCATAATATGTGTTTGTTACAAGATGTGGCAGTCTTGCTGTGGCGGTGTTGGTGCGTCAATCTTGGTGTAGCAGTCTTGTTGTGGAAGTCTTGCTGTAGCAGTCTTGCTGTGGCAGTCTTGCTGTGGCAGCCTTGCTGTAACAGTTTTGATGTGCCGTTCTTGCTGTATCAGTCTTGTTGTGGCAGTCTTGCTTCAAGACGGAAAGGTGTCACAGTAATAGGCACGATCCTGAAACGCAAGTAAGAGTGGATTTAGCTCCCTGCATCTAATGTACGAGGGTTGGCTGAAAAGTTCTCAGCCTCAGTGGTATTTCCCCACCAGGTAGAGACAGGTGTTTGCCACCAATGAGGACAATCATTTAGTGAATCATAGACACAAGAACTACAAACGTACTAATAGTTTTATCTCAACTACAGCTCTTTTGGTATATCTACCCTCTGAAATCATCAGAAATGGACAAAACTGAATACAGGGCAGTCATCAAGTACTTGCAAAAGAAAGGGATGTCCCCAACACAGATACATGCTGACATGATGCACCTTCATTTTCCACAGTAAAGAAGTGGGCTGCAGAATTTAAGCGTGGCAGACAAAGCCTTGATGATGACCCACGCTCAGGAAGGCCTTCAACAGCAACCACTCCAGAAAACATCACGCGAGTGCTCGATATGTTGGGGATGATCGACGATTGACTACTCGACATATTGCTAGTGTAGTGGGCATCTCTCATGAGAGGGTTGAGCATATTATCACCAACGAATTAGGAATGACTAAAGTTTCTGCAAGATGGGTGCCAAAGCTCTTGACAGCAGAACAGAAACGTGTCAGGTTCCAGACGTTCCTTGACAATTTGCGTCGTTTTGAAGCAGATCCCGATGATTTTGTGGCACGATTTGGAACCATGGATGAGACCTGCATACATCACTTTCAACCAGAAACAAAACTACAGTCAAAACAGTGGAAGCATCCTGATTCACCAGCTCCGAAGAAAGCCAAGTCTGTTCCTTCAGCTGGAAAGGTGATGGCATCAGTCTTTTGGGATTCCAGGGGTATTCTGCTCATTGATTATCTTGAAAAAGGTCAAACTATCAACGGCAGATACTATGCTGATCTACTGAACCAGTTTCGAGAAGCAATCAAAGCCAAACGACGAGGGATGATCGCTAAAGGTGTCCTCTTCCACCAAGACAATGCGCCTGTTCACAAATCGGTGGTGGCCATGTCAACAATCCGCGATTGTGGCTTTGAACTCATTGACCATCCTCCTTATTCACCTGATTTGGCTCCTTCTGACTTCCACCTGTTCCCCAAAATGAAAAAGGAACTCGCCGGTCGCCATTTTGCAAGTAATGATGACGTTATTTCCGCTGTGACTGATTTTTTTAGGGTAGCCGAAGAAGATTTCTTCCTGACCGGGATTCGGGCCTTGCAGCATCTCTGGCAAAAGTGTGTGAACTCGGAAGGGGACTATGTAGAAAAATAAATTACAAACGTGGACTTTGTAACTTATTTTCACAGTGAGGCTTAGAACTTTTCAGCCAACCCTCGTATCTGTAAGATGGTTTCGAAAATGTGTCCGAACCATGAGAGTTGTCCTTATTGAGACAAAACATGTAAATGTTGGTAAGTAAATGGCGAGGGTGCTAAAGGAGAATCCAGAATGTGTTGGTTTTTTCTAGACTTGTGGGTTTGTCAGAGAACTGTATATTGTTCGCTGTCACGCATGTGAGTCACGATTGTCAAAACAGGTGTCACGTGTGTGCGGTCAAGTCTATCATAATTAGTGTCACATACGTAGAGTCACGTCTACCAAAACAGGTGTCACGTTTGTGCAGTCACGTCTGTCAAAATCTTTGCCCCGACTGGAATGAACTAGGAACAGATGACGGTGTAGCTGACAACCAATATCCCGGCGGGTATGAACTAGGAACAGATGACGGTGTAGCTTACAACCAATATCCCGACGGGTATGAACTAGGTACAGATGACGGTGTAGCTTACAACCAATAATCCCGACGGTTATGAACTAGGAACAGATGACGGTGTAGCTTACAACCAATATCCCGACGGGTATGAACTAGGTACAGATGACGGTGTAGCTGACAACCAATATCCTGACGGGTATGAACTAGGTACAGATGACGGTACAGCTTACAACCAATATCTCAATGGGTATGAACTAGGTACAGATGACGGTAGAGCTTACAACCAATATCCCGATGGGTATGAACTAGGTACAGATGACGGTAGAGCTTACAACCAATATCCCGATGGGTATGAACTAGGTACAGATGACGGTACAGCTGACAACCAATATCCCGATGGGTATGAACTAGGTACAGATGACGGTAGAGCTTACAACCAATATCCCGATGGGTATGAACTAGGTACAGATGACGGTACAGCTGACAACCAATATCCCGATGGGTATGAACTAGGTACAGATGACGGTGTAGCTTACAACCAATATCCCGATGGGTATGAACTAGGTACAGATGACGGTGTAGCTTACAACCAATATCCCGATGGGTATGAACTAGGTACAGATGACGGTGTAGCTGACAACCAATATCCCGATGGGTATGAACTAGGTAAAGATGACGGTGTAGCTTACAACCAATATCCCGAAGGGTGTGGGGTAACAGCAAAAGAAGGAAATGTGTATGAATTGAGATTTAGAAACGATGTGTACTAATTAAATTGGGTGAAAGACTAATTTGAGACAAAAAGTAATGTGGCCAGATTATGATATATATCACGATGAACCTTGATCAAAGCTTGTTATAAGAAGGGTTCTAACAAATAACGTGAGTGAGTGGGTTTAGTTTTACGCCGTTTTTAAGCAATATTTCATCAATATCATGGCGGGGAACACCAGAAATGGGCTTCACATATTGTACTCATGTATAGAATCGAACCCGGGCCTTCGCCGTGACTAGCGAATGCTTTAACCACTAGACTTCCCCACCAATGGAAAGTGAGTGATACCAAACTATGCAATGGTGACGAAACACACGTTAAAACATAACTGTGTGGGTGAGATTAGTTTTACACCGCCTCACCTATATGCCGATTTCATGGGGGCGGTCTGCAAATAATTGAGTCTGGACCAGACAATCCAGTGATCAACAACATGAGCATCGATCTGCGCAATTGGTGACCGATTACATGTGTCAACTAGGTCAGCGAGTCTGATCACCAGATACCGTTAGTGGTCTCTTACGACAAGCATGGGTTGCTGAAGACCTGTTCTACACCGGAGCTTCACGGGTCCGTTAGAACATGAAAATGTGAAAAACAGAAACATGACAACTCCGATGACATTCCCAGTTCGACTCAACGGCTTCCATAAAGTGAGTGAGTGAGTGAGTTAAAATTTATCGTCAGATCGGCAATATAGTGACGAGAACAATTCACTCAATAAAATGAAAACGTCTGGAAGAGTAAAACCTGTCGACAATTGACAGTAAAACTATTAGATTATCACAGGTATGAACATAAAACTTAGCAGGTAAAACTAAAACACTGTAACGAGAGAAGACAGTACAATAAAAAACACTGGCTATAAATCACCACCAACTGAGGGTAGATCACCATACTAGGGACCATAGGGACTTACAATACTTTTGCTACCTGCATGGATCCCAGCGGTTTTACACCATCCCCTCAGCCATTGGCGATTGTAAGATAAGTTAGCCAAAATTTAAAATAACAAAAATACTACGATTAAAAACTTGGTATGTGAAAATTTTACTTTGAAAGTTTTGAGACTTACGTACCTTCTCAGGGGCACAATAATTTTACATTACTTTAACTCCCTTTGAAGGCACAGCCACTGACAATCGCAGTGCTAATATACACTACCATTAATAAAATAACTTTATTCTATATACAAAACATATTATTCAAAATTTAGCCAACAATTCTATTTCTTTTAAAAAAACAATTATTAAATGATAATTTACTTTATTAAAAAGATCATTAATTGATTTGATATTGAAATATTTATCCCTGGTGATGGCAAAATCAATACAGTCTAGCAGGACAGTGCTTGACAGTGATTCCTTCATGACAAGGGATGCAAAACGAGGGATCTTCGCCTTTTAACAAATACTCGTGAGTGTATCTTGTATGACCAACACGACATCGTCGCATAATGACCTCTTCAAATCTGGACTGTCAATCCAAGTAAGTATAACCGATTGTTGGATTGATTTGGTGTAATTTATTGATACCTACTTGGATGTCCCACTTCTTTTGCATCAGATCATGGATATAAGATCTAATAACAGGTTTATAATCAGAGTATGGAATCAGAAGTGGTGTTACAGATTTATTGAGTGCTGCCTATGCAGCAAGGTCAGCCATTGTGTTACCAGAGATTCCAACATGGCTTAGTAACCAGCAAATGACGATGTCGTATTGGCCAGTAGCAAGATTATTATACAATTCAACAATATCAGTTTAAAGTGGATGTTGAGAAGATACATTTTTAATAGCCTGAAGGCAAGAAAGAGAGTCTGAATAAATGATATATTGTTTATATTGAGGGAGTTTTTAATATATTTTAGAGCTGTTAATATGGCATGTGCTTCTGCTGTAAAAATGGAACTGCTGTCTGGTAATCTGGAAGATATTGTTCTGGATCCAATGACAGTGGCACAAGCTACTGCGCCACCGTCCTTGGATTCATCTGTAAATAAGGATTTATACGTACTATAGTTACTTTTTAATTGATTATATACTTGTCTATATTGTAATTCATTAGTTTCTGATTTTTTATATGTACTTAATGTAAGGTCAACTTGTGCTCTAACCCGTTGCCAATGAGGTGAAGAAAACAAGCGAGAAGAGGCTGTATTTTCTAGCTTAATGTCAGCAGCTGAGAGAAAAGGTTCCACTCTTAGTCCAAGAGGCGGAACAAGAGAAGGCTTTTTATTGTACAAATCCCCATACGGGGGATTGAAGACACAATTATATGCAGGGTTGGACTTATTTGAATGCAGTTTAGTGAGATACTGCAACGATAATATAATACGGCGTTGATCAAGGGAAGGTTCATCTGCTTCAACGTATACGACGTTGTGAAAGAGATGGCTCATCAGCCTCAACATAGAGACTGGCAACAGGGGAAGTTCGGAATGATCCGAGACAAAGTCTTAGCCCTTGATGATGGATAGAATCAAGTATTTTAAGGTTGTTTTTACAGGCTCCACCATAAACAATGGAACCGTAATCCACTTTAGAACGGATGAGTGACCTGTATAAATGTAGGAGGGTTGATTGATCTCCTCCCCACTTTGTATTTGAAACGACTTTCAACAAATCAAGCGCCTTCAAGCATATGGTCTTTAGGTATTTAATATGTGGCAGAAAGGTTAAGTGTGAGTCAAAGATGAGACCAAGGAACTTAGCTTCCTTGACAACTTTGATGGGTGCACCATTTAAAGACAAGTCAGGGTCTTTATGAGGTTTGTATTTTCGGCAAAAGTGAATGCACTTTGTCTTAGATTGAGAAAATTTAAACCCATTCTCAAGGCACCATTTATGAATTTTGTTGAGACAGATCTGTAATTGTCTCTCAATGGTTCGCATATTTTTGCCACGACAAGAAATATTAAAGTCATCCACGAAAAGGGAACCATTGATTGAATCTGTTAAAACATTTGAAAGACTACTTATTTTAATACTGAATAAAGTGACAGACAAAATACTGCCTTGTGGGACACCCTGGTCCTGCTTATAATAATCAGACAGGGTAGAACCCACACGCACTTGAAATTGCCTGTCAGTTAAAAACTCAGCTACAAACTCAGGCAAACGGCCCCGTAAACCAAAATCATGTAAATCTCTTAAAATACCGTGCTTCCATGTTGTGTCATAAGCTTTTTCTAAATCAAAAAATATTGACACAGAATGCTTCTTGTTGAGAAGAGCATTTTTAACAAACGACTCCAATCAGACTAAATGGCCAATGGTACTGCGATTTTTACGAAAACCACATTGAATAGTTGTGATTAAATTGTTAGATTCTAGGTACCAAGTTAATCTGTTATTGACCATGCGCCCCATGGTTTTGCAAACGCAGCTAGTCAAGGAAATGGGTCTACAGTTGGATGGATCTGTATGATCGCGTCCAGGTTTAGGTATGGGCACAACTATAGCATCACGCCAAGAGGAACGAAATGTACGAGAAATCCAAGTTTCATCGAAAATATTCAATAGTGTCTCTAAACAGGAGTTAGGTAAGTGTTTCAGGAGTTGATAATATATGTTATCAGCTCCTGATCACGGTTGCAGTATCGTGAGCTTGTTCAAGGGCAGTATGAAGCTCATGCATGGAAAAGATTTCGTTATAGTCTTCCGCATTATCAGAATGAAAATTAATTTGTTTCTTATCCTGCAGTTTTTGGTATTTTTGAAATGGATGAACGTAGTTTGATGAAGAAGAATGTTTAGCAAGTGTTTCACCCAGTTTATTTGCGATATCAGATTTATCTGTTAATACCTGATCTCCAGTTTTGAGATGATGTGTGCTTGATTTGTTACCCTTACCTTTAATTTTCTGGATCGTACGTGAATTGATTTTCGACAATTTTGTTTAGCTCACCAGAGAATAATTGCACAGAATCAGGAGCACCAATAAAACGAGCAGGATTCAGTTTGTCAGTACATAGTAATTCAAACAAAGGCGAGTCCAGTTAGCTTTGCTGAAGTTCCATCGTGATGATGGGGGAATATCAGCCGGGATTGATGGTTTAAAAATGGTTGGAAAATGATCGCTGCCGCACAGGTCACTATGGACAGACCATTCAAATTCATTTAACAGATCTGCATCAGTGAGGGACAAATCAAGAGATGAATATGTGCCTGTACCAGGATGCAAATATGTTTTCTAAGTACACATATACACAGATCGTTGTTTGAAAGAAAATCCTCTAGTATCTTTCCAGTTTGGTTTGTATCAGAACTACCCCAAAGTGGATTATGACCGTTTCAGTCACCCATAATGATACATGGCTTCGGAAGTTGGTCATAGAGCGCCTGAAGATCAGTTTGGTGAAGATGAGTAGATGGTGGTATATATAGGGAGTATAATGTAAAAACAATGCTCAAAGTCAATCTGACAGCAACGGCCTGAAGTGTTGTATTGAGGGAAACAAGGCTGTGAATGACACCCTGTCGCACCAAAATGGAAGATCCTCCAGTAGCTCTAAATCCTGGAGGAGAAAAGAAGTTATATGAAGCATACTGCCGTATATCAAATTGATCTGTTGCTTTAAAATAAGTTTCCTGTAAACAAAATGCCGATGGTTTGAAATCATGTATTAGTAGTTGCAAATCATTAAAATTATTCTTTAGTCCTCTACAGTTCCACTGAACAATGGTGTCTAAACTACTCATGGAGGCTCAATCGGAGTTCGTGAGTTAGCGTGGGGTCTACTCCCACAGAGTTGGGGTGACCTCCATCTCCAAAGGATCAAATTAATTTTGAAACTGTATGGGGGACGACTGAGAGGAAGGCACCTCCAAGTGTTGGATGGTTCTGGTTCTTCTCGATTGCTTCTTTTCCTCTTGCACATTTGTAGATGATTTATGTTGTATTTTCGATGAATCTGTGGTACATTCTGTTACAGACAAAGGCTCAGCTGAAGGAGTCGATGTGATAGTATCTGTCTGAGAGGCCGATGTTGAAGTATTGGATTCGACCATTTGAGAGGTCTCATCTGTGTCACCTATTGTAAGTTGTTTGTGTACCCATGATATTGACGTAGATCTCATGGGATGTTTAGAAGTAGTGGCATGTGATGAAACTGCATCAGAATATGATACTGATGAAGTGGTTGAAATAGCTACCAATTTTCTAGCTTCAGCATATGAAATATTGCTGGTGTATTTGATATTTTGGATTTTATTTTCAAGTTCATAGGAAGGGAAAGCTTTGGATGAAGCCAAGTGATCACCATTGCAGCTGGCACACTTGATGACATTTGTGCACTCAGAGAGTTCATGTGCATCACCACAACCAGAACATATCGTCTTGTTACGACAGAACTTGCCCCCATGAGTGAGTGAGTGAGTTAATATTTTACGTCACATCGGCAATATCTCAGTCATATCGTGACGAGAACATTTAAATGAAATGTATGCATGTAGTAAAATCTGTCAACGAAGGACAGTAAAACAACTAGCATATCACAGTTTTAATTAAAACTAGCGTGGAAAGTTAAAACTAATATGACTATTCAGACAATACAATATAAAAACAGGCTATAGATTGCCAACAACTGAAGGTAGATCACCATACTAGGGACCATAGGGACTTACAGTACCTTTGCTACCTGCATGGACCCTAGTTGGATTTACATCATCCCCTCAGCCGTCAGCAATTTCGATACATCTAACCAAAAATAAAAAAACCCCACACATATACTACGATTAAGAACGGTGGAAAGTTTAAATTTACTGTGAATGTTTTGGACGTACGTACCCTCTCAGGGGGACAATAACTTTACGGTACTTCAACCCCCTTTGAGGGTACAGCCACCAACAATTCAAGTTACTAATCTAAACTACCAATAATTATAAATGCAACTATATACAGAACATAATAATCAGAATTCATTCATTAAATTAATATCTTTTAAAAATCCAAGAATTAAATGAGCACTAAATGTGTTAAAAAGATCTGAAATTATTTTTACATTAAAAACTTTATCCCTTATGACGGAGAATTCAACACAGTCAAGCAGGATACACAGAATTCAGAGGTCTTTATTGCCAGATTGGCCCATGAGCCACCGCCTTCTGGCATAGGACTCTAGACAAATTGAAGACAACAGGTTATGGATGATATTCATTCAGATCATTCACAATAATTTTCACATTTGTCAATTTCAAGATGAATGTGTCCATGCTCAGTGCACGACGTGACCAGCCGATTGATGGAATCGGGCCGATTATACCTCCCGTCTAGGTGAAGTAAGGGCCAAAGTGGTGTGTTGAGCAAAAGGAACACGTCCCAGGCTCCGAGTGCCCTCAACCATCAGACTACCGTCCTCCACCGACACGTGACGCAACCCACGGCAAACAGGTTGCTCAATCTGGTCGCCTGTTACGACTAGCAATGGGGTGCTGTGGATACATTCTACCCCGGGTCCACACGGGAGAATAGCGCTTAGCGTTACCCAGCACCCACCACGAGGAGGTTCTTCACGGGTGCCTTCCACAAAGTGAAGTTAATTGCCTCAGAACTAATGTGCATAGCCTTTGATAGTGACGACAATGATTACTCAGCATCATTTCATCTTCAACGCCGCCATATTGGTGGAATATTGTTGAGTGTGGCGTTAAACAACAAACCTGACAGAAGTGTCAACTCAAAAGGGAAATGATTATACAGGAGTCAAACGTTAGGAAAGAGATGCGTAGATGAATCCTCATAATTCTGATCAGGGGATAGTCTGGTCCAGACTCGATCATGTAGAGACAACCGTCATATGAGGATGAATACTTTTATGGACAAACAACTTCTTTCTTTCCACAAAGTCTTCATCCTCTTCATACCAACTTCTAAAAAAGTCTTAAAGAAGACGCCGCCATATGGCAGGCATACTGCGGAGTGCGGCATTAACCAAGAAAGCAACCAACCACCCAAACCAAACAAGACACATACTGGTTAGTCTAGCCAACATCCAGCCAGACGTTGTGTGCACTGGACACATTGGTGAGCGTGGTATGGACGAGTGGTACCTTTCTGTATAGGTACTTTTTTTCACTGACTGAATACCGCGGATGAATAACAGTTTACCACCCTGTATCACACCGAATACCTGATCCGGTTTTATGCTCAATCTCTGCTATGCTGTGTTTTTCACTAAAGAATGCGACCGTTTTGTCTCCTTTGAGGAGTTTTTTGAGACATGATCTCACTGCCCACGGATTTCCTTCAAACGTTGTGACAGATCCGCTCTGTCCGCCATGAGATGATCCAGAGGGGGTGAGCCACACTCGCTCATTGACTTCAAACTTTGTGACAGGTCTCCCACGTCCGGTGGTAGTTACGACTTCAACACAGCTGAGGTTGTTTTTTTTTTTGCATTAGGAATTGTCTAACTTGTATAAAGTTGATACTGCTGAAATGGAAGGTCCTGGTGATGTTTCCACGTGACAGAGCCGGTCTGTACCCCATGAGATCATTGACTTCAGACGTTGTCTGTTTGTTATATTATTTGATCATCATCCATATATTCTGCATGTATTTCATCTCACAGTGAGTGAGTTAGTGCGTGAATACGTGGGTGAGAGTGGGTCAATGGAGGGGTGAGTGAGTGAGTAAATGAGATGATGTCAATCAGTTTATTGATTATTTTACTGTAGCAGGGTCACGGTGACGACACGCTAAGTGAATGCAGGCTTCGGTTTATTCCTTTGTGGAGTAAGATTTGTACACGATAAACCCTGAAACAATCATGACAACAATGCAATAAAAATATAATAGCAAAGTTTAGCATGAGTACAGAACACAAATTGATATTTCACACACGATAAAACCTTAGATTGAGATAAATGTACTTTGTCATCATTTGTGCAAATTAAGATAACAACACTTGGACAGCTTTTATACTCACAGCATACTCGCAATGTCTCGTTTTGTACCTATTTAATGTTATATATGTTTCAAAGGAGACCTATGATATACATTTAGATAAAAACTCTCCGTGTGGCAGCGTGGCGAATACCACATACGCGTGCTGCCCTGACGGTACTAATTGCTTGTGACTTATTTAATATATGTTATGTGTTTAAGATTACTTATAATGTTAGGGCTACATTAGATATGATTAGAGATTACTTAAGATAGTTAACTTACTAACCTGATAAGAATTTAGTAGATGGTTAGGCTTTGTCTGTCACATACGTTTTGTCACTCGTGTGCGATGACGATATGACATGTCAGGGTGCGAGATGCTCATGCACAGAAAAAGCATGCATGTTTGAGTGGATCTTTCGTAACGTGTTCCCATGTTTGAGTAAAAACTATTGATTTCACTATTAAAACTAAGCGATGAAACTATGAACTGTTTCAGCACCGATTTGATCTGAAATCAAGAACCTGTTTAAAATACACGAATTACGATCTATTTTAGTTCTGCCACAATGGTAAGCTGAAACTAAAGTAACACATTAGACTTATATTTGCATTGCATGTTTTTTTCTGTTGGATGCCGAAATAAACATAGATAACGGCTGTTTACAATACTTAAAAACTAACAAAAGGAAACTAATTATATGAACACGCATACACATGCACAGACATACAAAGTATGTCCCTGTCACATTACTACAGTATTATAGCTCGAATATGAAACTTATATACACTATACCAATATACTCTACACCAATATACACTATACCAATATACACTACACCAATATACACTACACCAATATACACTATACCACTATACACTATATCAATATACACTACACCAATATACACTATACCAATATACAATATAACACTATACCAATATACATGATACCAATATACACTATACCAATATACACTACACCAATATACACTTTACCAATATACACTATACCAATATACACTATACCAGTATACATGAAGCTGGAATATTATTACGGCAAACAAACAATCACGAGTTTCTTTGAAAGCTTTGCTCATGTCTTTAACTATACAGTAAAAAGGGGGCTTAGTTTTACTTTCAGGTTGAAAGTCAATGTAAGAGATATTAACTATTGCATAACATATGTTTGTATCTACAGTATCAGACTTAAACTTCATAAGAGAATGCTACATGAATAATGTATGCGTTATAAACAACGTGATGAACACAGGCAACGAAATCTTCTTCATAGCAGCCGCCTTTAAACATGACCATCATTTCTTGCATGTGGACGGTTTGTTTATAGCCACACTATGATTTATATGGATGACGATGTTCTGTAAATAATCGGGTGTGGACCAGTCAATACAGTGATTGACATCATGAGCATCAATCTACCCACGCAGCAGAGCCACGTAGAGATGTATTTACCAAGTCAGGACACGGTCAGGATCGGTATCTGTAGACACGTGTTGGAGACAAGTGTTAACAGAGAACCAAGACTTATAATGTGTTAGGTTATGACTGTTTGTATCTACAGTATCAGACGTAAACTTAATAACTGAATGCTACATGAATAATGTATGCGGTATAAATAACGTGATGGGCACATGCTGAACACAGAAATCTTCTTCATAGCAGCCGCGTTTGAATAGATTGTAGGAGAAAACCCCATGTGGACAAAAAACGTCTGGTACAAAAAGACTTAGGACAAAAGTCCCCAAGGACAAAACCCCTAAGGACAAACAACCCGAACAAAGGCCTGTGGACAAAATCCCCAAACATGTGTTAACTACCAACTAACCCACATAGTCATCCTGCACACAAGACAGCAGTAGAGGCTGTCAAGTTCCGATCGCAACTGAAGGACCAAGCTCCAGTTGCCTTGACCTTACCAGGAAAGATTCTGTCCAACGCCCTTTAGACAACACCTACAGAGGTTCATGCTCATCATGGCCATCATTTCTTGCATGTGGACATTTTTTCATAGCCACACTATGATTTATATGCATGAAAATGTTCTGTAAATAATCGGGTATGTACCAGTCAATACAGTGATTGACATCATGAGCATCAATCTACCCACGCAGCTGAGACACGCTGAGATGTTTTTACACGTTAGGACTCCTGATCGGTATCTGGAGACAAGTGTTGGAGACAAGTGTCGGAAAAAAGAGAACCAAGACTTATAATGTGTATGGCTATGACTACATAGCAAAGAAGGAGCAGACGTGTTGACTTATGTATGTGTACGATAACTTCTTACAGGCGAAACCCCCTATGACCTGCGTATTGGTCAGTTCGACAGAACCATTTGCAGTGATGTCGTACCATAATGGGTGCAGGTAGAAGCTGCTTCGCTTCATCTACATGTACTTTCCTCGGTGTATTAGTACTGGTTCTTAATATTACATCATAACCTCAGTCGAAGCTCATACTCCACAATTGTCAAAGGCATACAGAATCACCATACTTTCACGTTGGATGAGTGAGTGAGTGAGTGAGTGAGTGAGTGTGTGAGTCGGTGATGGTAGTGAGGGTGAGAATGCCTGAAAGTCCAGACACGTGGTCAGCTAGGGTGACACAAATGACGATGTATTCGTGATCAAGGTTCACAAGCAAGTGGGGAACCCTTCTCTGTCCCCTTTGTTTTCATGCGTATCAGGCTGAGTGCAAAAGAAGCACAGGCCCGAAGATAAAATCAGATTTTCATGTCCCGGTTACAGCTGCCACACAAACCATAGACGTATAATGCATAACCTGTCTTTTTAAAACTTGTGCTATTCACGACACTGTGAAGTTGAGTCCTTTCCGAGACAAGGAGAAATCCTTCCTTGGTCAACGTTACCTCGTGGTTGCTGCCATTCTCTACATTGGGCTCTGGGGACAAGCGTGAGGCACTGGTGACAAGAACTAGGCACTGGGGACACGCAAGAGGCACTGGGGACACGCAAGAGGTATTGGGGACACGCAAGAGGCACTGAGGACAAGCATTAGTCACTGTGGACACGCATGAGGTGCTAGGGACACACGTGTGGCACTGAGGACAAGCATGGGACACTGGGACGCGCATGAGACACTGGAGACACGTATGTGGCACTGGGACACGTATGAGGCACTGGGGACACGCATGGGGCACTGGGACACGCATGGGGCCACTGCGGACACGCATGAGGCAGTGGGGACACGCATGGGGCACTGGGGACACGCATGGGGCACTGGGGACACGCATGTGGCACTGGGGACACGCATGGGACACTGGGGACAAGCATGAGACACTGGGGACAAGTATGAGGCACTGGGGACAAGCATGAGGTACTTAGCGACAAGCATGAGGTACTGGGGACACACATGATGTATTGGTGACAAGCATGAGGCGCTGGAGACAAGGATAAAAAGTGTGTTTGAACAATTGTATACAGAGACAGACGTCATTGTGATGATGATGTAAGAAGTAATTTTGATGATGCAAAAGAAGCTTTGGCTTTGGCCCAGTAAAAGATTATATCAAAACGCAACTGAGTAGTTCTGCTAGTGGTACCAGAAAGGTAGTCAACAGTGTTAACGTCAATAGTGTGAACTTCAACAGTGTGAACGTCAACAGTGTGAACGTCAATAGTGTGAACGTCAACAGTGTGAACGTCAACAGTGTGAACGTCAATAGTGTGAACGTCAATAGTGTGAACGTCAACAGTGTGAACGTCAACAGTGTGAACGTCAATAGTGTGAACGTCAACAGTGTGAACGTCAATAGTGTGAACGTCGATTCAACGTCTATAAAACATTGACGTACCAGTTACAGTGTCACAGACCTTTTCTGCTCCATCAATGAATTGGTTGGTTTTGTTCCTTATGGTGTCGTACCATAACCACTACAGCTGCCCTACGTCTATATTAGACGCCAATATCACCTTGTACAAAAGCAAGGGTGGTAGGGTAGCCTAGTTTTTAAAACTTTCGCTCGTAATGCCGAAGACCCAGTTTGTAGATATATCGTTTGGAGCTGATTTCAGGTGTCCCCCGCCGTGATATTAATTGATTATAGTTATTTGCTAAACTCTACGTAAAACTAAACTCACTCATTCATTATTCTACAACAGCAGCCCCTCGTTTGTCCGACAAAGATGACCTGTTGTCCTTCATTGACGTCCTTTATGGACATGACACGATGTCCATGTCTGTAAGTGCAAACATTACCGGCGCCATGTACAGCACACTATGCGGAAGACCCGGAAGGCGTGTTAAGTAAACGGCTACATTTACACCCGTGAGTCTAAACATTTGATTGGAGTATATGTGAAGAAACACTTTGGAAGCAATTGCACCATTGTATTTGATGGGTGTGGCAAGTCAATGTCCACAGAATGTGTAGAACAGAATGGGAAACATCTAGATATCCGAGCACTGATTTTATCTTCAATTCTGAAACACCATTGACGATCAAACAGGATAAATCCCTGTCTAATAGTAATCACATCTGATAAAGACTCTTACACAACTATATCATGAGCTCAGTATCAAAGTGAAAGAAGTCAGTTCAGATGCTGACCTTTTCATTGTACAAACGGGTATTGTCTCTGCTTGCTTGGGCACAAAACCTCTGTTGGGACTGGTGTTGATCCTCTGGTGCTCCTCATTCAATTGTGTGCTTCAGAAAGCTTGTACTTCTTTCCAGCTGGGAGCGGTAAGACTGCTGATCGTCTATACAACATTTCGTTGTTTCGGCAAGCATTGACAGACAGCTTCATTTCTGGCATAGGTTGCTCTTTCTCCATTCTCCATATTATTACTGGTTGTAACACAACATCAACCTTGTACTGACAGGCAAAGAAAAGAGCTGTCGTGGTGTTCACAAAACAACAGGACTTGCAATCACGTCAATAATCAATTATGCACAAAGGATGAGGCTGCGTTTGCAGTAGAGCAGTTCGTACTGGCATTGTATGGAGCCGTATATTGAATCTCAGAATTAGCTCATATATCACAGTTTCACAAGAACAGTTGCCAAGTGTCCCGTTCACACACATTACAGTTAAGGGCCTTGCCACCTACATTGGCAGCGTAGAGAGAACATTCTCTGAGGGCTGCAGTGACTGGGAAGAAGTCCTCTGCCAAATGAACGGGGATGGCAAAATGTTTGTGGACAGCTCAAGGCAGTAACAACACGTGATCCCACACACCCTTTCTCCCTGCTACACCCCTCTCCTTCTTTCTTTTCTTTCTTTTTCTTGGTACTTTACAGACTATCAGTTATTTTCATGTACTGTCAGGTTGACGTATGATATTTTCTTGAAACTGTGAGTATCGAAACGCAAAAACTCTTTTTAAAACATGGAAATGGCTACTTAAAAGTGTGTTTTAATGAAATTATAACAACTGACTTGCTCGAGTTTCGGGTGTGAAAAATCAAATTATTGCAATTGTTGGGTCATGTATTGAGTTTTCATTGACTTAAAATGCCTCATATGCATATGTCATATTTGGGATAACACTTTCTTAGTAAAGTACAAAATCTAGTACTTTGTGGGTTGAGTCCCATCCGGAATTCGAACCCGCACCCTCAGAGTCAGGCACCTAAACGCCAGCACACAAAGTCAGCCGCCTAGACCGCTCAGCCACCGCGACTTCCAAAAAGTACTAGAATTTGTACTTTTACTAAGAAAGTGTTATCCCAAATATGACATCTGTTACATTTGACCACTTTCTAAATGGCATCGTGTAATCATGACTTAAAATGCCAGCGAATTGTTTTTTGAGTTTCAGTCAAAATGTCCAAATATGATAATATGAATTATATTTTTTTAGGGTTGGTGGTGAAAAAGACATTGAGCAATGCACTTCAAGGTCTTTTGGACATATCTGTGCCTTATTATTATACCTATATGTTTTGGTGTCACCCAAGGGAAAACCATCAAAATTCTATTTTTAGCACACGAGTAGGGTCACAACTCCTAATTGTGAATTCTTTCCATTTTGAAATAATCGTCAACAAACTTGAGATATGTTCGGTCTGTTATCAAACATTTATGCCCTTATGTACAGGACAAAAGAAGTTGTAGCTATTTTATCAAGTTGGCCTTGTATTAGTGAAAGGTTGCATGGGACAGTCATGTATGCACGTGCACTTTAGGTTAAGCTCTTGTGGTGTGTCATTTAGGAATGCTGGTAAAACATATCTGCCGATTTCATTTCTCTATAATGTTTAAAAATTTGACCCGCCTATTGAACGTGTCATCATTTCCCGTTTGCTCTGTACAACCGGAAACTAGTCACAGCATCCGGTTGCTCGCAAAATCGGAAACCAGTCCACACTTCGCTTTGCTCTACACAATCGGAAGCAACCTTCGTTTCAGGTCAAGGTCGTTTCCACTTTGTTCTGGATGTTTGAAAGTCAGAAACACTGACACGACCCAGAGCTCCGCTGCACCCTGTGTACCTTACATCCTTTCAGTTTAAATATATCGTGACCAAATAACCAGTCATATGAACAGTGCAACAGTGCAGCACACCTTTTAACACTAGGATTTATTTTCGAAGTGGAAAAAAGCACAAGGGTGGGACGCATTTGGCCCAGTATTTCTTCATCTTGTCCACATACTCCTTCGTCTCACAACGGCTGGCACGACAGCAGACGCCACTGACTCGCGTGTAACAGACCAATCCTGTGAACACAAAATAAAGGCGTGAACACAGGCATTAATGACACCGATGTAACACCTTAAGGTGATTTGATAATAACCAGTGTCTGATCTTAAGTATTAAAGGAGGAGGGGAGAGGGGAGTGGCCTAGTGGTTAATGCGTTCGCTCGTCACGACGAAGGTCCTTGTTCGATTCCCCACATGGGCACAGTGTGTGAAGCCCATTTTCCATTTTCTGGTGTTCCCCGCCGTGATATTGGTGGAATATTTGCTAAAGGCGACGTAATACTAAACTCGCTCATTCACTCTCACGTATTAGAAAGGACGAACCTTTCTTTTGAAACACAAAACACTTTAACTCAGTGACATCATCTATCATATGACATCACTACTGCTTTTTTTGAAGTGATGTAGCTGCGTGCTTACAGAATGCATGTCCCTCAGTACATATCAAATATTGCTGTTTACAGGTCGACATAATAATTCAGTGATAATAACGATTACGCGTCTTTCTGATGCAGATTTGATGCAAAGGAAATCAGCCGGACTTGTTAATAGAAATAACTAGAAAGGTTTTACGTCTTACTGATACAGCTGTGATACTGCTGACTGTACATCTTCCTGATACAGCTGTGATACTGCTGTGATACTGCTGACTGTACGTCTTCCTGATACAGCTGTGATACTGCTGTGATACTGCTGCCTGTACGTCTTACTGATACAGATGTGATACTGCTGACTGTACATCTTCCTGATACAGCTATGATACTGCTGTGATACTGCTGACTGTACGTCTTCCTGATACAGCTGTGATACTGCTACCTGTACGTCTTCCTTATACAGCTGTGATACTGCTGACTGTACGTCTTCCTGATACAGCTGTGATATTGCTGACTGTACGTCTTCCTGATACAGCTGTGATACTGCTGTCTGTACGTCTTACTGATACAGCTGTGATGCTGCTGACTGTGCGTCTTCCTGATACAGCTGTGATACTGCTGACTGTACGTCTTTCTGATACAGTTGAGATATTGCTGACTGCACGTCTTTCTGATACAGCTGTGATGCTACTGACTTTACGTGTTTCTGATACAGCTGAGATATTGCTGACTGTAAGTCTTCCTTCTACATGTACAGCTGTGATGAAGTCACACTGCCGAGTAGTAATGACGCACACTAAAACACACTGCTGTTTCACAATGACGCATACTAAGTCACACTGCTGTTTCACAATGATGCACATTAAGTCACGCTGCTGACTCACAATGACGCACACTACGTCACATTGCTGACTCACAAAGACGCACACTAAGTCAAACTACCGACTCACACCGACTCACCTGGAGCACACTGGCAGCTACTGCTACACACCTCCTTCAGCTGGGCTGATCCTGCTTTACACGTACCCCTTTTGGTAGATAGACCAATGAAATCATCTACAAAAACAGTGACAACTCTCATCACACACTATCAAAAATAGTCACACATAAACACCGCTTCGTAAGCCGCCTGCAAAGGTGTGTCTTGTAAATGGTGTCGTTAAGTGCCCATCTACAGGCTTGGACATCATCAACTTTTGGTTAACTATCACAGACCATGTGTGTTACTGGCTGTTTCACCAGGCTACAGGGAACTAAAGGTTAGATCCCAATGACATGAATGAAAACCTGGTGTTTATTTTACAACACTGGCAGGATGTCCTCAAAGTCTGTTGATTCTGTTGTAATATTGTACACAAAACGGGGGCATTTCTAAAGCATATCCTTGGAACCGAGAGACGACGGTACAATGCAAGAGAAGTTTCTTTAGAAAGGCACATTTTTGGGGAAATGTTAGCCTCCTCTATGACATTATACTGAGAAAGATAAACCCAAAATACAGGTGTTCAAAAGTTCCATCGCCCAACGCCCGAAACAAGTCACATTTCATTTCGGGCAATCAAATAGTGGTATCTGACTTGTCCGTGAGCTAAAAGATTATTTCTGCTTAGGGTTTCAAAATGCAAAATTTCACAATGATGAGTTAACTTTCTTTGCTATACATTGTATATCACTTCCCAATAAATAGTCTACAAATCATTAACAATGTTGATATATTCGTCCATGATTTACATCATAACGTTAGAAAAACGAGGGCAAGTGTTATTTTTAAGACTTTCAAAAACCTGGCCCGGTCTGTGACTTGAAGAATCTACTAAGTTATTGTACTGCTTGAGAAGTTTTAGAGGGGCCACGACCTGACAAATGACTCCAGTTTGCATATATGAGACCGCCCTCCAGAACATTCTATCTGAAACAAGAGGGAAACAGGCTGTCGTCTAAATGTTGGAATGTTCAGTTTCCTCTTCCGTCATGGTGTCTTGCGGAACTAAATCGCTGTACGAGACACGTGGAGATATTGATTTCACGCCACGGTCAGCATGTATTGCACGTGCTTAATCGCCAATCTACCTGTAGCAACCAAGTGTATTCGTCCAAATTACTTGCCCTGCCTGCTTGTCACAAACGCGTTCACTGCGCTGGTTTATCTAATACTTGTCAAGCAGTAAGTGTAATTACATGCAGGTTCATACGTACTTTTCAGTGAAGGGTCGAGGAGTACGTTGTTCTCATCCCTGCAGCACGAGCCGGTACCACAATCTTGTGATGTGCGGCACGTTGTTCCGCCTGAGCATATTGCACCCTCGGCAGTCACCTGATGATTAGAACACCTTTTTCAAAATGTATATTCAGGATCAATATTTGCAATATTCTGGGAATGTCTGGGTGGGTCACTGCGAGAATGGGCTTCATGAATACATGAATATTGTATTCATGTGTTGAATCGAACCCATGTCTTCGGGATGGCGAGCAATATTATGTATCGATCATGATCCCACACGGACCCTAGTTGGATGTACAGTGAGTGAGTGAACGAGTTTGATTTTACGCCGCATTTAACAATATTCCAGCAATATCACCAAGGGGACACCAGAAAATGTGGGGAATCGAACGCGGGTCTTCGGCGTGACGAGCGAACGCTTTAACCACTAGGCTACCCGTGGATGTAAAGAATCCCTTGAGCAGCTGATGACTATTGAGAAATATAGCAAAGAATTAAAATGACACATATTCTGCGATTAAAATTGTGGTAAGGGGTAATATACGTTCTGTGTTTCGGGACTTGCGTACGCTCTCAAGGGATGATGGGGATGTGCATCCCTGACACCCACTCTGTTTCCGTCTGTCTTTAGCTACATCCCTGCTCCGTCTATCCGTCTACCGTTCGACAGGGAAGTTTTATTTGCCTCGGGCGTGAGTGAGCACGTAGCCTAGTTTCCTGTATGTGCTGCACAATAGGAGTATACTATAAACATACTACAGTGACATGTGACGCATGTGGATGTGGCTCAACCCGTGTTCCTTCCATCGCGGGATTGTTAATTTCATCCATCGTATTATACAACTACCATGATGAATCGCTAGCCTCATTGACTTGAGACGACAATCCTGTATTGGTTGTACAGTCAGTAAACATATCACCGATACACAGGTTGCCTGAGATCCTGATTCTATATTCAACCAGTCACAAAGAGTTAGCTCATGTACAAGGAACCCCAGGATCTTCAGTGGATGACTCCGTCAAACTACTTATGACTATTACAGGGTTGTATGTTAAAGCACCTGTTGCATATGGATGTAGTGAACATATGGATGTAGTGAACATATGGATATGGTGAACATATGGATATAGTGAACATATGGATATAGTGAACATATGGATATAGTGATGACAACATTGGTTTTGGCTGTATCCAAAAACTTTCGACTGTTTAAATACAACTGGCTTACCATGCTAGCCGATACAACAATGACCACACACACAACTCCCATAAGAATCCAAAGTTTCAGTCCAGTCACTACCCGTATCACTTGATATGACTACAATCACCACTCGTATTGCTTGATATCATTACAACCACCACCCGTATCGCTTGATATCATTACAACCGCCACCCGTATCGCTCGATATCATTACAACCGTCACGCGTATTGCTTGATATCATTACAACCGCCACCCGTATCGCTTGATACCATTACAACCACCACCGTATCGCTTGATATCATTACAAACACCACCGTATCGCTTGATATCATTACAACCACCACCCGTATCACATGATATCATTACAATCGCAATCCGTATCGCTTGATATCTTTACAACCACCACCTGTATCGCTTGATATCAGTACAACCTACCACGCATACTGATAAATAGGGTCACCATAAGCCGCCGCAACGCGTTATACAATTGCAAGCACCACCCGACCGAAAAACCAGAGTGAAACACTTACAATGGCTGCCAGTAAAATGATCAAGCCTCTCATTGAAGACATCAGCGCTGCAACTGTCGCTACCTGCATACACAAATCTAGATTTATGCACGCACTCCCGGATGTGACAGGGAGAAGACAGCATGTGCCAATCAGGTGTTGTCTGCCTTTGGCAAACATTGCCGGAACTGCCACATGTGAAAACAGACTGACGTAATGAATGTTCACACCTCTAACCTTCATCCATATTAGCTTTGTACCTCAGGTCTTTTACCTGCAACCCTTCAAATATAACCTGGAATCTTTCACCTTAGATCTGATACCCAGGCTAGTGCAGCCGCGAAACCCCGAACCCTGTGGTCAAAGCGTTCGTTCGTCACACCGAATACCGGGGTTCGATTCCCCACATCTGTACAACGTGTGAGGCCAGCATCTTGGTCCCGCACCTTGATGTTGCTGGAATATTGCTATAGGTGGCGTAAAACAAACTCACTCACTCACTCACTCACTGAACGATGAGCATGGTGCTAGTCGAATCTAGGATTCGAAACTGACAACAGTCACCACAATAAACATCTGATATTTTGAACCACTCAGAACACAATCAGGTCACAGAGCTCGACCACTTGACCATTTCGCCTTCTCTCATCACTAGCATAGGTTACAGGGCACCTTGTCTGGATTGTCATGTGTCAGCATATAAAGTGATAAAACGTGATTATATATAAATGTCATTAATCGTGAACTATTGCCACGTTCATTAAAACAAGCTGTGCTATGCTTTCCTGTTATGGTGATGCATTATGTGATGGTGGTTTAAAAGTATTTTTATTGCACCAAAGCGTGCTGATATCTGGATAGGCGAACAAGCCCAGCGGCTTACATTAACGCCACTCCAGAACAGAATTAATAGTGTGGTAGTGAATCGATGAGTTGGTTTTATGCATCTTATAGCTTACAGCAATACTTCAGCAATATATGCTGGACATTAATAGTTAGGGATTTTGAAATTGGGAGTGGTGACCCATTCATTGACACAATGATAAAATGA
This sequence comes from Haliotis asinina, assembly GCF_037392515.1. Classification (NCBI taxonomy): domain Eukaryota; kingdom Metazoa; phylum Mollusca; class Gastropoda; order Lepetellida; family Haliotidae; genus Haliotis; species Haliotis asinina. The sequence continues at coordinate 15,308,505 of NC_090290.1, read as the reverse complement.
AATATAATGAAAATACCAACATCCCTAACTTATTAACTCCTGTCCAGTATATATACAGTGGATTCTGTATAATCCGACATTTGAATTATCCGACTGTCTGTCAATTCGACATATTTTGAGGCCCCGGCAGCGTTCTTATATATTACCATCATTTAAGCACTGAGTTATCCGTCATCTGTATATTCCGACACTATTTTCCGGTTCCGGTGGCACTGTCAATCTGTAAAATTCGACATCCTCTCCCCATAATTTGACCCAAATAGCCAATCAACCTGTCAGTGGTCAGCCGACAATCAACATCCTGTTATTGGTAATCTCTTTGGTCACAGCACTTGCTAACTGGGAGGTGATTAGCAGCATGAGAACAACTGTACCTTTGTTTTTGCAAACTGACTTGCCAATGTGAGGACCTAGGCATTTGTTTTGTCCAGCATAGGATGAATGGGCTGAGAAAAGGGATCAATGAATTTGGTGAGATCAACCAGTGAAGCAGTGCTGTCAACTTGAATTGTCACTGTCAGCAATATAAAGCTGTCTTTGAGAAATTTACACTGGAGTCGAAAATGAAGAAACATGTGGGCGTGTGAATATGATTGTGATGGCAGTACATGTGGTTTAAACATGTTTATTTCCAGAAGAGGACTCGGATTGGTAAACACGCAATATATTGCTTATGTTAATACCGCTACGGAATAACTTAGATAGCTGTCGTGAGGAGAAAAGCATGCAAATATCAAACAATAAACAACTGTTATAGCTTTCTGAGAATGGGGTGATAACATAGCCACCTATAAGATTAACATCATTAGTGTCGGAAGTGCCTTGACAACATAGCCACCTATAACATTAAGATGATTAGTGTCGGAAGTGCAATTTTGTTTTACTATTACAACATAATAGTACATGTATGGATATTTACTGAAGAAAATAAATCCAATTATATACATGTACATGTAAATGCAGAATTTGTTTTTCACACTATTTACTAAGAAAATAGCTACTAATCATTAATCTAATTAAATGAGCCAGGATTGTACGATTGAAGAGTATTCAAGCAAGGGGACACTGAATTATCCGACACTCAGCACATTCCGACATTTTGTCCCGGTCCCAGTGAGTGTCGGATTATACAGAATCCACTGAATATATCCCCATCGGAAACACCAAAAGTGTGCTTCACTCATTGTACCCACGCGGGGAATCGAACCCGAGTCTTCGGCGCGATCAGCGAACGCTCAAACCTGACAGCTTCTCCACTGCCCCTATACGTCCAAGCACTCGAAAGCAACTTTTGAAAAGGACATTTAAATTATTACATCAAACTTAATACGCAGAAGATGTTGAGTATTGATTGGAGTATACAGAGTTCTAGAGTGAATTTGTTATAATTATGTAGTCATTTTTGTATTTGAATTATTGACACAGACTGCAGTAATATTACTCAACGATAAGTAGAGTCAATAATGTGTAACCAGCTGTGCCAGTCGCTACACAAATAACCGGTTGTGAATATTTTACTACCACATCTGTTGTCTTGGGACACAGCTACACTCCGTTTGGTTCAAAAGCGGTCCGAGGAATTGCAACGTAACTCGGAAATATAAACATGACATACTCAATGAAACGCTGATCATAATCAAAACATCATACCAACTCTGTGAGGTTTTTGCAGAATTTTTGTCAAAATAACAAAACAGTTGTTTACTAAACTATCATTACAATACTGACACAGTTCACTGTTTATTACGAGGGAGGAGTGCAGAGAAAGGCACAGCCAGGTGTGCGAGAAGCATGTGCACAAGTGCAGACAAAGTTATTTGTTCATTAACCTGTGCTGTGATGTCTCCATGCATGCCTTCTCACACACCTGGCTGTCACTTTCTCTGCACTCCTCCCTTGTAACAAAGAGCGAACTGTGTCAGTATTGCAATCTCGAACACTGCTTCACTGCTTCCATTCAACGTCAAACAGCCTTGGGAAACACATCACAGCACGAGTAACCCAACAGCATAAAACTGAATGTAAACACCGTGTAACTTATGATGATGCACTCCAACTTCAGATGTCTCCACATGAAACCATGCGCGGAAAAGGAAACAGGGGAAAAAAGAAATGTAAAAAGGAACAGATTTTGCTAGGAAAAAGTAACAGGAAAAAACACCTTTTTTTCTTTATTAACAAAGTATAACATGTTTTGCACATGCTTTGCATCCTGTTTTCGGTTCTCACTAAATGTTCTTATTGTGTCTAATGTTCTCAGGAACCCCAGTCAGGAATTAGGAGATGGATAGGCTGTCTGTTGCATAGTGTTCACAAAAGGTCAACCTGGAGTGACACCACGTTCATATCATTCAGCTTGTCTACAATGGCCTGAAACAAAACCTCGTAAGAAGTGCGAGTTTTCCTCTTCAAGTAGAGAATTGTTTTTACAGATGGATATTTTTTTTCAACAAAGTGGCTCATACTATCAAATAAGCTGAGTAGGTCAGGGCATGATCAAAGTAACAGTTTTTATTTAACTAAAATAATTAACTAAAATAAGCCCTTTTTCATGTTACCTTTTCCCTGTTTCTTTTTCCTGTTACTTTTTTTCCTACATTGGAAATCATCACCGTGTCATCCATGAAGCCTGGCCAAAAACAGACACCACATCGAGGCCTAGATGTGGACTGCAGTCCTTCAGCCCAGTGAGGCGATCTGTGCCCTTTGCAGCCTCCAACTTCCACTCCGCTGTTTTGCTTGTGTCATCAATGCCTGAATACCAGCGCCTTGTCGCTCTTTGAAGTGCGAGCAGCAACTGATTCTACATGATTAATATCGGACTTTCAGTAAATGAAAGCCTCTAACTTTATATGTACGTATGTTCATTGTCCCATGATGTGAACAACAACATCCTATCTCCTCTACAAGAAGGAAATGAATATGATGATCTTTAGTTGATAATAGTTTGATAATAAATGTTTCGTTGCTGACAGTCGATAATATATGTTCAGTTGATAATAGTGATTACATATCTTTAGTTGATAATAGTGAATATATATATGTAGTTGATAATAGTGATTATATATATTTAGTTGATAATAGTGATTATATATATTTAGTTGATAATAGTGATTATATATGTTTTGACACAGTCTAAAGTAAATGGGCTTCCAACTCTTCAGGCTGTACCTGCAACAGTTTACCATAACTTTAACCTTGTAACACTTCACACGGAAAATCAAATCAAAATAGTTTGATAGTTTGCTTTCTAACTTTTGGATACAAACGTTATGGTGCTTTTTTGGTGTGATGTTTTCACTACATTCTGGGCAAAATCCATTCGCTTTCAAGCGATGTACAGCGATTCGCCTTTCAACGGAGTGCTAACTGCCAGCCGCTTGCAACCGCATCAATCGCTGAATGAGGTCGCTTCGTTCTCAAACCAAAATGGCGGCTTAAGAAAATTTGAATTCAAAGGCTGAACAAAATTATTTGACTGCAAAATCTGAAAACCCCCCCAAAAAAAAAAAAAAAAAAAAACCAAAACAGAAAAAGAAACAACAAAACAAAAACAAAAAAACCCCAAAACCAAAACCAAAACAGAAACAAAACAAACCCCAAAACAAAACAGCAACAACTACAAACAAACCCCAAACATCTTACACCCCAGCATCCCCTGTTTGTTCCACAGGTTCAATGTAGTCATCAGCAATCAGTTCGTCACTCGTCATCGAGACTCTCCTAATACGTTCTTTATAAGCGCCAGACGAGCAAACGGTAATCACTCCACCATTTATGGAAGAGCGATAAGCACTTCGAGCTGTTCAAAAGCGATTCATTTCCTTACTCTAAGCGATTTTCGGCTTGGAACGCACCCTCTATGTTGAAGTAAATGTTTGAATATGACCCACTTGGGCCAACTCAAACAGATTGTAGTCTCGCCCTCGGATCTTGTGAACATTTCTGATAAATGTAAATTGGCATGACTCCCACTCTTATAATTCGGACTACATATTCTGAGTGAAGATTCTAATCCTTTAGCTGGATGCAGTCGCACCCATGGTGTGTGGATCTCAAGCCAACACAAGGGAGAATTTGCATTTTACTGACATTGTGTATTTCCAAACATAACATGTGTTACACTTGTCCAGTTTCTAACTGGCATTATATATTAATAGTTGAAATCACTTCGTAAACAACTTTCATTGATATTGGGAACGAGTTTCCTCACAGGGTAGAGGTGATGACGGAGGTGATACCACCGTGCCCCGTGTTAAACCTATTCAAGGTTTGTTAACTCAAGCAAATCAAAGTAGAAGCCGCTCGCGAGTTTCCAGTAAAACAAAGAGGCCCAAGTGAGGTGGCGGCAAATAGTCACAAAACACAACATATTCTGAAATCCATAGCACATACTTGCAAGTGTGTTCTCAACAGTAGGGGGCGGCGGAAACAATGTTTACGAATCTACCACACTTAAACACAAAGAAAACACAGACCTTTATGCTGTCACAAGCAAGTGTGTAGAATTATGACAACCTTAATCAGACCCCTTTGTTTGTCGTAAGAAGCATGTATGTTACATCAGGTGATCAGTTTGTCCTTGATATCGTAATCCAGCCGCACTCGACAAAGGACGGTACTTGTCTTGGTGACAATGTTGGTGTACTGTAGCATACACGTATTTATTCGTGATAAGTTTAAACGCTCAAAAGGGCATACACGTAGAATATCCATAAATCTGGAAATTATAACATAAACAGCTGTTTGACACAATATTATCTGTTATGTGATATTCCCTTTGATTTGTCTGTGAATTGATAGACGAAGGTGTGATCTACGTAAATGCCTTTCAACAAGCATGATCTTTCTTCAAAATGTCGAAAGTTAGCACTGCTTCACTTTTCATCTAACTTGTAATGTCAGACTCTCCCGCGTTCATCACTGATGAGTTATTGTTTGTTTGTATCCAGCGTTTAAATAAGTAGTATTAAATCTTAAATCTGTTCATATTGTTGTGTAAACTGGGTATTAAGAACAGTGAATTTTGTTAAAGCGTTGAATGTAAAATGTGCATTGAGAGGGTAAGTTTTATATAAACTGAATGATCCGGGAACACGGTGATGGTCGAATTGTGGAATCAAAACTGTCACCAGTCACTATAACAAATACCCTGATGTTTAAGTCGTAAGTAGTAGTATACACAAATGACAGACCGGGGCCACTTCCCCTCATCAAACGTTTTCACCTCAATTTTTCAAAAGTGATGAGGGCGGTAGGACTTTGTTTTTAAGTTTTAATAGAAAAAAAGTGACGAGGGAGGAACACATGTTTATTTGTTCTCTCGGAAATACAGCTTGGGAAGTTTAGCACGCGTTAATAAGTTGCAGATTTAGTTACTCTCGTTCTTACAGGCCACGCATTCTTATAGTGGACAAATGGATTATCGGAACGCGGTTAAGTCAAAATTATTTTTTTTCAAATGGCAATAAAAAACTGTTACACGCAGTAGTATAGGGAATGACAGTCCGAAAACACTTTTCAAAAACCCCTCTAAAAAGCCTCATTTATTAAATGAGGCTTTGGTGGGACTATTAGCTCTTGCTATTATTGCCCCTACTACAAAGCCACGCCATCACGTTTACCGTGACTTGGCAGGCGGTAACACTGTGCCGTACGGTACGATCAATAATTCTTCTCTTACAAATCCCCTACCCGGCCCATCCCTCAAGTAGTACAAGTTAGGTTCGTCGGTTTTCATATCCACTTTATCTATGTTGTAAGTTTTGACTGACCATATAGGATCGGTGGCTCGCTTACGGCTATCGCCCTCGTGTTCCCCCGGCTGGTATAGATACCTAACTAAGGCCCTATCTGGTATCTGTTTCTCCTTTCCACGCAATGGAGCAGACGACTCTGCTAACACTGATTTTAGTTTGATAGCGTCTGCCGGTTTCTTACCAGTGAGCCGGGTTACTTCATGGTTGATTGCCGACACCACCTCGGGTAACCTCGCTACCCATTCAGTCGATCGTTTTCCAGTGGTTGTCATTTCCCTAGCATATTGATGGCCGAACAAGCGCTCAGCCAAAGTCCTATTAAATCTCTCAACTATAGCTTGGCTGCGATGGGCTCCGGCCGTGCCACGTCTGACCTTTGTATCGTGTTTGGCTAGCAGTTGTGAAACGGCACCCATGAACTCCCGTCCTGGATCAACTTGCAGCTCTGTTGGCCAAGTCAGCGGGCTGCGTTTGTATATGCGTTCTAATCCTTTGGCTACTTTGACCGAATCTTTCGTGGTCAAGGGTTCGGCTTCCTTGTAACGACTGGCTACGTCCACTAAGGTTAAAGCATACTTGTACCTCTTATCATGAGGTAGGAACAGTAGGTCTGCCTGGTGAATGCTATTAGGTATGTTAATTCCGAAACTCCTTCTAGGTACGTAGCGTGGCGCCGGCAAATAGATCTGCCACAGGGCTTGTTTTTCAAGCCACGCTTTGGCTTTCTCTGGTGATACTCGTGCCATTTTAGATAGCTTATCTACTGCGCTAGCTCCTTTCCAATATCCACGCGGGCTGTAATAAATAGCCTCAAATTTTTTCATGTCCATACGCGTATGTGTTTATACCATCAATAGCTATCCAACGTTTCGTGTCCATAGGCGATAGGGACGTCTTGTTTATAGTCAGTCCGTATATCTTATGTCCATCACTTCTAAGCGTGTTCATCTTATGTCTAAAGGTACGGGTCTTGAACAGGGCCTCCTTGAATCTGGCGTGTTTGATGTGTTGTTTCACCACATACTTCTTAACCCCTTTAGCTTTTCGGATCTCACTATTGTCGGCTTTCAATATGGAGTACATCTTAGGTCTCAAACCTATGTACTCAGCTATTGGCGTGCCAGCACACTCGTCCTTCATCTTACCTAGGACTTTTTTATTTACCGTGCTGTGCATGGTATGGGTCTTAGGATAGTCGCTGGTGTCGTATAAATCGATGTGTTTTTTCATATCCTCGTATACATCCTCGGTTCGAATCTCCATCAGCAGGGAATCCGTGTCAGTGTACAGCACTTCGCACCTGTCGCCGTACTGTTTCTTAAGCTCGTTGTAGTAAAAGTCGTACATCAGGTGTTTGGATAAATCGAGGATACTCATCCCAACGTAAACAGGTCGGTTGAATTTTATGTGGCTTTTCTTCATGTGTATGGCAACTAGGTCATCTGTGAATATTTTATTACGGTTGAATGCCGGACTGGCTATCAATTTCCTGAGCTTGTCTTCCTCACTAGATCTAACCAGTTTCACGGTTACGCGTTTCCTCAGGTTTTCCATAGTCTTACCAAACACCGAGTTGTTCATGAGCTTGTAGAGATTTTTCTCAAAATCACTGGTGGCTTTTTTTCGTAGGTCTGTGTTCATTCTGATGTAGGGCTCCATCCATGGGCTCTGGTCGAACATGAGCACCCTGTGTATTTTGGTCAGCCTCATACCCAATGACAGGTACAGCTGTAGGTTGCGATAGTGAACTATGTACTTGGTCTTATTCATTAAGTTAGGCACGAGTTTTTCAACGTCCGCCACACGACCACCTAACAAGTTATGTTGGTACTCAGACATCCAGTCTGTGTTAACTTTCATACGTTCGGGTGCAAGGGGATAGCTGTTGTGTGATGTGTGTAATTCCTTGGGATACTCTAAGTCAACTTCGAGGATATACCCTTTGTTCGAATCTGGTGCAATGCTCATAACATCAACGTTTGGTACCCATTCGA